>NC_069500.1:83338946-83702696 GCF_027579735.1 Bombina bombina | reverse complement strand
TTCATATTTCAAAATTAATCAAAAATATTGATTTTTCATATTTTCAAAGTTAATCAAAAATATTAATTTCTCATATTTTGGAATATTAATTTTTCATATTTCAAAATTAATAATATTTTTTTGAAATATAAAAATTTTCCTTCTCTCTTTTTATTGGCAAAAATTGTATTAGCGTTTTAGTTTAACTAAGTACTAAACCAATATAATAATGTCTGTAGCCAGAAGTGACTCATTTAATTCTATACATAGCAATGAAATTGGTCCCATAACCATACCTATTACTAAAGGTCAGGTCCTTAAGAAAGATATCTTAAGTTACATTAAAGGGAAGTTAAATATTGCTGGTGAATTAAATGATTTTGTGGATATGCTTGAAACTAGGGCTAAAAATATTACCGTTAATAATAATATGTGGAATGAAGAGAATGAATTCTTCCAGGAATTATTAATGATTAATCAATGCAAAGATCCCAAAAAGCGAGAAAAACTAATACTAAAATCTTGGCCCCTTTTAATATGCATAATTGACGAAATGTCGTTTTGTGTCACAGACAAACGATTGCAAATACAGGAGCTAGAAAATAGTATTCGTTCCTCGCGCAGACGCGAAGAGGGTTTAAAAATAGCCAAAAATAAAATGGATGAATTTGCCCAAAACCTAGCCACCTTAGATAAGCACAATATGGACTTAATCGCGCAGATACAAGATTTAAATAAACAGCTTGCGCAAAGCCAGAGAGAATTAAGCGATTTAAAAAGGTCATATCGCCATAATGAAAACCCCTATATTAGCAATGAGAATAATACAGATAATGCTAACTCCTTTAGCGAACGCGTCAGGGACGAGGTACGAAAATATATAGAACAACATAGACAAATGACCCCTAACGGGTCAGAAGTAGATTTCCCAAATAGACAATCCCCTCAGGATGTAAATCCAGAGGACAGCTGTAGCGCAGCTGATGCGGGGGAGGGAAACTCTAACAGAGAATCCCAAAATAAGTCTGATAAAGTCTATGATTCCCATAAAATAATCACTTTCGTACAACGCGCAGTACCTATATTCTCCAATAAGGGAACAACATCTGTAATTGATCATTTACAGGCTTTTGAAAATGCGTTAGCTATAATGAATGTTACAAGTGAGAAATTGAAAATTGAATTTCTGCCTTGGGTATTTGACAGTAAGCATCACAAATTCTTTGCTTCACTAAAGGATATGAATATTCATTCCTGGAATGGGGTAAAACAACAATGCAGAAAAGAATTCGGGCAATATCGCACTAAAACTGCCGCGAAAATAGCGGTATATGGTTTAAAGTGTCGTGCGAATCAGAGTCCAGTCGAATTCCTTTCTGTATTGAAAAATGCGTACAGTATGGCTGAAGATAATCCCAGATTTGATGGCTCAGAATTTGTAAATTTATTTTTTGAAGCATTGCCTACACCCATCAAAATCAACTTAGCTAGAGATTTTGATGAGGACTGCTCATTGGAATGGCTGATCAAAGAGAGTACAAAATTATACTCTATTCAGCAGTCCAGTGAGCAGGGGGTTAAAAAGTTATCAAAACCCAAAATTGTAGCAGAAACTAGGGTGTCACCTAAACCCCTCAATTTGGAGTCTAACAAGAGAACTTATGCAGAGGTGGCCAGTCAAAACAGGCCATCTCCACAGAGGTTTAATTCTGCCCCTCCCCCTACACAGGTTGAGGCGCAGGGAGACTATAACCAAAGTGGGGGACATAATCAGGTGAATAATTACTCACAAAGAGAATACTCACCAAATAATTGGTATCCGCGCAAGGGTAGATACAATAGACGGCGAAGATATTCTCAGGGTAACCAGACACCCCAGGTATATAATGCTCCCCAAAGTACTAATGCTGAACAAGCTGAACCCCAGGGGCAACCACGCCAGAATAGAAATAGTGGCCCTGATTCTGAGGGAACCCAATGGTCCAGGAATCAGTACAATGGGGCACCAAGAGATAGGCCCAGGGGTAGAGGTAACTTGTACAATCAGGTAGATATGCTGTTTACCCAATTAAATCGGTTGAGCGAACAAATCGCTAATATGAGTCAAAAATCTACGGCTCAGCAACCGAACAATACTTTTTTAGGGGTACAGCCAGTGGTCAGCAGTGGACCACAGGCACAGTCATAAATACTGCAGTATCACCTGAAGGGGAGGGGAGAGATATACAAAATGTAGTAATAAATATCAATGATACTAATCATGTTATCTCCCCACAGACCGGAAACGGACAAATTAGCTGTGACAATGAGCGATATCAGCCGGGAAAAATTAACCAAACTTTTCCTCTGCAGTGTTCTCTTAACATTATTTCCACAGATGCAGTACACAAGAACCCAGCTGACCTTGTCATAGGGGAAACAGGTAGGTATGAAATTTCCTCTGCATCGAATGACGCAGCGGATCCAGGTAAAACGTGGCGAAGCCCACAGATGTACAAGAATGCAAATTTTATGTGTGAAATGATAGAAACTGCAGGAAGATATTATGTACTAGTTGAGCTGCAAGATTCAGTCTCCAACCCTATCAGGGGATTAATTGACACTGGGTCACAGGCAACTATCTTATCCCACAGGTACTACACACAGCTAAATGAGCTAACACCCCACAAACCCAAAATAAGAGAATTTGACGGTTCTCTAATAGGTGTTGGGGGTGACTCCCTAAAAGTCTACGGTACTGCCTGGTTAAAATTTAAATTGGGGAACAGGGTCATAAGACACCCTGTCATTATAGTGGATCTGCCAACTGATCGTTTAATTATTGGTAGTGATCTCCTGAAACGATTAAGCACCATAATTGATTGCATAAATAATGTAATTTGGTCGCAAGTTAAACGGCCTATCAATTATGAAAAATCTGGTACATCTCGCACCCGACACAGCTGTCACGTGGTGGAAGAGAAACCAGATGCTGTGGAGATTCATTTCAGGAATAACTCTACACCTGAAATCACTATTCTACAAATAGATGATCAGACTCCTTTTAGTGGCTCTGATGGTAATACTTTTAAAATTTCGCCCGGAAAAATAGCGAATATCTCCCTAGATGGCGATATATTAACCATATCACTCCACAAGGGGGATCCTAAAATCCCTAAAGGGGGAGACCATGCTCAATACCTCACAGGGATTGAGAGAGTTAAAGAGGATCTATTTATCCCTATACAAGTGCATGACCTTGGTAAAACCAAGTATGCTAAAATAAATTTAAAACAGGAAGCTAGCTATATAAGCGAAGGTTTATTAGCGCAAATAGCTGAACCTAAAGTGATTAAATATCTTTCTCCCCAAGACCACTGTGTCAACGGCCTGGATGACAGGTCTGAAAGCTATAACATCACAGCTAAGTGCTTATTATCTATCTCTATTGGTAATAAGTCAGTGAAGCACCTGTTTTTAGTTTTAAATACTCCCCATAATCAAATATACATTGGCAATGATATTTTACATAGATATGCCATACAAATAGATTTGATTAACTCTTGCCTTTGGAGCAGGTTAAAGGGGGACCCTGAAGTATTTCAGGATGAAAATGCAGCCCTGAAATCAAACCAGCAATTGCCATATGCTGTGAATATGCAGGTATCTAGCGATGTTATAATTCCTGCTGGGGCTGATAAATTTATTTTACCCTTACAGGTAAAGAGAGGGCAGAAATTAAAAACTTCTGAAACACTGATTTGCCTCTCCCATAGAATACAAAATCTGGGTGTCACAGTGACTTACACTCCTATGGTGAATATTGGAACTGTTCCAATACATATTATTGTGCATAACATGACCCCACAGGATATAACATTATCCAAGGGAACTACCATAGGATATGCACTGGAATCAAGTTATTACACTTTTGGATTCCAGAATAATGTAATTGGGCTAATACCTGAAGGATACTTAACTGAAGAACAATTAACAGAACAATCCTTTGCATCTATGCCAGAGGGTCTATTTAATATTCAGTCTATTTATCCCTTCAGCTCAGAGGAAGGCATCTGTAAAATTGAAGAAGCCTCTCTAGTGTTTGATCAGCCAATCAAACAGCAAGATTACCCCAATACCCAGAGTCATGGGAGCAATGTAAATTATAATCAAGGGGATCTCACCTCTAGGTTGGAAGAAGCCTATGAAATAGGACAGCCTGAAATCTTTCCAGGATTTCAGCAAATAGTCGAAGAGCAAATATCCTTAGCTAATGGCTGTTCCAGCAATGATGAACGCCAACAGCTGCGAGAACTCCTGATGGAGTACAAGGAAATTTTCGCTAAGGATTCTTATGACTGTGGTACTACAGACTTGCACATTGCAAGGATACAAACAGATCCTAATGCGCCACCTGTATTTGTCAAACAATACAGACTTCCCTTAGCCTCATATGATTCTCTTGCAGAGATCATAAGGAATTTGGAAGAAAGAGGTATTATCAGACAGGTGCACAGCTCTTATAATAATCCTATTCTAGGTGTCCTTAAGCCCAATGGACAATGGCGTTTGTGTGCTGATTTAAGACAGCTAAACAAACGAGTATACATGTCTGGCTGGCCTGTACCATACATTGACCAGTGCCTAGCACAAATGCAAGGATCCAAAATATTCACTGCCATTGATTGTGCACAGGGATATTGGACCATAAAGGTACATGAGGAGGACCAGTATAAGCTGGCATTCTCTTTCCAAAAGGTCCAATATGCATTCCAGAGACTTCCATTTGGATACATAAATTCTGGACATGAATTTGCTGTATTCATGCATGAGGCTATGCCTGACGCACTGGAAAGGGGGACCTTATCTTATGTTGATGATGTTTTAATCAAAAGCACCGACTTTGAAAAACACATCACAGAACTTAAACATGTCCTCAGCCAACTTAAAAGGGCAGGTGTCAAATTATCCCTGCAAAAAGCTCAATGGTGCCGCACTCGTGTAAACTTCTTGGGACATGAAGTTACCTCTGACGGATTAAATCCCCAGAAGAAAAAGGTGGAAGCTATAGTGAATTCTAAAAACCCGACTAACTTAAAGGAATTGAGATCATTCCTGGGTATGACGAATTATTCTCGCAAATTCATTGATAATTATGCGGAATTAACTAAACCACTACTACTTCTTCTGAAGAAAGATGTGAAATGGCACTGGAGTGAGTCTCAAGAGACAGCCATCAGAGAGCTGAAGAGAAAACTCACTCAAGCACCTTGCTTAGCGTACCCTGAAGGTGGCAAACCTTTCTTCTTAGAGACAGGTTACACAGATATAAGCATGAGTGCTGTGTTATACCAAAAGCATGATAATTTGAACAAAGCCATTGCTTATGCGAGCAAAAATCTATCCCCAGTAGAAATAAAATTTAGCGATTGCGAAAAAGCCCTCTTATCTACTGTATGGGCTCTACAAAATTTCCGCAGCTATATACAGGGCGAGAAAATTATTGTAGAAACGGCCCACCAGCCTTTGCTATATTTGCAAAGTGAGAGAATAAGAGATGGGAATCTGTCTAATAGCCGCATAACAGCGTGGACTCTTTCCTTACAAGGCTGGCCCTTAGAAATTCGCTACAAACAGAATAAAAAGAATCCAGTCGCACAAGGGCTTGCTGAGCTCCACGACTGTACTGCTAGAGATCCTGGGGAAGAATTATCAGAAGATGATTTTCTGGAGGAACAATTGCCTTCCCCATATAAAATATACAATGAGGACCATTGTCAAACATTACCTTGGGTGTATGTTGATGGTTGTTCTTACCACGCCACTATTGATAGTGAGCGCAGATTAGTCGCTGGCATTGGTATAACTTGGACAAATGGAGTCTCAAATATATCTGTAGGTTTCAACATTGGACCAAGATCCAGTCAAGTTGCAGAACTAACTGCTGTTTTCAAAACCATTGAAATGGCTATTGAACATGGTATTCATGAATTTGTGATCATAACTGACTCAAATTATGTGCGTGACAGTTTTGTTGAATACCTGCCAACTTGGAAAAGAAATGGCATGCAGAAAAGCAATAACAAACCAGTCAAGCATGGCAAATTGTTCTGCGAGATTGATAATCTGGTAGTATCCAATGATTTAACCATACACTGGAAAAAGACCAAGGGTCATTCCAGAGTTTTAGGTCCTGATAAGGAAGGCAATGACCTTGCGGACTCATTAGCCAAACAAGGAGCCATAACTGGAGAACTCCTTAATATTGAACACTTAATGGGTGCAATTCAGGTGGAAGCCATTACCAGAAACCAGGCAAAACAACAGAGTGAGCCTAACTTGGTACAATGGAGTCAGGATTCTCCTAGTGAGGACCTGATCACTAGTCAAAAAGAAGACCCCATTGTAGGCATCTTCTATAAACACATAGAAGATCCTGAAAGCAACCCCATCTCAAAAGATGATTGTATTGGCAAAGAAGATCTGAGAATCTTAATAAAATCTAAATCACAATTCAAATTACAGGATGGTTTGTTAATTAGAACCTCCAAAACTGGCATCCAGCAGTGGGTAGTACCCACCAAGTTCAGAGGTCTAATGCTTCAACATGCCCATGATGCTCCCACATCTGGTCATCGTGGTGCCAAACTCACGTATGAAATATTACGTGATTATGCTTTTTGGCCACACATGTTGAAAGATGTTCAAACCTACTGTCAAGGGTGTTTAATCTGTCCACAGTTCCAACCCACTGCACCAACGCATAGAGCGCCATTGCAGAAAAGGGGGATGGTAATGCCATGGTCAGATATACAAATTGATTTTATTGGTCCGGTAACAAGGTCATCAAGAGGTAACAAGTACATGTTAACAGTGACATGCCTGTTCACTAAATGGGTAGAGTGCATTAGTGCACCTAACAATAGTGCTGAAACATGTGCAGCATTGCTCATCAACCATGTATTTTCCAGATTTGGTTTGCCCCAAAGAATCGAATCAGATCGGGGGACCCACTTCACTAGCGAAGTGATGACAAAAATGTGGAAAATACTAGGGGTTAAAAGAAAGCTCCATATTGCTTATAGAGCTGCCTCAAGTGGTGGTGTAGAGCGTTACAACCAATCCGTTGTTAAAATCCTCAAAAAGTTTGTGAGTGAAACAGGTAAAGACTGGGATATAAAACTACCTCTAGTCTTAATGGCATTAAGAGCAACTCCAAGTAGTGCTACCAAGATGTCACCTTTTGAGCTGATGACTGGTAGAAGAATGGTTCTACCTCAGCATCTGCTGTACCGTACATCAGACCAAAATTTGATAAACGCTGCCAATACACATCAATATGTGGAAAACTTAAGAAAGCACCTGCAATATGCCTTTGCATTTGCTCAAAGGAATTTAGAAAGAGCCGCAACTGCCACTAAAACCTATTATGATCTCAAAACATCCAAAAAGGAATATGAAATAAATGATAAAGTTTATCTTTATAACTTTGGAAGAGATCAGGTTAGGGAGAAGAAATTTCTTCCCTCATGGAAAGGTCCTTTTGTCATTACTGACAAAATATCTCCAGTGGCCTATAAAATACGGATCCCCAAAAATGAAGGTTTCATAGATAAATGGGTACATATAAATCAACTGCGGGCATGTCATCCCAGGTCCCAACTACAAGTCATAGAGGGAGAATGAAGTGTCATATCCCCAAATGCACTAAAGACATACTGTAATTTAAAGATGCCTAACTGATAAACATGAAAGCTCAAAATAACAAACTTTCTTCATAAGAGACTGTCTATGAGGTATACGGTTGATCCTCATCAAATACCACTGACTTTAAGCCAATTCAAATACATGTGTCCTACATCTATTTGAAGTTGGAAGGGGGATTTATGTCAGAGTATATGAATATTATGATGAATATTACATATGTGTACATATATATATATATATATATATATATGTATATTTTATACACTGTATATGTTAGATGAGAACTCAGGATTAATTAAACATGAGTTTGTTGAACACAGCTTCTAATACACGTCTATCAGGATTGACGATCAGTAGAGCCTTTTTGAAGCACGGCCCCTGTAGTGTAAAACACACAAACATTTCTTTTCTAAAGGAAATAGCTCAGTGACCCTATTCATTTGACTATATATGCAGATTTTTATAACCTCAGAACATTTGGTGAGGTGAGAAAAGAATGTGTTCAAGGACCCCTTTGGAATTTGACACGTGTGATACAACAGTTCTATCTCACTGAATCTCTATTTGAAGACTTACTGCAAAAACCCCTCTTGGGGGAAGGTGACACAAATAAAATCAAATACACATCTGCACTGCTGGCTAAACAGGAAATATGCTGTTTTAAAGACTCTTACAACTCCTCATGGATTGACCCCATGTGGTGAGTATGAGACAAAAAGTCTGGCAACTGAAGTTACTGAAAAGTTAGAATGTTAGGATAATACAGTGAAGGCCCATGACTTACATTATGATTTCAAAACAACTATATATATTTTAATGGATATGAGATGTATATTTATGTGATATCAAACATTAACATCTAAATATATATATATATGGAAAGTAAAAGATTGAATGATATATATATGTATATATATATATATATATATATATTTTGAAGGCATGAATATCTTAGCCTCTGTGTGTTTAAGAACATGAATAGATGTTTATGGACCTGAAGAGAAGTGATTATTAACATTTATTTTTATTTCAGATCGACATAAACAGGATTTATGTATTCAGGAAGAAATACACAGAAATGTCACATACTATATCTGGGTGGATGCAAATATCAGGAGTTTTAAATACTACCAATCTGGAGATATAAAAATAAGCTGTTATTTGCAAAGAAATGCCAGAATACTGATAAAATTATAATGCATTTTAAGCTAATAATTAGCAGTGTTAAATTACCTTAATATAATAAAATGTTAATAATATAACATATTTGGTATCAGAATAATCAGAAAAAATAACCTAATATTAACCATCTGTAATTGGGGTTATATATGATTAATGCAGAGAGTGTGATCTGATTAAATAACCATTTTATAAAAAAAAAATTAACTTGCTTAAAAATGTCAGAAATGCTGTATTGTATTGCTATGTTGTACTGTATGCTGCCACCTGGTGTTATGTTGCGAGAACTACAGCCAGAAGGTTCTTTCTGGCTGTTAAAAATGAAATTTCCAAGGGCCAATCCGATTTAGACTTCCCAGATAACCAATGGGAAGGTCAGCTCCCGTAGTGCCACCCACATGATGTCATCAATGATTATATAATGGGAGTGTTGAATGCACAAGGGAGAGTTGTCTGTAACTTGTTGAAAATTAGTGATCTGATTTTGGCTGCGATATACCTGAAAAAAAAAAAAGTTCACTTCAGCAAGGAGCTTAAAACTTATCCTTGATTTGTGCAAAAACCTTCTTTCAAATGAGATGACCTAAAGACCGCTACGAATTGGTTCAAAATTGGTGAAGTATATTGTATTTTAAATTGGTAGTTATAAGCCTAGGTATTGTTCAAATCTGTGTCTGAATTGGCTAAGTAACTCATCTATACAAGTTCTGATATTGTCGGTTAATTTTGTATTAGGATAAATTGCAGTTAAATAGCAGAATATATATTTTATCCTATTGTTTTATAAACACTGTTTAGAATTGTATTGCTTGGATGTTAAAGGTTTTTAGTCCCATTGTGTTAAATAAATAAGGCTGAATTGTGAAGGTATATTGTTCTGGGTTTTGTAAGAAGAATAGCATATCTTAAGAGTTGGTTCTAACGCATATAAACTTTTATTTAGTTTCCTTTTATTGCAAATATAGTTCAATATGTTCATGGATATTAACTAAATAAAAGAATTCAGGTATTTATATTAATTGTATGGTCTAGTAGATGCATGGTTAATTAGGGTTTCTATTTCTTTGTATTGTGTTTATAACCCTGCCATAAACTTATATATATTATTTGGATAGCACTGCTAAGATTTTCATAAATATACTGACAGAGGTAATGTTGTCGGTCTGGAATTTGATGAAGCTGAACGACCCCAGAAGAGGTCATGCCTTCAGAGCATTGTAGACTGCTCGGAGTTCCAGAATACTTATCGGGAGAGACTCCTCCCAAGACCATTCTCCTTGTGCCATCCATGCACCCTAAACAGCTCCCCATCCTGTCAGACTTGCGTCCGTGGTCACAATCTCCCAGGACGGTCTCAAGAAGGATGTCCCCATGGACAGCTGCTCCGGACAGATCCACCAAGAGAGGAAGATCAGAGTCCGAGCATCCATGGATATCTGCTGTGATAGTTCTGAATGATCGCCGTTCCACTGTCTCAACATGCACAATTGAAGAGGTTTGAGATGGAACCTGGCGAATGGAATGACGTGTATGCTGGAAACCATGAGTCTGATTATCTCCATACACTGAGCCACCAAAGGGCTTGAGGAGGACTGAAGGGCAAGACAAGAGGACGCAATCTTCCTGCGCTGATGGTCTGTAAGAAATATCTTCATGGACATAGAGTCTATTATCGTACCCAGGAACTCCACCCTGTTGCTGGGAACCAGAGAACTATTTCCTGAATTGATCTTCCAACCGTGAGATTGGAGCAAAATAAGAAGAGCCCTCGAATGATCCTCTGCGAGACTGAGCGACGGCGCCTGGACTAGGATGTTGTCCAGATAAGGGGCCACAGCAATGCCTCTGGCTCTGGCCACCGCAAGTAGCGCCCCCAGAACCTTTGTGAAGACTCTCGGGGCCGTTGCCAGACCAAAAGGAAGGGCCACAAACTGGAAGTGTTGGTCCAGAAACACAAATCTCAGGAACTTGAAGTGGTCCTGTGGATTGGCACATGAAGGTAAGCGTCCTTCAAGTCTATCGTTGTCATGAACTGTCCCTCTTGAACTAGGGGCAGAATAGATCCGATTGTTTCCATTTTGAACGATGGAACACTCAAACACTTGTTTAAACACTTTAGGTCCAGAATCGGGCGGGAACGTGCCCTCCTTCTTTGGAACCACAAAAAGATTTGAATAGTACCCCTTCCTGCTTGGGGTACTGGTGCGATGACACCTAGAGAGGAGAGATCTCTCACACATTCTAGAAAGGCTTCTCTCTTTTACAGTCTAGAAGACAGGTTTGATAGGAGGAATCTGCCCCTGGTCGGATGGGATCTGAACCCTATCATGTAGCCCTGGGCGACAACGTCCATAACCCAAGGATCCTGAAAGTCCTGCAACCAGACTTTTGAGAAGAGAGATAATCTGCCCCCTACTTGGTCCAGAGACTGGTCGGGAGCCGCCCCTTCACGGCAATTTTGTCTCAGCAGGCTTCTTGAACTGCTTAGACTTTTTCCAAAAAAGAGCCAGTTTCTAAGTTCCCTTAGACTGGTCCACTTTCGCGATTGGGCTGCTGGTGCTGAGCCTTGTCCGCACAAAAGGGGGCGAAAAGTAGATCCTTTAGGTTTAACCTTCTTATCCTGCAGTAGGAAAGCTCGCTTGCCTCCCGTAACCGTGGATATGATCAAATTTAATCCTGGACCGAACAGAATCTTTCCTTCAAAAGGCAGGGACAACAGCCTCGACTTAGAGGTCATGTCTGCAGACAAAGAGTTTAGCCACAGAGCCCTGCAAGCTAAAACGGAAAAACTGAAAACTTAGCGTTCAGGCGAATAATTTGCAATAATTGGCATCACATATGAAAGAATTGTTGATCTTCAGCGCCTTAATCTTATCCTGTATCTCGTTGATGGAAGTCTCCCCCTCGACCATTTCACACAGGGATTCACACTAATATGTCGCGGCTACAGCTGCTGCCGGCTGAAAAACAAACCCTGTGTGTTAAAACGTTTTCCTTAACATGTTTTCCAACTTTTTATCCATGGGCTCTTTAAACGACAAACTATCATCCAGGGGAATAGTTGTCTGCTTTGCGAGCTGGGCGATAGCACCATCCACTTTAGGGACAGTACCCCACAGCTCCAGCTGAGAGTCCGGGATGGGGAAGAGTTTCTTAAAGGAAGAAGAAGGGTAATAGGAAGAACCCATTTGCTCCCATTCATTCTTAATAATATTTGCCATCTTATCAGGAACCGGGAAGGCCTGAGGCACCACCCTGTCCTCATATATCTTATCAAGCTTAGGTTTTGCAGGTTCTTCTGGAAGTTTCGGTTCCGGAACATACCAGAGTAGCAAGCACTTGTCTCAGCAAAAAGAGCAAATTTTCCATCCTAAACCTAAAGTCAGGCTCCTCCACAGCCAGAGGTTTAGATGACACGGACTCTGACTCAGAAGGGGCCTCCTCAGAAGAGTCGGAGTGGGCCTCATCGTCGTATAACGCCTCAGAAGTTTCCATAGGTCCACAGGCGTAGACAACCCTTGGGCCGGGCCGTCATGATACGCCCTACGCTTGCGCTTAGCAGAACATGGTAAGGCATAGATCACTTTCGATACCGCCGTTTGCAGTTGATCCGCAAAATCTACGCCGTAGAACAGAAACATGGCCCTTCAAGAGTGACAGGTTAGTAGCCTCGCTCCTGACATAGACTTGAGTGTAAAAAGCAGGCAGCGAAACTCGTCAACACCGATTGCTTGTGGAGCTGTTAATATGAGTCGGGATGGTTTCGCAGGAATACTCTCCCTGCATCTCTGGACTCTAACTTTCACCCAGGCTCTCACTGAGAGGCTGACAAGACTACTTAAAACTCCAGTCCCATTCCGAAGAGTACTACCCTCCATAAGAGACTACTCCGATCTTTGGCACTTCTCTGAAGTCCTCCTGTGACGAAAGGCAAAGAATGGCTGGGGGATGAGGGAAGTGGGGGAGGTATTTAAGCCTTTGGCTGGGGTGTCTTTGCCTCCTCCTGGTGGCCAGGTTCTTAATTCCCAACAGTAATGAATGAAGTCGTGGACTCTCCTCCCCTTTAGATGGAAAGGCACTATAAAAAAGAAAAGAAAAAATAGAAAAAAAAAGAAAAGAAAGACTGCATTATAATCTGCCTGCTAGTTCTCACAACTGACCCTGTTACACTGGAGGAGAGTGACAAGCCTCTGTAAGGATACCAAGAAATCATTGATCTATTAAAGGGACATGAAACCCAAATTTTTTCTTTCATGACCTAGATAGAGAAAACAATTCTACACAACATTCCAATTTGCTTCTATTGCTTCATGCTTTAGATCTCCTGTTTTGAAGAAACAGCAATGCACATTGGTGAGACAATCACATGAGGCATCTATGTGCAGCCACCAATCAGCAGCTACTGAGCCTTTTTAGATACGCTCTTAAACAAAAGATTTTAAGAAAATGAAGCAAATTAGACATTTAAGCAAATTGGAAAGTTGTTTAAAATTGCATGCTCTTTCTTAATTATGAAAGAAAAAAAAATGTGTTTCATGTCCCTTATTTTTTTTTTTTTTTAACAGAAATGTATTTAAAAATGCCTTGTTTTTGATACAACAAATAATAAAGTTGACTACAATGTCTCTTTAAACTCGTAAAATAAAGAGATATAAGCAAATAATACAATTGATTGCCATCATAAAGGCTGACTGAATTAGTAAAATTTGATAGAATTAAAGGAACACAAAAGTCAAAATTCATCTTCCATGATTCAGACAGAGCATGTTGTTTTAAGATATATTCCAAATTACTTACATTATCAAATTATGCTCAGTCTTTTTATATGCAACCTTTCTGATTCAACAGCAACTACTGAGCATGTTCAAGATTTCACAGTGTATAGCCTGTGATTGGCAGATGGTTGTCACATGATAGAGGAGGCAGGCAAACTGAAGTCAATTTAAAAATTAGAAGCAAATCAACTGCTCATTTAAATTCAGAGTAAGTGCTATTGCATTGTCTTTTTATTATACACCTGTTGATTAGTGCCTAGAGGGATATGGCTGCACCTCACTGACGAGGCCTACAATAGGCCGAAATGTACGTCTGGGGTTTTGCTGTTTCTCTCGTTCAGAGAGGGATTGCCTGGTATTTCGGGGCTGGACTGTACTGTGAAGTCAGGATCAGACTGATATGCTTCAGGAAAGTTCTTCTCTGTGAAAGGCACATGTTGAGCAAAAAGACGCTGCTTCTTGGGTGGTAACTAGCCATAGAACAAGCTATTATGCTATTGTTCGTTCCCAGGTTGAGCGCTTCTCTCTTTTTATTTATGCAAGTTATGACACTTAGGGACGTCTCCCTACGTGTGATGCGGGAATCCAGATGTGGACCCGCTGCTTAGTTTGCCTAGAGGGATATGGCTGCACCTCACTGACGAGGTCAACAATAGGCCGAAATGTACGTCTGGGGTTTTGCTGTTTCTCTCGTTCAGAGAGGGATTGCCTGGTATTTCGGGGCTAGACTGTACTGTGAAGTCAGGATCTGACTGATATGCTTCAGGAAAGTTCTTCTCTGTGAAAGGCACATGTTGAGCAAAAAGAGGCTGCTTCTTGGGTGGTAACTAGCCATAGAACAAGCTATTATGCTATTGTTCGTTCCCAGGTTGAGCGCTTCTCTCTTTTTATTTATGCAAGTTATGACACTTAGGGAAGTCTCCCTAAGTGTGATGCAGGAATCCAGATGTGGACCCGTTGCTCAGTGTGCCTAGAGGGATATGGCTGAACCTCACTGACGAGGCCCACAATAAGCTGAAACGTACGTCTGGGGTTTTGCCATTTCTCTCGTTCAGAGAGGGATTGCCTGGTATTTCGTTCCCAGGTTGAGCGCTTCTCTCTTTTTATTTATGCAAGTTATGACACTTAGGGAAGTCTCTCTAAGTGTGATGCGGGAATCCAGACGTGGACCCGCTGCTCAGTTTGCCTAGAGGGATATGGCTGGACCTCACTGACGAGGCCCACAATAGGCCGAAACGTACGTCTGGGGTTTTGCTGTTTCTCTCGTTCAGAGAGGGATTGCCTGTTATTTCGGGGCTGGACTGTACTGTGAAGTCAGGATAAGACTGATATGCGTCAGGAAAGTTCTCTGTGAAAGGCATATGTTGAGCAAAAAGAGGCTGCTTCTTGGGTGGTAACTAGCCATAGAACAAGCTATTATGCTATTGTTCGTTCCCAGGTTGAGCGCTTCTCTCTTTTTATTTAGTTTGGCATTGAGCCAGGAGGCCATGAGGTCTATCTCTGGCATCCCTCATCTGCTGCATATCTCTGCAAAGACCTTGGGTGGAGAGACCATTCCCCCGGGTGAAAGGTTTGCCTGATGAGGAAGTCTGCTTCCCAGTTGTCCACACCCGGGATGTGTATAGCTGACAGTGTACAGTTGTGGGCCTCCGCCCATTCTAGGATTTGAGATACTTCTCTCATCACTAAGTAACTTCTCATTCCTCCCTGATGGTTTGTTTAGGCTACTGAAGTTATATTGACCGACATGCTGTAGTTAGCTTGCAACGTCTCTGATCTGTTAGAAAGATCTTCATGGACACCGTATCTATAACTGTGCCCAGGAAATTCACTCTGGTATTTGGAGTAAAAGAAAAGTTTATCTTCCATCCAAGTGAGTGAAGAAGACTTAGAAGAAATTCTGAGTGATTCCTTGCTGGACGAAAAGATGGTGTCTGTACCAAGATATCGTCCAGGTAAGGAGCTACTGCTATAACTCAAGTTCTGGCAACCGCTAGAGGAGCCCCCAGAACCTGCGTAAATATCCTTGGAGCAGTAGATAAGCCAAACAGAAGTGTTATGAACTGGAAATGTTGATCCAGAAAGGCGATCCTCAGGAACTGGAAATGTTCCCTGTGGATTGGCACGTGAAGGAATGCATCCTTCAGATCAATGGTAGTCATAAACTGTCCTTTCTGAACGAGGGGAAGGATTGATCTTATTGTCTCCATCTTGAAGGAGGGGACACTTAGAAATTTGTTTAGGCACTTCAAGTCCAGAATTAGATTAAACGTTCCCTCTTTTTTGGGAACCACAAAGAGGTTTGAATAGAACCCCAGACCTCTTACTGATGCAGGTACCAGGACAATTAATCCTAAGTAGACTAGATCCTGTATGCAATCTAAAAAGGCTGTCCTCTTCTCTGGCCTTGTGGGCAGTCTGGAGAGTAGGAATCTGTCCATGGGTGGATGAGATTTGAATCCTATCTGGTATCCCTGAGCTACGACCTCCAGAACCCAAGGATCCTGGACATCCTGAAACCAAGCGTCTGAGAAAAGCGACAATCTGCCCCCTACTCGATCCGTTCCCGGATCGAGGGCCTCTCCTTCATGCCGATTTGTTATTGGCAGGTTTCCTTGTCTGTTTGGACTGAGCAGGCTTCCAAGTGATCTTGGGCTGCTCGGGTTTGGATGAAGATTGAGATCGTTGGAATTTGTCTGAACGAAAGCAGCAAAAATTAGAGAACTGCTGTCCCTTAGGCCTGTTCTTCTTATCCTGAGGAAGGAAGGCACCTTTCACTCCAGTAACCGTAGAGATGATGGAGTCTAGACCTGGTTCAAATGAAATCTTCACTTTGAAAGGAAGAGAAAGGAGTCTGGTTTTAAAAGTCATATCCGCAGACCAAGACTTTAACCAGAGAGCCCTGCGGGCTAGGACCGTAAATCCTGAAGCCTTAGCATTCAGGCATATAATCTGCATATTTGCATTACAGATTAAAGAATTAGCTACTCTTAAAGGGACAGTAAACCTAGCAAATAATGTTATATAATTCTGCACATAGTGCAGAATTATATAACTTTAGCTTAGCAACAGGTTTCTAAAGTAAATTGTTAGATATATATTTAGCAAAGAAAACAGAACGCCGCTCTTGCCTCTACTGAGCGGGTCTGTTTTCTTCTGCTAAGCGCATTGCGGGCACACTGTCTAGTCACAGCGCGCCCAATCGTGCCATTTACATCATTGTAGCTCACTTCTGCTCTGGTCTGGTAGCAGGAGTGAGCTACATTGATTTTAATAGCGCAATTGGGAAGGCTGTGATTAGATAGCATGCCCAGATGCGCTTAGCAGAAGAAAACAGACCCGCTCAGTAGAGCCAGTAGTGGCGTTCTGTTTTCTTTGCTAAATATCTATCTAAAAATTTGCTTTAGAAACCTGGCGCTAAGCTAATGTTATATAATTCTGCACTATGTGCAGAATTATATAACATTATTTGCTAGGTTTACTGGCCCTTTAAGGCTTTAATTATCTCCTGAATATTCTCAAGGGGAGATTCCACCTTCATTAGTTTTGACAGGGAATCGCATCAGTAGGTGGCGGCCCTGGCCACCACTCCCGCGTGTTGGAACATTCTCTCTCTAGAGGAAGAGCTGTCCTCAAGAAGGATATTAGTACGCTTAGCTAGCGTCAAAATGGCACCATCCGCCTTAGGGATGGAGCCCCACAGCTCTAATTGAGAGTCTGTGACCGGAAACAATTTTTTTTAAAGTAGCCGAGGGAGAAAAGGATGTTCCAATTCTTTCCCATTCGGTACTAATAATGTTTGCCATACGAACTGGGACCTTCCTGTCTTCATAAACCCTGTCTAATTTAGGGATCTTAGGTTCCTCAGGTAGTTTAGTCTCTGGAACCTCTAGAGTAGACAGAACCTCCTTCAGTAAAAAACGCAGATGTTCAATTTTAAATCTAAAGGAGGGTCCGTGGGAGGAAATTTAGTAATAGAAGTCTTTGATTCCGAAAGTTCGCCCTCTGACACCACAGAGGTTAACTCATCCTCGGATAGCTGGGACATACAAGCTAGATCCGATTGGAAATTAGATGACTCTAAAACAGGAGAACTGTGTCTATCCTCTCTTATGTTTCCCAGAGATAGGTAAGGCATTCAGGGCAGCGGAAACCGCCGATTGTAACTGCGCGATAAAATCCGCAGTAAAAAGGCCCCCTCCAGAAGGAGAATTAGCGGTGCCACTGGGAACTGCATGTGAAGTGGTTAGGGTAGAAAGGGTAGTAATCTCTTGGTTCAGAGAATCCTAAGAGCTAGATGGCTCAGAGGGACTAATAGCGCTAGGGTTAATAGCAGAATTAGCTCCCTTCTTAAATTTTAAAACAGTACCCAGGCAATTGGAACAAAATTGAGCGGACCGGCAAACTACGGCCTCCTTACAATATAAGCAGGCAATAATAATCACTACAGAAGGAGTGGAACCCTCTAACGTATTATCAGAGTCCTCCATAGTAGGTATGCAACCACACAGTAGAAAAGAAAAAAACAATACAAAAATAAACGTTTTAATTATAGAAAGGCACCTTTACAAAACCAATGGCTGGGGCACTCCCCACCTCCTAGACCCAGACAAGTTGTCAAGAAAAAGCTCCTCAGGAGTGCTGTCTGCAGCAGGATCATAAGGAAGTGAATGAAACTGCACCCGGTCACATGGTGCACAAGGCAGGACCTCCCCTGCTATGAAAAAGTGTGCAAAGCTATTAGGAGCTGCACCACTCACAAAAGTGAAAGTGAAACCTGCTTGTTCCAGCCAGTACACAGTCTAAATGAGCCCTGAAACTTTTTCACAAATGTGAAAGCAGCATATAAACTCTCCAAACTGTTCCCAATAAACTCCCACTGAGGAGATATTAACCCTCGATCTTACTGAGGTATAGAGGAGTCACACTGTGACCCTATACAAGGCATCCCTGTTATATGAAAATTACAGACTTACCCCTCCAGGATCCATGCCGTGGAACAGATACAGCCCCTCAAGTGTGACAGCCTTGTAGCGGTGCTCTGACAGGGACCCGACTGTGGAAAAGCAAGCAGTGAAACTCATCAACAATGATTGCTCAGGAGTTGTTAGATAAACTGTCTAGATGGCTTCGCAGAAAAACTTTCCCTGCATCTCCACACTTAAACTTTCATAAATACTCTCACTGAGAGGTTTATATGATTACTTAAAACTCCAGTCCTCTCTTGAAGAGAACATACCCATTACAAGACTATCCAAAACTTCTGACACTTCTCTGCCATCCTCCTCTAGTGACGAAAGGCAAAGAATGACTGGGGGGATAGGGGAAGTGGGAGGGATATTTAAGACTTTGGCTGGGGTGTCTTTGCCTCCTCCTGGAGGCCAGGTGTTGTATTTCCCAACAGTAAGGAATGAAGTTGTGGACTCTCCCTGTCTTATGGAAAAAAATTGGTTTTCCTTGTGGCAAGAAAAAAATAAAAAAGATTTAGTCTTGAGGAGGCATATGATTTTGTTAATAAATCTGATTTAGATATTAACCCCTCGGGATGTGAATACCAGCTTAACCCAGTGAGCAAAATGACATTGAAGATGATCCCAGTCTTTCTCACCAATAAGCAAAAGGTGAGAATGATGTTAGTAAAGAGTTAGATGAGGGCAATTATTAGGTAAGTGGAATTCATTTGTTACTGACTTGGGTGCTAGGCTTACTAAAAATACCAGCGGTAAACCCCTTATCACTTGCGCGTAATTTAGCAATCCACCCGTAGTCTGGCCCATAATCAGACAAACTAAGGTGTGCAACTTTAAAAACAAGAGTTACAAACCCTGGAAGAATGAGATAAAAGGGAAGGGCAATATCTAGCACTTTAAGTACAAAGTAGACATCTAGACATGAAAAAAATAATCAAAGAAACTCTGAAAAACCTAAGGATTATCATCAACTTCCTAAATAAAAGCAGAACAATTAAAAAGCACAGATTCCTATGAAAAACAAAACCATCAGCACACAGGTCACAAATTCTACTGCTGAAGTGTTATTTGTGTAGGTAGCACAAGCCCTAGGGGCTTATTAACATTGCCCTCCTCATATGAGAGATGGAATCTTCAGGACTAGGATGCATTTGGGACTTGCAGAAGAAAAACACCTCAATCTATAAAATATACCCAAACAAAGTCTACTCCAACCTAAATATACAGTTATGTAAGCAGCAGGTGCCAAGGGATATACTGCAGTCAGGAGAAGGCCGGAAGGAGCTGAGAACATTGAGCAATTCTGATTAAACAGATCCTAGGGAAAACACAATGCTTTAGCATATGGTATGCAAGACAATGTAACAAATAGCACAGTGTTATAATAGAATAGCAGAGTGCAAAAGAAGACGCTTTTGATATTTTTTTCACTTTTTTTTTTATTCAAAACAAAAAAACATGCTCTTTACAAACCAATTGCCAAAATGCTGCTAATAATGTAATTAGTTTTCTTCTATACAATCTTACCTCCAAGCAGCGATCCTGCCACCTTCGTGCAAGCATTTCCAGAAGAGGTGGCCTAAACTTCTCAAGTCCCAATAGATCAGGCAGCATCACACAGTGCATGGCTGCCAACTGGCTCCACCCTAATAAAAACAACATTTTACAACTGTGTTAAGAAAAACAGAAACAAAACAAACAGAACAGTTTACTTTAAAGGAAGAAAATAATTCTTATTACTACATGTGACATCTGTATCTTTGCATATTATATATTATATAATTTTGATCATCTGTAAAATATATTAAATATAACAAATTCACTACAAAAAATGAAACAATGTAACATCTTTTGTACCCAGTTCTTTACCATAAAGTTTGTACACTTAACTACCAATAAAGAACCATGACATTTTTTTTTTGTAAAGGGACATGAAAATCAAAAATGTTCTTTTGTGATTCAGATAGAGCATACAGTTTTAAACAACTTTCCAATTTTCTTCGATTATCTAATTTGCTTTGTTCTCATGATATTCTTCATTGAAAAGCATACCTAGGTAGGTTCAGGAGCTGGAAGCTAGCTGCTAATTGGTGGCTGAACATAAATAACTCTTGTTATTGGCTTACCAATGCATTCAGATTGCTCCCAGTGGTCCATTGCTGCTCATTCAATAAAGGATACCAAGTGAATGAAGCAAAATTAATAATAGCAATTAATTGGAAAGTTGCTAAAAATTGGGTGTTCTATCTGAATCATGAAAACATAATTTATGTAAGAACTTACCTGATAAATTCATTTCTTTCATATTAGCAAGAGTCCATGAGCTAGTGACGTATGGGATATACATTCCTACCAGGAGGGGCAAAGTTTCCCAAACCTCAAAATGCCTATAAATACACCCCTCACCACACCCACAATTCAGTTTAACGAATAGCCAAGAAGTGGGGTGATAAGAAAAAAGTGCGAAAGCATATAAAATAAGGAATTGGAATAATTGTGCTTTATACAAAATCATAACCACCACAAAAAAAGGGCGGGCCTCATGGACTCTTGCTAATATGAAAGAAATGAATTTATCAGGTAAGTTCTTACATAAATTATGTTTTCTTTCATGTAATTAGCAAGAGTCCATGAGCTAGTGACGTCTGGGATAATGACTACCCAAGAAGTGGATCTTTCCACACAAGAGTCACTAGAGAGGGAGGGATAAAATAAAGACAGCCAATTCCTGCTGAAAATAATCCACACCCAAAATAAAGTTTAACGAAAAAAATAAGCAGAAGATTCAAACTGAAACCGCTGCCTGAAGTACTTTTCTACCAAAAACTGCTTCAGAAGAAGAAAAAACATCAAAATGGTAGAATTTAGTAAAAGTATGCAAAGAGGACCAAGTCGCTGCTTTGCAGATCTGGTCAACCGAAGCTTCATTCCTAAACGCCCAGGAAGTAGAAACTGACCTAGTAGAATGAGCTGTAATTCTCTGAGGCGGAGTTTTACCCGACTCAACATAGGCAAGATGAATTAAAGATTTCAACCAAGATGCCAAAGAAATGGCAGAAGCTTTCTGGCCTTTTCTAGAACCGGAAAAGATAACAAATAGACTAGAAGTCTTACGAAAAGATTTCGTAGCTTCAACATAATATTTCAAAGCTCTAACAACATCCAAAGAATGCAACGATTTCTCCTTAGAATTCTTAGGATTAGGACATAATGAAGGAACCACAATTTCTCTACTAATGTTGTTGGAATTCACAACTTTAGGTAAAAATTCAAAAGAAGTTCGCAACACCGCCTTATCCTGATGAAAAATCAGAAAAGGAGACTCACAAGAAAGAGCAGATAATTCAGAAACTCTTCTGGCAGAAGAGATGGCCAAAAGGAACAAAACTTTCCAAGAAAGTAATTTAATGTCCAATGAATGCATAGGTTCAAACGGAGGAGCTTGAAGAGCTCCCAGAACCAAATTCAAACTCCAAGGAGGAGAAATTGACTTAATGACAGGTTTTATACGAACCAAAGCTTGTACAAAACAATGAATATCAGGAAGAATAGCAATCTTTCTGTGAAAAAGAACAGAAAGAGCAGAGATTTGTCCTTTCAAAGAACTTGCGGACAAACCCTTATCTAAACCATCCTGAAGGAACTGTAAAATTCTCGGTATTCTAAAAGAATGCCAGGAAAAATGATGAGAAAGACACCAAGAAATATAAGTCTTCCAGACTCTATAATATATCTCTCGAGATACAGATTTACGAGCCTGTAACATAGTATTAATCACAGAGTCAGAGAAACCTCTTTGACCAAGAATCAAGCGTTCAATCTCCATACCTTTAAATTTAAGGATTTCAGATCCTGATGGAAAAAAGGACCTTGTGACAGAAGGTCTGGTCTTAACGGAAGAGTCCACGGTTGGCAAGAGGCCATCCGGACAAGATCCGCATACCAAAACCTGTGAGGCCATGCCGGAGCTACCAGCAGAACAAACGAGCATTCCTTCAGAATCTTGGAGATTACTCTTGGAAGAAGAACTAGAGGCGGAAAGATATAGGCAGGATGATACTTCCAGGGAAGTGATAATGCATCCACTGCCTCCGCCTGAGGATCCCGGGATCTGGACAGATACCTGGGAAGTTTCTTGTTTAGATGGGACGCCATCAGATCTATTTCTGGAAGTTCCCACATTTGAACAATCTGAAGAAATACCTCTGGGTGAAGAGACCATTCGCCCGGATGCAACGTTTGGCGACTGAGATAATCCGCTTCCCAATTGTCTACACCTGGAATATGAACCGCAGAGATTAGACAGGAGCTGGATTCCGCCCAAACCAAAATTCGAGATACTTCTTTCATAGCCAGAGGACTGTGAGTCCCTCCTTGATGATTGATGTATGCCACAGTTGTGACATTGTCTGTCTGAAAACAAATGAACGATTCTCTCTTCAGAAGAGGCCAAAACTGAAGAGCTCTGAAAATTGCACGGAGTTCCAAAATATTGATCGGTAATCTCACCTCCTGAGATTCCCAAACTCCTTGTGCCGTCAGAGATCCCCACACAGCTCCCCAACCTGTGAGACTTGCATCTGTTGAAATTACAGTCCAGGTCGGAAGCACAAAAGAAGCCCCCTGAATTAAACGATGGTGATCTGTCCACCATGTTAGAGAGTGTCGAACAATCGGTTTTAAAGATATTAATTGAGATATCTTCGTGTAATCCTTGCACCATTGCTTCAGCATACAGAGCTGAAGAGGTCGCATGTGAAAACGAGCAAAGGGGATCGCGTCCGATGCAGCAGTCATAAGACCTAGAATTTCCATGCATAAGGCTACCGAAGGGAATGATTGTGACTGAAGGTTTCGACAAGCTGTAATCAATTTTAAACGTCTCTTGTCTGTTAAAGACAGAGTCATGGACACTGAATCCATCTGGAAACCCAGAAAGGTTACCTTTGTCTGAGGAATCAAAGAACTTTTTGGTAAATTGATCCTCCAACCATGATCTTGAAGAAACAACACAAGTCGATTCGTATGAGATTCTGCTAAATGTAAAGACTGAGCAAGTACCAAGATATCGTCCAAATAAGGAAATACCACAATACCCTGTTCTCTGATTACAGACAACAGGGCACCGAGAACCTTTGTAAAAATTCTTGGAGCTGTAGCTAGGCCAAACGGCAGAGCCACAAACTGGTAATGCTTGTCTAGGAAAGAGAATCTCAGAAACTGATAGTGATCTGGATGAATCGGAATATGCAGATATGCATCCTGTAAATCTATTGTGGACATATAATTCCCTTGCTGAACAAAAGGTAAGATAGTCCTTACAGTTACCATCTTGAACGTTGGTATCCTTACATAACGATTCAATATTTTTAGATCCAGAACTGGTCTGAAGGAATTCTCCTTCTTTGGTACAATGAAGATATTTGAATAAAATCCCATCCCCTGTTCCGAAACTGGAACTGGCATAATTACTCCAGTCAACTCTAGATCTGAAACACATTTCAGAAATGCTTGAGCTTTTACTGGATTTACTGGGACACGGGAAAGAAAAAATCTCTTTGCAGGAGGTCTCAACTTGAAACAAATTCTGTACCCTTCTGAAACAATGCTCTGAATCCAAAGATTGTGAACAGAATTGACCCAAATTTCTTTGAAAAAACGTAACCTGCCCCCTACCAGCTGAGCTGGAATGAGGGCCGCACCTTCATGTGGACTTAGAAGCAGGCTTTGCCTTTCTAGCTGGCTTGGATTTATTCCAGACTGGAGATGGTCTCCAAACTGAAACTGCTCCTGAGGATGAAGGATCAGGCTTTTGTTCTTTGTTGAAACGAAAGGAACGAAAACGATTATTAGCCCTGTTTTTACCTTTAGATTTTTTATCCTGTGGTAAAAAAGTTCCTTTCCCACCAGTAACAGTTGAAATAATGGAATCCAACTGAGAACCAAATAATTTGTTACCCTGGAAAGAAATGGAAAGTAAAGTTGATTTAGAAGCCATATCAGCATTCCAAGTTTTAAGCCATAAAGCTCTTCTAGCTAAAATAGCTAGAGACATAAACCTGACATCAACTCTGATAATATCAAAAATGGCATCACAGATAAAATTATTAGCATGTTGAAGAAGAATAATAATATCATGAGAATCACGATGTGTTACTTGTTGCGCTAAAGTTTCCAACCAAAAAGTTGAAGCTGCAGCAACATCAGCCAAAGATATAGCAGGTCTAAGAAGATTACCTGAACACAGATAAGCTTTTCTTAGAAAGGACTCCATTTTCCTATCTAGAGGATCCTTAAACGAAGTACCATCTGACGTAGGAATAGTAGTACGTTTAGCAAGGGTAGAAATAGCCCCATCAACTTTAGGGATCTTGTCCCAAAATTCTAATCTGTCAGGCGGCACAGGATATAATTGCTTAAAACGTTTAGAAGGAGTAAATGAATTACCCAAATTATCCCATTCTTTGGAAATTACTGCAGCAATAGCATCAGGGACAGGAAAAACTTCTGGAATAACTACAGGAGTTTTAAAAACCTTATTTAAACGTTTAGATTTAGTATCAAGAGGACCAGAATCCTCTATTTCTAAAGCAATTAGGACTTCTTTAGGTAAAGAACGAATAAATTCCATTTTAAATAAATATGAAGATTTATCAGCATCAACCTCTTAGACAGAATCCTCTGAACCAGAGGAATCATCAGAATCAGAATGATGATGTTCAGTTAAAAATTCATCTGTAGGGAGAGAAGTTTTAAAAGATTTTTTATGTTTACTAGAAGGAGAAATAACAGACATAGCCTTCTTTATGGATTCAGAAACAAAATCTCTTATATTATCAGGAACATTCTGCACCTTAGATGTTGAAGGAACTGCAACAGGCAATGGTACTTTACTAAAGGAAATATTATCTGCTTTAACAAGTTTGTCATGACAATCAATACAAACAACAGCTGGAGGAATAGCTACCAAAAGTTTACAGCAGATACACTTAGCTTTGGTAGATTCAGCACTTGACAGCGATTTTCCTGTAGTATCTTCTGACTCAGATGCAACGTGAGACATCTTGCAATATGTAAGAGAAAAAACAACATATATATAAAGCAAAATTGATCAAATTCCTTAAATGACAGTTTCAGGAATGGGAAAAAATGCCAAAGAACAAGCTTCTAGCAACCAGAAGCAATAAAAAATGAGACTTAAATAATGTGGAGACAAGAGTGACGCCCATATTTTTTCGCGCCAAATAAGACGCCCACATTATTTGGCGCCTAAATGCTTTTTGGCGCCAAAAATGACGCCACATCCGGAACGCCGACATTTTTGGTGCAAAATAACGTCAAAAAGTGAAGCATTTTCAGCCCCCGCGAGCCTAACAGCCCACAGGGAAAAAGTCAAATTTTAAGGTAAGAAAAATGTTAAATTAAAATGCATTATCCCAAATATGAAACTGACTGTCTGAAAAATAAGGAAAGTTGAACATTCTGAGTCAAGGCAAATAAATGTTTGAATACATATATTTAGAACTTAATAAACAAAGTGCCCAATTATAGCTAGGAGTGTCACAAAAAATAAGACTTACTTACCCCAGGACACTCATCTACATATAGTAGATAGCCAAACCAGTACTGAAACGAGAATCAGTAGAGGTAATGGTATATATAAGAGTATATCGTCGATCTGAAAAGGGAGGTAAGAGATGAATCTCTACGACCGATAACAGAGAACCTATGAAATAGACCCCTTAGAAGGAGATCACTGCATTCAAATAGGCAATACTCCTCACATCCCTCTGACATTCACTGCACGCTGAGAGGAAAACCGGGCCCCAACTTGCTGCGGAGCGCATATCAACGTAGAATCTAGCACAAACTTACTTCACCACCTCCATCGGAGGCAAAGTTTGTAAAACTGAATTGTGGGTGTGGTGAGGGGTGTATTTATAGGCATTTTGAGGTTTGGGAAACTTTGCCCCTCCTGGTAGGAATGTATATCCCATACGTCACTAGCTCATGGACTCTTGCTAATTACATGAAAGAAATACATTTTTGGGGGTCCTTTTAAGTAGATGGAACACAATTAGGAGCCCTTGTTTTTGCAGAAACAGTAAAATAAGCATCAGCCGTATACAATTTCATAATACACAAAGAGCCATCCTTGCAGAGCAGCTTAAAAGGACACTGAACCCATTTTTTTTTCTTTCGTGATTCAGATAGAGCACCAATTTTAAGCAACTTTCTAATTTACTCCTATTATCAAATTTTCTTCGTTCTCTTGCTATCTTTATTTGAAAAATAATGCATCTACGCTTTTTTTTGGTTCAGACTCTGGACAGCAGTATTTTATTGGTGGATGAATTTATCCACCAATCAGCAATAACAACCCAGGTTTTTCAACAAAAATGGGCTGGCATCTAAACTTACATTCTTGCATTTCAAATAAAGATACCAAGAGAATAAAGACAATTTAATTATAGGAGTAAATTAGAAAGTTGCTTAAAATTTCATGCTCTGGCGCCCATTTAACAAGCTCCGTAGTGAGCTTCTGGGCACGTGTTTCTGGCGAGCCTTCAGACTCGCCAGAAACAGCAGTTATGAAGCAGCGGTCACAAAGACCGCTGCTCCATAACCTGCCCACCTGCTCTGAGCAGGCGGACAGACATCGCCGGAAATCAACCCGATCGAGTAGGATCGGGTTGACTGACACCTCCCTGCTGGCGACCCATTGGCCGCGAGTCTGCAGGGGGTGGCGTTGCACCAGCAGCTCTTGTGAGCTGCTGGTGCAATGCTGAATACGGAGCGCGTATTGCTCTCCGTATTCCGCACTGTCGGATCAGGTCCGCCAGACTTTGTTAAATAGAGGCCTCTATCTGAATCACAAAAGAAAAAATTTGGGTTCAGTGCCCCTTTAAAGGGACATAAAAGTGCATTAAGAAAATGCTACAATGTGTAAAATACACTAATGTGTTTATATGCCAATCTGATTAAGTTTTTTTACCTCCATTACAAGGTACGCAGGTATTTATAGTTTCTGAATCAGACCAGACAGAATATGGGGCTAACTATTAAAAACCAGCTCAGTTATTTTATATGGCATCAATAAGTGATATTTTTAATAACAGTGAGTGTGTATGTATATATAGTGAAAACCCAGAAACGTCACGCAGTAAAAGAATATTTTTTGTCAAATCCAGAGAGTGCAATTCATTTCCAGGATTTATATTTATACTTTGCTGCACCCTGGTATATAAGTATTTCATTTATGGTGAGAGTATATATATATATATATATATATATATATATATATATATATATATATATATATATATATATATATATATATATATATATATATGATACTTTAGTGCAATAGGAGCGTTTATTGTTGCATGTTTAAGATTGGTGGTTTAATTTTCAGTGGTTTTATTTTTTTAAAATAAATACCTCAGAAGAGACTGTTTACAAGAAAACCTTATCAAAACTTCCGCTAAATAAGGTAGGTCTTGTAATCATGAAGACTCAGAAAGTTCACCTTTTTTGCTCTATCTATTGCTATAAGACATCAATATGGCATGTAAAAATGTTACCACATGTACTAGAAGAGGTCAGCAAAGGCTGCTGGTTTACATTTCTAGTTCAGACACCTTTTCCTTCTATTATTAGTTTGTGTACAAGAGGTCTTAGTGATTGTTTCTAAAATTAGAAAAAACGGGACACAGGTCAGATGGCAAAGGTGAAGGTGCAGTTGCATTCTCTAACAAAAGCTCTAAGTTTAAAAACACCTAACCTCTTTTTTACAACACATTTAATTAAAGTGTGCTTCTTCTATCATATGTGTTATTTTTAATTAACACATCTTTTCAAAAGGCATTGACACTTTAAGATTGTAAAATAAACTTTAAAATTGCATATAGTTAAAAAAATATGTCAACTGCTTTACTCTTATTTTTTTATATTTAAATGGAAATAAAGCCCAATATTTTCCATTCATGATTCAGATAGAAAATACAATTTTATACAACTTTCCATTGTACTTATATAATCAAATTGTCTATGTTTTCTTATTACCGTTTGCTGAATGTGTACGTGCCTGCAGCACTATATAGCAGCAGTTTAGCAAGAGCAGTAGATGGCAGCATTGTTTCCTGTCATTTAGTGCTCCAGACATGTGCCCGCTACCTATCTAGATATCTCTTCAACAAAGAATCAGATGAGAACGACACAAATTAGATTTTTTTGAAATTGGAAAAAAATTAAATTGTATTCTCTATCTGAATCATGAAAGAAAAAAATAGGTTTCAAGTCTCTTTATATGTAGATTTGCACATTATCTACAGTCTATCTATGCTGTGAATACATCATTCTGTCTAACATCTATTTAGTGTTTAATATACATATATACACTATATGGCTAAAAGTATATGGACACCTCAACTAATTTTTGATTGGAGCAGTGGAAACGTTTTCCCTGGAATGATGAATCATGCTTCACTATTTGGCAGTCTGATAGAAGAATGCTACCTACTGAAATGCAAAGTGCCTACTGTAAAGTTTGGTGGAGGAGGATGAAGACATGGTTTGATGAGTTTCGTGTGCAGAAACTTGAGTAGCCTGCATGTAGCCAGAATGGAGCCCTGACCTCAACCCCATTGAATACCTCTTCGGTTGAAAAACACCTTATTTTAATGAATATTAGAGAGGAGCACAAATAAATGTTAGTACATTTTATTTTCAAAATGTCATTAAGATTATTGCCTATTAAACACCAGGAAGTGCAATCCCAAAGGTTCAATAAGTAAAAAAAGAAGTCAAGAAGCACATCCAATGGTGTACGAAAACAGCACATGGGAAGATATTAAAGGTAAATGTACTCACACAGTTTACAATATGATTATGCTCATTGAAAAAAGATTTTTTGGACCCCAAAGATCTTCAAAACTTCTTACCATCAAATGAAGAAGAAAAAAAAACAACACAATGTATAATTCAGAACTTATTAGACTCACACTGTAATTCAATACAATATTTCACAATTGTATTTATACATCTATTAGTATCTTCTAGCAAAAGATAATTAGTGCAAGCACTTAAGAATATAGTAAGTCTAAAGTAACAAATAATACTGTCCAGTCAGAAGAATTAAATCCAAAACAGTGTTTCTAAGAAAGGCAAGACAGAAGAATCACCCTCTATTCTGACAACTTAGTCTTTTCAATCACTTACCACACCCACAAAGTTGGAAAAACTAGTGTGAACCTTCTACAGCAAAGCCATAAGAAAGATAGTTTCAGTACAATACCTAGAATGCTTGCATGCTTCTTTTGTTGACAAAAGAGAACCCCCTGGGATAAATATTCTGGCAACTCAGGAAATTTTCCTACAAAGGTCAAAAAAGCTTGCACATACATTGCAAAAATCAAGCTGAAGAAGATTTCTGTTTATCTAAGACTGCCAGCATTTTTCTTCCAAGATTTCAGTGAAAAAATGACCTTTAAATATGTCATCACTTTCATGTTGTCCAGCTAGATAAAATCATGGTTCCAATAAGGAAACAATCCCATTGTCTTTTGATGTCAGAAACACTGTTTTCAATTCTAAACATTTCAGGTAGGGGATAACTTCTGAATAGTCCTCTAACCTGGGCCTTGATCTGTTGCCAAATCATATCTCAACTTAAAGACTGGCATCTGTAAAGATGACAGCCCAGTTTGGCCAAAGAAAACTTGGTATGAATTGATCATTTGAGTGTGATGTGATATATATAGATACAAACCAAATTTGCACACCGGGTGCTGGCAATCTTGAACAGAAGAAACTGTATAAGGTCTGAGGATCATCCAGGTGTGTGCTTAACTAAAAATATTACATTGTTTAGAAATGTAATTCACTGTTATATGCGGTTACTTTTAGGATTTCCTGATCAAATCGTTATATAGAAATAGTAAAAGGAGTGAAATAATTAATTTGAACTGCTTACAATTATGGAGCTTATAAAGCCCAATATATTTCTATTGTCTACTCTGGGCATCAAGATTTGCCACCAAATTCTAGATCAGATAGGTTATTTGTATAAAAGACATTTTTTTCCTTAGGGTATGTGCACCCTGTAACTATCAAATGAGGAAGACAATTGCCTAATAAGAAAGATGAATAATCTGGCACCAGTCTAGATATTAGTTCCAAAGCTCAACTACTCATTTCTTGTGTGAACCTACATTTAGAAAAAAAAGTTTGTGAACCAGTTAATTCAGAAACTTGTAGATCCTCCTTTAAAATCAGCAATCACCACTAAACAATTCCGGTAGCTGCTTATAAGAATTGCACAAAGATGAGGATTGATTTTTGACTATTCCTTCCTAAAATTCTGTTTCAGTTAATCAATATTTCTGGGTTTTATTGATGGCAGAATCTTCTTCAGGTCTCCCCCAGCATCTCAGTTGGGTTAAGGTTGTCTTCTTTTTCATCCATTCTTTACTTGATTTAATTGTGTGCTTTGGCTCATTGTTTTGTTGCATCACCCAATCACTATTTTAAGGCAGGCACCTAAATTACCAGATACTGCTGCCTGAAGGACTTTCCTACCAAACACATCAAAGAGGTAAAATTTAGAGAAAGTATATTGCTTCCCTTAAACAATGTATTCAATATAATCCTCATTCTTGAAAATCCAAGAAGAAAAGTGCAATAATGCGATTTGGAAAAGACTATCCTGCCTCCAAGTAAACCTTGGCAATCAGGAGATTTAGCTAAAAGCTATAGAAACTGATGTGGCCCTCTGACCTTTACATGGACCAAGGGACAAACAAAATAAAGGATTGTCTTAAAAACCTTTGTAATTTGAAAGTAGAATTTGAATGCACTTACAATCTATAAATTAAGAAAGAAACCAACAAATGAATTGTTTGGATTACGACAAGGAGATGGGCTATAATCTGCTAATTGATGATATCTAAAAAAAAACCCATAAATTATGCTTACCTGATAATTTCCTTTTCTTCTGATGGAAAGTCCACAGCGGCATTCATTACTTTTGGGAAATAAGAACCTGGCCACGAGGAGGCGGCAAAGACACCCCAGCCAAAGGCTTACATACTCCTCCCACTCCCCTCATCCCCCAGTCATTCTGTCGAGGAACAGTAGAAGAAATATCAGGGTGAAAGGTGCCAGAACAATAAAATAAAGGACGCCCCACATAAAAATTACGGGTGGGGAGCTGTGGACTCTTTCTATCAGAAGAAAAGAAAATTATCAGGTAAGCATAATTTATGTTTTTCTTCTTAAATGGAAAGAGTCCACAGCTGCATTCATTACTTTTGGGAAAACAATACCCAAGCTATAGAGGACACTGAATGCCAAGACGGGAGGGTACACCAAGCCTGAAAACCACTGCACACAAAAAACTCCAGCTTCGTCCGAACGCTCACCCCTTTCTAAGGAAGAAATATGTTGGAGGAAGCTCAACGCGCTTTGTTTTTACTGTGGGGGTTAGGACACTTCAACAAGGCCGGCCCCATTCGGCCTCCAAAGAATCCCAGACAAGAGTGCTTTATTAAACATGACAGCAAAGCTAGAGCTATGCATCCTAAAATCCACAGCACACAGCTGCCAGTTTAGGAGGCCAGAAAACTGACGACAAACAACTCTGCTTCGTCATCTGAAAGAAAGACCTAAATAAACCTAGAAAATATCGTAGGCCACAGCTGACTAATCAGCAGATTAATGAAAGGATAGCTGTAAAAGTTACTACATCATATAACGATTAAATCAGACCTGACTCCCATTCCTTGCCACAACAGCAGTCTGAGAAGCGGCTAAGAAGATGACACTTCCAAAGGCTTACAGCTGTGAAATAATTGAGAGACAGGGTGGAGAGTGTGAAGTTAATCCTGAGGCTAACCTTTTGGATCCTGACTATGAATCTTACTCCAAAGGTGAGGATATGGAAGGGAAAACTTACAAACTGCTAGTTCCTGTTTATTTGTCAAGTCTAACACCATTGCTTCTACCTTTACCGGCTCTGACAAAAGACCCAGTCCCAATGTATCAACAAGTCAGAACAATTATGTAACCCCTCCTTATACTGTCCATGTTTCCCAGTTACTCCCTAAAGCTATTGAGGAAGACATTCATTATATGTTCTGGAGTCCAATTCCTTGAGAGTAGGCCGGCACAAGAAAGATCTTGTTTTGTAACATTCCATGATAACACTGTATCCACAAAGGTATTGATGTATGATGCCTTTTCTTTTGGAGAAGACACTGTCAAAGTGGACATTGTTAATAGCTCTCTATAGTCCGTTACACATCAGTCTCAAGGTCATCACCTCCTGTTAAAGAGGTCAGAAGCATGATAATCACATTCCAGAGGTTTTCAATAGGGTTCAGGTCTGGAGATTGGACTGGCCATGACAAAGTCTTGATCTGGTGGTCCACTATCCACACTTTAATTGACCTGTCTTAGTGGCATGTAGCATCATCCTGCTGGAAAAATTAATCCACAAAGTTGGGGAACATTGTCAGAGCAGAAGGAAGCTAATTTTCTTCCAGAAGAGTCAGTTTAAAAGCATTACCTATGATTAAGTGCTAGTTGTAGTGTGCAACACACCAGATACTTTACTTTGTACCCCTTTGTGTGATTTTTTTTATTAATAAATGTTGCCAAGACATTTTGTTCTCTTAAATCTAAAAGCAAAACTAGGCAAATTGAAAGTATTCTTTATGCAACAGTGAGTCTTGTTTCTTACAGTACAAAGTCACATATATGATGTTGCCAAACTACAGTCTGAAAGCAAGTTGCAACACCTAAGATATCTTAAAGTGAAGGTACACGTTGGTGAATGAAAGCCCGTTTTTTAAAAAACAGAATTTATGCTTACCTGATAAATTTCTTTCTTTTGCGATGTATCGAGTCCACGGATTCATCCTAACTTGTGCGATATTGTCCTTCCTGACAGGAAGTAGCAAAGAGAGCACCACAGCAGAGCTGTCTATATAGCTCCCCCCTTAACTCCACCCCCCAGTCATTCGACCGAAGGCCAAGGAAGAAAAGGAGAAACTATAAGGTGCAGAGGTGACCGAAGTTTACATAAAAAATACTATCTGTCTTGAATAGACAGGGCGGGCCGTGGACTCAGTACATCGCAAAAGAAAGAAATTTATCAGGTAAGCATAAATTCTGTTTTCTTTTGCAAGATGTACCGAGTCCACGGATTCATCCTAACTTGTGGGATACCAATACCAAAGCTTTAGGACACGGATGAAGGGAGGAACAAGACAGGAACCTAAACGGAAGGCACCACTGCTTGTAAAACCTTTCTCCCAAAAATAGCCTCCGAAGAAGCAAAAGTATCAAATTTGTAAAATTTGGAAAAGGTATGAAGCGAAGACCAAGTCGCAGCCTTACAAATCTGTTCAACAGAAGCATAATTTTTAAAAGCCCATGTGAAAGCCACCGCTCTAGTGGAGTGAGCTATAATTATGTCAGGAGGCTGCTGTCCAGCAGTCTCATAAGCCAAACGGATGATGCTTTTCAGCCAAAAGGAAAGAGAGGTAGCCGTAGCCTTTTGACCTCTATGCTTTCCAGCATAGACAACAAACAAAGAAGATGATCGGTGAAAATCTTTGGTTGCCTGCAAATAAAACTTCATGGCACGAACCACGTCCAAGTTGTGCAACAGACGGTCCTTCTTAGAAGAAGGATTAGGACACAGAGAAGGAACAACAATTTAACACCTCTTCTCTTTACTCTTCCTGCTTAGAGCCAGCAAAGAGAATGACTGGGGGGTGGAGTTAAGGGGGGGAGCTATATAGACAGCTCTGCTGTGGTGCTCTCTTTGCTACTTCCTGTCAGGAAGGACAATATCCCACAAGTTAGGATGAATCCGTGGACTCGGTACATCTTGCAAAAGAAATACTATTAAAAACAGGGGCACTTTCATTCATCAAAGTTTACAAAGCAGCCCTTTTGATTAAAAACTTAGCTTTTTTTTTCTTCAAAGCCAGAGCATCTTCCCCCTCCGGGAAATCCTCTCTTCACACGTCAGCAATGACTAATCCGGCTTCCTCCAATCACGGCTTTCCCCCCAGGGTAGTCATTGTCTGAGGCCATGCTGTGATTGGAGGAAGCCGGATTAGTTATTGCTGACGTGTGAAGAGAGGATTTCCAGGAGGGGGAAGCTGCTCTGGCTATGAAAAGAAAAAAAGGTAAGTTTTTAATCAAAATGGCTGATTTGTAAACTTTGATGAATGAAAGTGCCCCTGTTTTTAAAAGTATTTTTAAAAAACGGGCTTTCATTCATCAAAGTTTACCTTCACTTTAAGTCTGGAGAAATAGTTTACATAAAAACTTTCTAAAAGAAAAAGATGATAAAGTGCTAATCTTTGAAAGAGAGAATTCAATATATACACAATATTGTGAAATACAAGAATGACTTCCACTAAATAATATGAGGAAGCAATATTTTGTTATACAATTCTGTAATCCCTGTTTTTTTACATCATCCATTGTTATAGTGTTTATATTATATATATATATATATATATATATATATATATATATATATATATATATATCAATTGTTTAGACTCCTTAGGCTCCTTACATGAACAATCCAAAAGGCACTTGTACTAAAACATAATTTTACTTTAATCTTTCTTTTAAAAAAAAACAAAAAAAAAACGTAACGCATAACCATAACGTTTCAGTTTAGTTAGAGAACCTTTTTTTAAAATGGAGCGTGTCACAATGACAAATATTGTATCCAATCAGCTATCATAGTGAAGGTGTGCACCATGCCCTTATCACCATGAAGACTAGCACATACATCTTGTTCACTTCAATATGCCGATCTAACACGGTTTACCCAGAGTTGTTATTAACCAAAGTACATGGTTTTTATTTTAATCAACCCTATTAAGCAATAGTTTGCATTAGTCCTGAAATCAATAATATTACAAGAGGAATACATTATTAATCAAAATGTAATATCTAAACATAAATATTAAAGTTAGATCTCAACTAGCATTGTGTGGACGATGTACGTAACATATGGAGATAAACAAATGTATCCCTGCACGGCCCCTATAGTACAGGTAGAGAGACTTCCAAAGTGTGAGGAAATCATAGTTCTCAGTAAAGCAATCTGATGTCCAGCTTCCAAAAAATGACCCACAACTGGCTGTTCCAAAAAGATAAATTATGCTTACCTGAGTCCACAGCTGCATTCATTACTTGTGGAAAATAAGAACGTGGCCACCCGGAGGAGGCAAAGACACACCAGCCAAAGACTTAAATACTCCTCCCACTTCCCCTATCCACCATTCATTCTGCCGAGGAACAAGGATCAGTGGAAGAAATATCAAGGTGAAAGGGTGCCAGAAGAATATACACGAAAAACGCCTCAAAAAACGGCGGGGGGCTGTGGACTCTTTCCCACGGAAGAAAATGAAATTATCAGGTAAGCATAATTTATGTTTTTCTTCCTAATGGGAAAGAGTCCACAGCCGCATTCATTACTTGTGGGGGAATTATACCCAAGCCAAAGAGGACACTGAATGCCAAGAACGGGAGGGTAAGAGGCGGCCCAAACTGAGGGCACCAGGACTGAACCACACCCATAAATAAAAAAGTTCAGCTTCATCCAAAAGCAGGGAGCAAAAACATTAAGAAAAAATAGCCCCAAGACACAAATGACAGTCCCAAGCCTGGGTAAAAACCACATGCAACATCACTGAGCCAACAGGATTCTAAACGCACTATCGCCCAATGGCAGATCCAATACACAAGCCCCCATAAGGGAACCCTGACCAACAACTCTCCAAAGGAAGAAGTAAGGTAGAGGGATAACTAACCAGAACCCTGTCCTACAAAAGACAGATCAAACTAGCTCGGGAGACTCCAGAAAGCCTCACGAATGCCAGAAAAAAGGGCATCATCAGTCAAACACGACCAAGTCGGAGAACGAAAGAGAACAAAAAGTATCTTGAGAAAAGAAAACCGCACAGACGACCAAGTAGCACGCTGTAGTGCAGCCACAGATAAAGGAAAAAAAAAACCCTTGTCCAGCTCCCCAGCTGGAGGGAACCAAAGAAAAACAGAACCAGCAGAAACCAAGTTTCTAGACAAACACCCCTCCATGGAGGGAAAAATCAGAGATCCAATCCCCCCCCCCCGGAGAGCTCAGAGAGCACCTCAACAGGGACCCACTGCATCCAAAAGAAACAGAGACAGCAGAAAGGTCAAAAGATGACCAGAACCACAGCCTAGGATCCTGAGATAAACAGGGACGTCCTCCACAACCGCAAAACCGCCGCAACGAGGACCGCCCACACACGAAAAAAAACAACTTGTCAACGACAGTGAAAAGTGCAGGGACAGAGTCCCACCCCTCCTTGAACGAGAGGGAGGAACACCACCAGCCACCTCAAAAGAGTGCGACCAGAAACATGGGCAGAGTCCCACCAGAACCAGAGGAACACCAAACCCAGAAGTCCATTCCCAAGGGCAACGCTGCCAGATCATAGAGAATGCAGGCATGAACCTGCTGTATCTTGCATACCGACAAGCGCTCCACTGCTGATCCACGAAGAGGGTCCATTAAAGATGGAACGTGAATAACTTCCAAGGAAGTAACAAAAAGCAAGTCCATCCCAGAAATTCCAGAAGGAACCATCAAATAAAAAGTATCCTAACCGGATGAAAGAAAAAAAGGCAGCCCAAAGGCATCTGCCAAAAAAAGTAAATTTATGCTTACCTGATAAATTCATTCCTTCTATGGTACGACGAGTCCACGGATTCATCCTTTACTTGTGGGATATTATCCTCATGCTAACAGGAAGTGGCAAAGAGCACCACAGCAGAGCTGTCTATATAGCTCCTCCCTTAGCTCCACCCCCCAGTCATTCGACCGAAGGTACAGGAAGAAAAAGGAGAAACTACAAGGTGCAGAGGTGACTGAAGTTTAAAATCAAATAAATATAATCTGTCTTAAAATGACAGGGCGGGCCGTGGACTCGTCGTACCATAGAAGAAATTAATTTATCAGGTAAGCATAAATTTACTTTTCTTCTATAAGGTACGACGAGTCCACGGATTCATCCTTTACTTGTGGGATACAATACCAAAGCTACAGGACACGGATGAACGGGAGGGACAAGACAGATAGTTAAACAAAAGGCACCACTGCTTGAAGAACTTTTCTCCCAAAAATAGCCTCCGAAGAAGCAAAAGTATCAAATTTGTAAAATTTGGAAAAGGTATGAAGCGAAGACCAAGTCGCAGCCTTACAAATCTGTTCAACAGAAGCATCATTTTTAAAAGCCCATGTGGAAGCCACCGCTCTAGTAGAGTAAGCTGTAATCCTTTCAGGAGGCTGCTGTCCAGCAGTTTCGTATGCCAAACGGATGATGCTTTTCAGCCAAAAACAGAGGTAGCCGTAGCTTTTTGACCTTTACGTTTTCCAGAATAGACAACAAAGAAGATGTTTGACGGAAATCTTTGGTTGCTTGTAAGTAAAACTTCAAAGCACGAACCACGTCCAAGTTGTCCAACAGACGCTCCTTCTTAGAGGAAGGATTAGGACACAGAGAAGGAACAACAATTTCCTGATTGATATTCCTATTAGTAACAACCTTAGGAAGGAATCCAGGTTTGGTACGCAAAACCACCTTATCAGCATGGAAAACAAGATAAGGCGAGTCGCATTGCAATGAAGATAGTTCAGAAACTCTTCGAGCCGAAGAGATAGCAACTAAAAACAGAACAATCCAAGATATAAGCTTCATATCTATGCAATGCATAGGTTCAAAGGGAACCCCTTGAAGAACTTTAAGAACTAAATTCAAACTCCATGGCGGAGCAACAGGTTTAAACACAGGCTGGATTCTAACTAAAGCCTGACAGAACGACTGAACGTCTGGAACATCTGCCAGGCGATTGTGCAGTAGAATTAATAAAGCAGATATCTGTCCCTTTAAGGAACTAGTTGATAGCCCCTTCTCCAATCCTTCTTGGAGAAAGGACAAAATCCTAGGAATCCTGATCTTACTCCATGAGTAGCCATTGGATTCGCACCAATAAAGATATTTACGCCATATCTTATGATAAATTTTCCTGGTGACAGGCTTTCGAGCCTGAATCAAGGTATCTATGACCGACTCAGAGAAACCCCGCTTGGATAAGATCAAGCGTTCAATCTCCAAGCAGTCAGTCACAGAGAAACTAGATTTGGATGCTGGAACGGACCTTGAATCAGAAGGTCCTGTCTCAGTGGCAGAGTCCATGGTGGAAGAGATTACATGTCCACCAGGTCTGCATACCAAGTCCTGCGTGGCCACGCAGGTGCTATCAAAATCACTGAAACTCTCTCCTGTTTGATTCTGGCAATCAAACGAGGAAGGAGAGGAAATGGTGGAAACACATAAGCCAGGTTGATAGACCAGGGTACTGCTAGAGCATCTATCAGTACTGCCTGAGGATCCCTTGACCTGGATCCGTAACGAGGAAGTTTGGAGTTCTGACGAGACGCCATCAGATCCAATTCTGGTGTGCCCCATTGCTGAATCAATTGTGCAAACACCTCCAGATGGAGTTCCCCCGGATGAAAAGTCTGACGACTTACTTCCCAGTTCTCCACTCCTGGGATATAGATTGCTGATAGATGGCAAGAGTGAGTCTCTGCCCATCAAATTATTTTGGTAACCTCTATCATCGCTAGAGAACTCTTTGTTCCCCCCTGATTACTGATATATGCTACAGTCGTGATATTGTCAGCTGAGGCCACGCCTGAAGCGCGTTGAATATCGCTCTCAGTTCTAGAATATTGATCGGGAGGAGAGCCTCCTCCCGAGTCCACAAACCCTGTGCTTTCAGGGAATTCCAGACTGCACCCCAGCCCAATAGGCTGGCGTCCGTCGTCACTATGACCCACGCTGGCCTGCGGAAACACATTCCCTTGGACAGATGATCCTGTGACAGCCACCAAAGAAGAGAGTCTCTGGTCTCATGGTCCAGATTTATCTGAGAAGATAAATCTGCATAATCCCCATTCCACTGTTTGAGCATGCAAAGTTGCAGTGGTTTGAGATGCAAGCGAGCAAACGGAACTATGTCCATTGCCGCTACCATTAAGCCGATTACCTCCATACACTGAGCCACTGACGGCCGAGGAATGGAATGAAGAGTTCGTCAGATGGATAACATTTTTTATTTCCTGACATCCGTCAGAAAAATTTTCATGTCCACCGAATCTATCAGAGTTCCCAGGAATGGAACTCTTGTGAGAGGGATAAGTGAACTCCTTTAACTTCCACCCGTGAGATCTTAGAAAAGCCAACATGATGTCCGTGTGAGACTTGGCTAGTTGGTAAGTCGACTCCTGGATTAAGATATCGTCCAGATAAGGCACCACAGCTATGCCCCGCGGCCTTAGAAACGCCAGAAGGGACCCTAGAACCTTTGTGAAAATTCTGGGAGCTGTGGCCAACCCGAAGAGAAGAGCCACAAACTGATAATGCTTGTCCAGAAAGGCGAACCTGAGGAACTGGTGATGATCTTTGCGGATAGGAATTTTTAGATACGCATCCTTTAGGTCCACGGTGGTCATATTGACCCTCCTGGATCATCGGCAAAATAGTCTGAATGGTCTCCATCTTGAAGGATGGGACTCTGAGGAATTTGTTTAGGATCTTGAGATCCAAAATTGGTCTGAAAGTTCCCTCTTTTTTGGGAACCACAAACAGATTGGAGTAGAACCCTTGCCTCTGTTCTGTTCTACGCAGCATAAGAACGCCTCTATTTTTGTCTGGTTTACAGACAATTGAGAAAGATGGAATCTCCCCCTTGGGGGAAAATCTTTGAAATCTAGAAGATACCCCTGGGTTATGATTTCTAAAGCCCAGGAGTCCTGAACGTATCTTTCCCAAGCCTGAGCGAAGAGAGAAAGTCTGCCTCCTACTAGATCCGGTCCCGGATCAGGGGCTACCCCTTCATGCTGTCTTGGTGACAGCAGCAGGCTTCTTGGCCTGTTTACCCTTGTTCCAAGTCTGGTTAGGTCTCCAGACTGACTTGGATTGAGCAAAATTCCCCTCTTGCTTTGCAGCAGCGGCAGGGGAAGGGGTAAAGGGACCACCTTTGAAGTTTCGAAAGGAACGTAAATTATTATGTTTGATCCTCATCTTATTCGTCTAATCCTGAGGAAGGGCATGGCCTTTCCCTCCAGTGATGTCTGAAATGATCTCTTTCAGTTCAGGCCCGAATAGGGTCTTACCCTTGAAAGAGATGGCTAAAAGCTTAGCTTTTGATGACACATCAGCAGACCAGGACTTAAGCCATAACGCTCTATGCGCTAAAATGGCAAAACCTGAATTCTTCGCCACTAATTTAGCCAGATGAAAAGCGGCATCTGTAATGAAAGAATTAGCTAGCTTGAGAGCCCTAATTATATCCAGAATATCATCTAATGGGGTCTCAACCTGAAGAGCCTCTTCCAGAGCCTCGAACCAAAAGGACGCTGCAGTAGTTACAGGAACAATGCATGCTATAGGTTGGAGAAGAAAACCTTGACGAACAAATATTTTCTTCAGGAGACCCTCTAATTTTTTATCCATAGGATCTTTGAAAGCACAACTGTCCTCAATAGGTATAGTTGTATGCTTAGCCAGGGTAGAAATAGCTCCCTCCACCTTAGGGACCGTCTGCCACGAGTCCCGCACGGTGTCTGATATGGGAAACATTTTCTTAAAAGTAGGAGGTGGAGCGAACGTAACACATGGTCTATCCCACTCCTTATTAACAATTTCCGAAATCCTCTTAGGGACCGGAATAACATCAGTGTAGGCAGGAACCTCTAGGAATCTGTCCATTTTTCACAATTTCTCTGGAAATACAATAGGGTCACAATCATCCAGAATCGCTAAAACCTCCCTGAGCAATAAGCGGAGGTGTTCTAGTTTAAATTTAAAAGCCGTCATATCCGAGTCTGTCTGAGGGAACATATTTCCTGAATCAGAAAACTCTCCCTCAGCCAGCGAATCCCTCACCCCCAACTCAGAACATTGTGAGGGTACATCGGATATGGCTAATAAAGCGTCAGAGGGCTCAGCGTTTGTTCTCACGCCAGACCTATTGCACTTCCCCTGCAACCCAGGCAACTTAGATAAAACCTCTGTTAGGGTAGTATTCATAACTGCGGCCATATCTTGCAGGGTGAAAGAATTAGACGCACTAGAAGTACTTGGCGTTGCTTGTGCGGGCGTTAATGGTTGTGATACTTGGGGAGAATTAGATGGCATAAACTGATTCCCTTCTGACTGAGAATCATCCTGCGACATACTTTTAGTAGCTAAAATATGTTCTTTGCAATTTATTGACCTTTCAGTGCATGAGGGACACATTCTAAGTGGAGGTTCCCCAATGGCTTCTAAACATATTGAACATTGACTTTCCTCAATGTCAGACATGTTGAACAGGCTAGTAACGACTACAAAAAAGCATGAAAACACTTTATTTAGTGAAAAAAAATAACAATCTTAAAAAACGGTACTGCGCCTTTAAGAGAAAAAAAAGCATACACGTTCTGCAAAACAGCCTTAAAATGCACCAAATTTTTCAAAATTTTGCAAGCAGACACAATATATGTAGTAAATATTGCCCTACAAGGAATTATAACATTTAACCCTTTAATGTGTAAACCGGATGGAAATTAGGCCTAAATCCGGAAAAAAAACACCCTCAGCACCTACCTGCCCTCAGGGATAGTAAATGTGGGGATAAAGCTTCAATTTGGCCCAAAACATCCACCAGGGCCCTCAGGAGTTAGAGCTTGCTGCGAGAAACTAACTGCACATCTGAGGCGCGAAAATAGGCCCCGCCCATCTCACTCGATGTCTCTACAGCCTCAAAGAACCGCACCAGAGCGGTTTTAACTAGCCATGTGGGTTCTGAGACCCAAAAAATAAGCCAAGTGTACCCTCAATAAAGTTGCCCAAAACGTTACTGTCCACAAAACGATAACAGCACTCCCAGATCATAAAAACGTTTGCCCACAAATATTTACAACTCAGTGTCAACCATTTTTGTAATTAGCCCCTTATACAAGCGTAGTAATGCCCTTCTTATTAGCTCTAGGATTACTGCTTACCCTTACCCTCCTAGGTATAATGTCAGCCTTTCTGAAATACACAGTCTCTCCAGAAAAATATGACTGAACATACCTCACTGCTGCATAGCATGAAAACGTTCCTCACACTGAAGTTTCCTGTACTCCTCAGCCTCTGTGGGAACAGCACTGGATCTTAGTTACAAATGCTAAGATCATCATCCTGCAGGCACCAGTCTTCATCCATCTGCTGCCTGAGAGTAAATAGTACACACTGGTACCATTTAAAATAACAAACTCTTGCTTGAAGAAATTAAAAACTAATATTTTATCACCTCTTTCACTTTACCCTATCCTAGTACTTAGAGTAGGAAAAGAGAATGACTGGGGGGTGGAGCTAAGGGAGGAGCTATATAGACAGCTCTGCTGTGGTGCTCTTTGCCACTTCCTGTTAGCAGGAGGATAATATCCCACAAGTAAAGGATGAATCTGTGGACTCGTCGTACCTTATAGAAGAAAACTCTGGGCTAGGACACAAGCGACCGACAGGAGACGATCAACATCCCACATAGTCTAGCTCGAAGCACCATGCGATGACACATTCCCTGACTGATAGAGGAGAGGATCCCCCAATAAGTCATAAAGACGACGGAGTAGAACGCGCAGCCATGCAATCCGATAACGAAAGGTGCAACATGGAGGAATATTCACCCCCGGAGGTAACTGAATAGACCCACCCGAAGTCTGGACACCCGGGATAATTGGGCAAGAACGCAACTACGCAGAAACCTCCGGATCCTGCAGGGGAACCAGCACCATCAATATATAGAAGCGGAAATAACCCGCCATCTCCAGGGGAAACAAATCACCCTGTGCAGTGGGAGAATTAACATCAGGGTTACCCGCAAATGTAGAGGAAGGGTGCTGTTGGGAATCCACTGCTTGAGGAACAGAGCCCCCAGAGGCTGATGGCTTAATAGGCCCCTGGTTCCCCGAGCCCGAGGAACCAAGCACTCTAAGAAGGCACAAGAGACAGGACTGATAAACCTGCGTCAGTTGACCGAAGCACCTTCCTCACAAGAGGAAGAATCGGAATCAGAAACAATGACAGTCTCAGCTTCAGAATCCTCCATGGTTAAAACCAAGAGAAAATTAGGACAATATGAAAAAACGAACGGCACCTGACACACACAATGGCTGGGGCACTCACCACCTCCTATGACCAGATCCAAACAAGGCAGAAAATCTTAATCGCCACACTTTGAGGAATGCGGAAGCGTAACAAACCCAGCGTAACAACTCCCAGTCAGAAGGTGAACCGTAAGGCCAAAAAAACGCACCAGAAAAATGCGGCAACTAGGCCCCACTAAATCCTTCAAGCAATTCTCCCGTCTCAGCCTCAGAGCCAATACCCAATACACAAGCAGGCAGATCACATAAGAAACATGATTAAGGAACCCCACCCTGTTCACCAATCCCCCCAAAGGAAGGAATTATGCCATGATTCCCAGATCCGAACAGAGGATTCTCACTGAGACCCATACCTATCTGTCACATAACAACATAATAAACAATCTTACCGGAAACTACGCCGTGGAACAGGAACACGGCCCTTCAAGTGTGACGGATAGTAGCGTCGCCTCCGTCATGGACTTGAGAGAAAACAACAGGTAGTGAAGCGAAGGGTCAGCAACGTCAAGTGCTAGAGTAGCTGTTAATTTGAATCAGGATGGTGTCGCAGAGAGAACTCCCACTGCATCTCCAGACTCTAACATTCGCCCAGGCCCTCACTGAGAGACTAACAGGACTACTTAAAACTCCTGCCCCATTGTGAAGAGTACTACCCTCCATGAGAGACACACTTTACGTAAAAATAAACAAAAGTATTTTCTTTAAAAAATAAAACTTCTGCCACTTCTCTGCCAACCTTCTGGGATGAAAGGCAAAGATTGACTGGGGGATAGGGGAAGTGGGAGGAGTATTTAAGCCTTTGGCTGGTGTGTCTTTGCCTCCTCCTGGTGGCCAGGTTCTTATTTCCCACAAGTAATGAATGCGGCTGTGGACTCTTTCCCATTAGGAAGAAAAAGGCTGTTTTTTGTAAGCCTGTCTCATAGAAGATTTATGATTGGCTAAACGCTCTCTGAAGGTCGTATTCTTTTTTTCCTACATAGTAAATAAAGCAAGGAAAGATAATCAGGTAAATAACATACTCCGAAGTGCATGCAAGCCTATGTCTAATTTGTTAAATCCGATCGATTAGCGTGTGGGCGATGAAACTTCATACAGACAATCAAGCTGTTATATGTATCTCAATTGCCACAATAAAAGCACTCTGGCTTACTTTGAGATAACCAACTTTGTTGTTGGTAACAATGAGTGGGGCCAGATTTAACCGAAGTGTCCCTCAGATTTCAATTGAAAGAATAACCTCAGCAATGGATATTCATTATTTTGGAGTATAATGGTGATTTCCATGTACTTAGATACTAAGAACTCTGGGTAAATGGTGTTGGATCGGCATATTAAAGTGAACTACATGTATGTACTAGTCTCCATGGTGATAAGGGTGTGGTGTACACCCTCACTATGAAAGGTTGATTGGATGCAAAGCACCTGTACCCAAGTAGTTGTTACTGGTTGCCATAGCAAAGTCAGTTTAATGGACAAGGAGTCAATGATTATATGCCGTGGATTCACAGCAATTTTTAAATAATTGGTGGTTGGTAAATTAAGACCTATGTATGTGAGTTTTGTATTTGTTATTGTGACACCGCCCATTTGAAAAAAACGTTATGGTTATGTGGCATTTTTAAGGAACAATTAAAGGCTATATTTTACTCCAAAATGCCAGTCGGTTTGTTCATTTAATACTTAATTCTTAAGACTGAATGCCTAAGAATTCTTAGATATTTGTAATTTATGGACAGAGCACAGGAGGTGTGTTTTTTATTATCAAGCATTTTCTTTGTGAGATACACATTATACACAATATTTATTTTTATTATTATTATTTCTACCATGTAACACATATACACACGTGGCTTTTAAATATTTTTTAATGCTTGTGCATATAATTTGTGCAATAATTTGTGCATTACCAGTGAAATCTGACATTTAGTTAGTTCCAACACAGGGTATGTTACGTTCAGCTTAAACTATCTGAATGCCACAAATTGCTGGTTACTTTGTCATTTGTTTAGGAAAACAAATAAACTACAAATAATTACGCATGTCTAATGCATAGAGCCTATTTAAACATTTTTACTATATCTACAATACACAGCAATAGAACTTTTTTACGAGACATAAAAGCTGCAAAAGAAAATGTTACAGACCTTAAAAAATGAAAAAACAAGACATAGATAAGCAAGACAGGCAGTCAGAAAACCAGAGAAAGCATGAGTGAGAGAATACCTTCATTGACTGAGAAACAGGAATGTAAAGTGCGATCAGAACCAGAGTGATCGGCTTCAGTGCTAGGAGAGGTAGCAGGAGCAACAGCTTGCAGAGGAGACAAGAGAAAAGAAAGACAGAGAAAATGAGGCCGCAGTACGTTATATATACAACAGTAGAGAAGCTACAGAAAACAGGCAGAGCAAAAAACAGTTTTAGAATATAAATGAAGATTTAAGAAGTAACCGGAAATGCAGCACTGACAAAAAAACAACAACAGAGAAAGACAAAGATAAAGCTGCAACATAAAATTATAGGCCTATATTATGCTACATTATCCTATAAGCATATTGGTTTATATCATTAACGGGACAGTGTACTCCCCTTTCACGCTCAGCAGGGGGTGGAAGAGGGAGGTACTATAATGTTGTTTTTTATTTGTTCTTTGTCTATACAGTGAGAGACAAGAGAAAGTTGGCTTTTTTGTATACACAGGGATATAAGGTAATGATATCTACTCCCATTTGATTGGAGTGTGGTTATAATTAGCTAAAACATCTATTTCATATACAAAAAAACCTAAAAGATCAATTCCTCATATATTTTAAACTCTTTAGTTGGTATAGCAAGCTAAAGGGAAAACTATTTTAGAGTACACTGTCCCTTTACTGTGTTTATGTTTGTGTATTTTTAAATATAGAACTAACTAAACTATTTTTTTTCTCAAACATTTTATATACAGACCTTAATTTAACTTTATAATGTGATGATTATTATTATCATTTATTTGTATAGTGCCGCCAAATTCCATAAAGTTGCAAGAAAATTGATATAAATAAAAAATAAATGATAACAGGTGTAATATTAAGGCAAAGTCTAGGTTCCAGATAAACAGACAAAGTGACAGACAGACAGTTACATATCTAAAATACATTATTTTTGTTTGATCAGTAAATGTATATAGATATGTCTGTCTCATAACTATTATCTTCAAGTACAAAACAAAACAGTTTAATATGTTTTAAAAATACATAAAAGGTAATGTATAATTTATTATTATACTGTTGCTTGCATATAACTATGTGTTTAACTCCTGCAAAGCGATTAAACACATAGTTAAAGTCAGTTCCGGAGCAGCATTACACAACTGGGACCTAGTCAAAGAGATCTGAAGAGCCAATAACAAGAGGCATGTGTGTAGCCACCAATCAGCAGCTAGCTTCCAGTAGTGCATTTCTGATCCCCTTGACAACCTAGGTATGATTTTCAACAAAGGAAACCAAAAGAAGGAAACGCATTAAATAACAGAAGTAAATTAAAAAGTCTCTCAAAACCACACACTCTATAATTTGTAAAGACAGCATGTTAAAATGTATTAGTTTTGTTGTTGTTTTTGTTTGCACAATTGTATTGAACAAATTTCTCATATTGCTTCGTCTTAACCATTTTTTATACTAAAAATACATTTATAGCATATTTAGATAGCTCTTCTATTTGTGTAATATACATTTCCAGGGCTCAATGTCCCTTTGAGTTAAGGTATTTCCATATGCCAATAGCAGGAAAACTATTATACAATTCTAGAATAAGCAGCGTACCCCTGACTGCATTAGCATATGAAAAGACAAGCACGCCCGTATGGGACACACATTGTGCAACTGGAGGTCAATGTTAAGAGGTCACCGCTTGACACTTCCTTCCTATAGAGAAATTACCATATGTCATGCACAACCAGCTTCAAATTAATCCTTCTACTGCAGAACAACAATGCACTTAGGTTCCTGCACAAGTTAAACAATGTTTTGCTAAGGGGGTGTTTGCTTTTCATTCAGTGAACTCCTTTTGTCGCCCTAGGACATCTGCATGGAAACGATCTGTTTCATAACTGAATGCAAATGTACCGTAATGTCACAGTGGCACGTGTAGCGGGCACAATGACACGGGCCTCCCTTATTTGAACATTAGTAGTGCAAACAGGAGCTTCGCTCTGAAGAGGGCAACATTTTTATATCTCATCTAGTGTAAAAGTGACATTTTATAATATTTCAGATGATACTTTATCCCAGTACTTGAGGTATCCACAATTTGACAGACTTTACAACAAAATATAAATATGTAAATTTAGTATAGCTTGAAACTTAGCATTCAAACGCCTACTGAAGGAAACATCAAAAGAACGGAACAAAAAAAAAACAGTAGATTTAAAAATAAGCCTTTATCTTAAAAAGACATTAGAAAACCCTTTATCCAAACTGCTTGGGACCGGAAAAAGTTTGGATTTCGAAATAGTTTAGAGTTTGGAATATTTGCATCTGTAAAGTAGGACCAAGTGTAAAAAACAATATCTTATGTCATTAGACAATATTTACATGTCATAATACAGCCTATACATGTAAGCTAAAGGTAGTTTTACATAATATTAATACTTTTGTGTACATAGTACCCTAGGAAAAGTATTAAAGTAATTTAATCAGAAAGGTATTATTTGTTGTTTGAAATATAGATTATTATTTACATTTTAGAACACAAAAAACAAAAAACAAAGACACAGGCGGAGAAGATTGTGACTTACAAGCAGGGAAAATAGTATTTTTAAAAAAATAATAATTAAAAGGCTTGAATTTTGGAATTCCGGATTCGTATATATGTGTGTGTGTGTGTGTGTGTGTGTGTGTATATATATATATATATATATATATATATATATAAAAATTCATTAAAATTATGGGGGGAGATAAAAAACTGAAATTAAAATCCTCCATGTCTCAAAATTAAATCAATGTAAATATTTGCATAGGAAATTAGTACATCTAGGCAAGTATCCCCACTTGCTTTCCCCCAGAAATTCTTAATATACAATGTTTCCAATGCACAAGAGAATTGTGGGTAAGATATGCAAATTAGATATGCAAATTCTCAGTTTTTTGCTTCAAAAATACTGTTTTGACACAGCGATCCTTTTAAACAGGATTATGACAGCAAACCAGAAATCACTCACTAGACAAGCCTGTTTCTTTCTTTTTGGAACTCATCAGTAGGAGATAGATTTCTGGTTGCTGCATTGGTAAAGCTATTTTCATGGTTAAACCAAAATTCATTAAAATTATGGGGGGAGATAAAAAACTGAAATTAAAATCCTCCATGTGCCCAAAAAGAACGAAACAGGCTTGTCTAGTGAGTGATTTCTGGTTTGCTGTCAAAATCCTGTTTAAAAGGATCGCTGTGTCAAAAAAACTTAGAATTCGCATATCTAATTTGCATATCTTACCCACAATTCTCTTGTGCATTGGAAACATTGTATATTAAGAATTTCTGGGGAAAAGCAAGTGGGGATACTTGCCTAGATGTACTAATTTCCTATGCAAATATTTACATTGATTTAATTTTGAGACATGGAGGATTTTAATTTCAGTTTTTTATCTCCCCCCATAATTTTAATGAATTTTGGTTTAACCATGAAAATAGCTTTACCAATGCAGCAACAAGAAATCTATCTCCTACTGATGAGTTCCAAAAAGAACGAAACAGGCTTGTCTAGTGAGTGATTTCTGGTTTGCTGTCATAATCCTGCTTAAAAGGATCGCTGTGTCAAAACAGTATTTTTGAAGCAAAAAAACTGAGAATTTGCATATCTTACCCACAATTCTCTTGTGCATTGGAAACATTGTATATTAAGAATTTCTGGGGAAAAACAAGTGGGGATACTTGCCTAGATGCACTAATTTCCTATGCAAATATTTACATTGATATATATATATATATATATATATATATATTGAAACCTTAAAATTAACCCAATGTATAGTTGGGATAAGGATTAAAAGTGTATGGAACATGAGTATAAAAAAGCAAACAACTTACTTGTTTTCTTGCACAATAATCACTTAGATATTATCTGTATAGCCCTGCCCTCAGGGAGACGAAAGAGCTGACATGTTGGTAACTTGCGTTACATTCTGCCTCTTATGAGAATTGGCAAATCTGACTCCTTGTTTATCTAGTATTGACTTAATACTAAACCAGCTCATGTTACCCTAGAAGTTTTGTGACATCAAGCTATAATTGCCTTCCAGAAGAGACTACAGTATCCGTGTAGGGCTGTGACAGGAAGAAATGAACGCTGCACAAATGAACTTTAAAAAAAAGTAATAAAAGGTAAAATCCCTTTAACATAATAAATATTGCAATGATTTATATTAAAGAGACATAATACACCCAAAAAAATATTGGCTAATTAAATGAAGCAGACAAAGAAGATAAAGTTTGTCATTGACATGTTATATCAATTTTGCTGCTAAAGTGCCTAAAAATGATGAGAAAGTTTGAAGTAATGTAACTACATAAGAATAAGTCCGTAATACAACTAGGCTACAGAGCAAGCATTTTTCCCACACTCCCTAACTAGTACAAGCCCTGCAAGGACATCTGTGAGCGATATGCGTGATTCATAGGGATAATAAAAGGCTCCCTCCTATATATATATCTGACTAAAATCACTTGCCAGGGGCCATGTATTCAGACAGTGTGTGGAGGGGTTAACTGCCTTCATTTTTATTTATTGATTAGTGCTACTTTAAAAAAAACAACATTTGATTCCCGGGTTGAAATTTTGTAGGGGTGTGCTCTGTGCTCCAGTGTACTATGTATTGCTCTAACCAGAACACAGACTTGAATACTTGTCTCTACATGACGGCGGTACCGCTCCAGTGTGTTCTTTGTGTCAAAGGGAAGCTGAGGTATTCATTCTGCCATCAAGACCAACCACATCTTGGACCACTCCCAATCCGGTTTCAGGAGCAATCACAGCACCGAGACCGCCCTCCTCGCCGCCACAGACGACATCCGCGCCCTGCTTGACCAAGGAGAGACTGCCGCCCTCATCCTTCTAGACCTCTCAGCCGCATTCGACACTGTAGCCCACAGCACCCTCCTCACGCGCCTACACGATGCTGGCATCCACAATAAGGCCCTGGAATGGATCACTTCCTTCCTCAGCGGCAGAACCCAGAAAGTCAGACTCCCACCCTTCTCCTCCAATCCCACAGCAATCAGCTGCGGCATACCCCAAGGCTCTTCTCTTAGCCCCACCCTGTTCAACATCTACATGGCCCCCCTCGCCGCCATCGTCCGACAACACAAGCTCAACATTGTCTCCTACGCAGACGACACCCAGTTAATCATCTCAATCACCCGAGACCCCGCCACCGCCAAGAAAAACGTCCACAAAGGACGTACAGCAATCGACACCTGGATGAACAACAACAGTCTCAAACTCAACACTGACAAGACTGAAATCCTCCTCCTCTGACCCACCAAATCTGCATGGGATGACTCCTGGTGGCCCAAAGCCCTCGGACACCCTCCAACTCCAACACACCACGCACAAAATCTAGGCGTCATCCTTGACTCATCAGTTTCCATGGACCGCCAAGTCAACGCCATCTCTTCGACTTGTTTTCACATACTCCACCTACTGCGAAAAATCTTCAAGTGGATCCCCACCGAAACTAGAAAATCTGTCACCCATGCCTTCGTCAGTAGTCGACTGGACTACGGCAATGCACTCTAGGTCGGGTCCACCATCAAGCTCCAGAAACGACTTCAACGCATCCAGAACACCTTGGCCAGACTCATCCTCGACATCCCTCGCCAAAATCACATCACCGAACACCTAAGGAACCTACACTGGCTCCCCGTCAACAAGAGAATCACCTTCAAGCATCTAACCCATGCATTCAAGGCCCTCCACAACATCGGTCCTGAATACATCAACCACCGTGTCAATTTCTACACCCCCTCCAGACAACTCCGCTCTGCCAACCAAGCACTTGCAGTCATCCCCCGCATCAAGAAAAAAACAGCTGGAGGAAAATCCTTCTCCTATATGGCAGCAAAGTCATGGAACTCCTTCCCGCTGCACCTCAGACAATCCACCTCCCTTACAAACTTCAGGAAGGACCTCAAGACCTGGTTCTTCGACTGAATCGTCTTCCCTTAGCCCCCCTCTCCCCCACTCCCATAGCGCCTTGAGACCCTCACGGGTGATTAGTTTGCGCTTTACAAGTACCCAATAGAATAGAATTGCGGTTTTATTTCAGTTTTTATTCAGAGGAATCTTAGGTGGCTGGTATTTGCAGAGGCTTGCTCCTCTGATGATCGCAGCAACTTGCTTCATGGACTCCGGTATCAGGAGGGGGCAAGACTCTTACAACAGTGTGGTATAGGGCTATATTATGTGTGCTATACAGATCCCAGCATAAAGCTCACAGCGGTCCCTAAAGCAGAGGAATGTACAAGCCCTGCAGGGACTGCTGTGAGCGTTATGCTGGGATCTGTATAACAAACATAATATAGTCCTATACTGCACTGGTGTAAGAGTCTCACCCCCTCCTGATACCGGAGTTGTAACCAATTTAGTCTCCCCGTGGAGAACTGTCTCCCCTCCCGCTTAGCTATTTCCGTACCCGTATCGCTCCTGACAGCACCGCTCATCCCTCCATACAGAACCGCCCACTAAGCGTTCCAACAGGTTCAGTAATAGTTTCCCCATGAGAGTCTGTATCCCTGTCTCTCCCCGCACTTGCTTTCAGCTCCAAACCCCTCCCCTAGTCAGTAACCCCTCCTATATCCAAAAGATATAGGAGGAAGCCTTTTATTATCCCTATAAATCACACATAGGGCTCACAGATGTCCCTGCAGGGCTTGTACTAGTTAGGGAGTGTGGGAAAAATGCTTGCTTTGTAGCCTAGTCGTATTACGGACGTATTGTTATGTAGTTACATTACTTCAAACTTTCTCATCATTTTAGACACTTTAGCAGCAAAATTGATAATACATGTCAAAGACAAACTTCATCTTCTTTGTATGCTTAATTTATTTAGCCAATATTTTTTTTGGGTGTATAATGTCCCTTTAAGTATAACCCACTGCTTGGTGCTTTTTTTATAACAACAATGAAACAGACTGTTTCATATCCCTTAAACAAAAATCAGGTAACTCACTATTTGGTTTGCCACAACCTAATATTTGTCCTATCTAAAACTGTACTTGTTTACCCAACTGCAACATGGACTTTACCAAGAATCTCAATGTCTGGACTCTAATTTGTTATAATTATTGTTAACACTACAAAACAAAATTCATAGTCAAGAAGGTCAAATTGCCAAATAAAACAGCTCAGGCAAGAGAACAAAGACTTTTGTATGTTTGAGAGACTTGCTGGCATATAAATCTGGATTAAAAAGAAATTAAAAACAGACTTGTACAGTGCCAAAAATGTGGTTCGTCCAAATCGTTCAGATTGAATATTCATCAGTATTTTTTCATTTTCTTTCAATTTCGTTGGTGCATTCATTTGGCTATTTTGTTTTGTGAAAACGAAACAAATATCCGTTTTTGCTACAAATTTGCATTCCTAACAAAACAAATGCATATCTGTATTAAAATAAACTTAAAGGGACATGAAACCCAAGTTATGTCTCTTTCATGATTCACATAGAGAATAACATTTTAAAAAGTTTCAAATTTATTTATTAGATTGGCTTTGTTCTCATGTTATTCTTTGTATAAGAGGTATATAGATAGGTAGTGCTGCTAATGTATAATATTGCTGCAAAACTGTTGCCATATAGTGCTGCAGACATGCGCACACTCCGGTACATACCTCCCTGCTTTTCAACAAAGGAAAACAAGAAAAAAAAACCAAAAGTTTATATGATAGAATTAAAGGGACAGTCTACACCAGAATATTTATTGTTTTAAAACACAGATAATCCCTTTATTACCCATTCCCTAGTTTTGCATAACCAACACAGTTATAATAATATACTTTTTACCTCTGTGATTACCTTGTATCTAAGCCTCTGCAAACTGCTACTTATTTCAGTTCTTTTGACAGACTTGCATTTTAGCCAATCAGTGCGGGCTCCTAGGTAACTCCACGTGCATGAGCAAAGTGTTATCTATATGAAAAACATGAACTAACACCCTCTAGTGGTGAAAAACTGTCAAAATGCCCTGAATTAAGAGGCGGCCTTCAAGGGCTTAGAAATTAGCATATGAACCTCCTAGATTTAGCTTTCAACTAAGAATACCAAGAGAACCAAGCAAAATTGGTGAAAGAAGTAAATTGGAAAATTGTTTAGAATTACATTCTCTATCTGAATAATGAAGCTTTGTTTTGGACTAGACTGTCCCTTTAATCATAAAATAATTTTTTGGGGTTTTATGTCTATTTAAAGGGACTGTAAATAAATGCTAGGCATACTCAAAGCAAAGATTAGTCTGATAATATTCTATTTATTTTTTTACTTATTTAAAATGACTTTAAATCCTGATAATTAAAATTACTTTAACATTGGTATTTTCCACATAAATTGTTTGAGCACTGTATCTGTATCAAATAGTCCTCAGCAGAAAAGATGAGATAAAGAAACTGTTGCATGATTTATTTGTCCCTTATAGTCCTCAGCAGAAAAGATTAGATAAGGGAAACCTAGGTTTCAACATGACATGATCCGGTGCTCATTAGTTTAAAGAATCAGGGGAGAATTTTAATAGTTAAATTAATAAAGGAAAAAGGGACAAAATAAATCATGAAGGTATATTACAAAGTTGTTTTTAGTACAGTATTATACTGCAATCTGAAAGTGTTTAATGCAGGGCTCAACAAATTTGCTCCAGATGATAAATTTAGGAGCGAGAAAAGTTTGTCCATCAACATAATTGTATCTATATTATATATTTATTGTTTATCAATAAATAAAGTTAAAGGTCTATAGAAAGGTTACAGCCGCAACAAAACAGCTCCAAAACTTGAGAATCTTCTTCTGTGCTTTCTTTTCATCAAACCCCATAACTAAAGGCTTAGGGTGACAGGGGTCCCCACTGCTTGGCGTCGGGGAGGATCTTACATATGCCAATAATTTTACAAACTATAAAACTAGGGGAAAAAAGAAATAAATATATATAAATGTATTTTTTTCATTCAACATCACATGATTACCTTGTTTGATCTGTCCTTGCATTGCACTTCCAGAACTTGGAGGAGTCCCTTTTCCTTTGACTGTTTCTGGAGATCCAGATTTAGGCGGCCTGGAAAGAAAAAACAGATTTAAAAAAAATAAATACTTAAAAACATGTTTCCATTCACATGCCATTTATAAAAATGATATTGATAATATTAAAAGCAAACCAAATTTTGCTGGGGAAAAAAGCAACAAATGTTATGTTACATTAATGAATAAACCATAAAAAACCCCAATATTTACTAGTTAAAAAAGGAAAAAAACTAAATGTATGCTTACCTGATAAATGTATTTCTTTCCAGATATGGTAAGTCCATGGATTGAGTAATTACTGTTGAGAATATCACTCCTGGCCAGCAGGAGGAGGCACCACAGTTAAACTGTTAAATATCCCTCCCTTACCCACAACCCCCAGTCATTCGACCGAAGGGAAATGGAGAAAAAGGAGTAACACAAGGTGTAGAGGTGCCTGAGGTTATAGTCAAAAGAACATCTGTCTTAAAATAAAGGGTGGGGCCGTGGACTCACCATATCCGGAAAGAAATACATGTATAAGGTAAGCATACATTTTGTTTTTCTTTCCTAAGATATGGTGAGTCCAAGGCTTGAGTAATTACTGTTGGGAACCAATACCCAAGCTAGGGGACACGGATAAATAGGGAGGGACAAGACAGGCAGTCCTAAACAGAAGGCACCACCGCTTGAAGAACCTTGCTCCCAAAAGAAGCCTCAGCCGAGGCAAAAGTATCAAATTTGCAAAAAAAAGTATGTAGAAAAGATCAAGTTACAGCCTTGCAAATTTGTTCCACATAAGCTTCATTTTGGAAAGCCCAAGAAGAGGAAACAGCTCTTGTGGAATGAGCCGTAATTCTCTCAGGAGGCTGCTGTCCAGCAGTCTCATAAGCCAAACAAATTATACTTTGTAACCAAAAAGAAAGCGTAGTAGCAGTAGCTTTCTGATCTTTACGTTTCCCAGAGAAACAGACAAAGAGGGCAGAGGACTGGTGAAAATCATTAGTCGCCTGTAAGTAGAATTTAAGAGCACGTACAACATCCAAATTGTGTAACAAACGTTCTTTAGGAGGAGGATTAGGACACAGAGAGGGAACAACAATTTCCTGATTGATATTTCAATTAGGAAGGAAACCTAACTTAGTACGAAGAACCACCATATCGGCATGAAAAATAAGATAAGGGGAATCACATTGCAGAGCTGAGAGTTCTGAGACTCTTCGAGCAGAAGAGATAGCAACAAGAAACAAAACCTTCCAAGATAACTTAGACAATTTAATGTATATGGAATGCAACGGTTTAAACGGAGCCAGCTGTAAAACTTAAAGAACAAGGTTAAGGCTCCAAGGAGGAGCAACTGACTGATTTGATCAAGGCCTGACAAAAAAATTGCACATCTGGCACATCCGTCAAACTTTTATGTAGTAAAACTGATAAAGCAGAAATCTGACCCTTCAGGGTACAACTGACAATCCCTTCTCCAGGCCTGAAGAAAAGAAAAAATTCTAGGAATACTAATTCTACTCTAAGAGTAGCGCTTGGATTCACACCAATAAAGATATTTACACTATATCTTATGGTAAATCTTTCTAGTAACAGGCTTGCGAGCCTGAATCATGGTCTCAATGACCGACTCAGAAAAAACACGCTTAGACAGAATTAAGCGTTCAAGCTCCAAGCAGTCAGCTTCAGTGAAACGAGATTTGGATGAAGGAAGAGACCCTGAATCAGGAGGTCCTTCCTCAAAGGTAGTCTTCACGGTGGGAGAGATGACAACTCCACTAGGTCTGCAAACCAGATCCTGCAAGGCCACGCAGGGGCTATTAGAATCACAGACGTCTTCTCCTGTTTGATACGAGCAATTACTTGTGGAAAGAGAGCAAACGGAGGAAACAGGTATGCCAACCTGAAAACCCAAGGAACCGCAAGAGCATCTATCAGAGCGGCCTGCAGATCTCTTGACCTGGAACCGTACCTTGGAAGCTCAGCGTTCTGACAGGACGCAATCAGATCTAACTTCGGCACCCCCCATTTGAGGACTAAGCTGGAAAACACCTCCGGATGGAGTTTCCACTCTCCGGGATGAAAAGTCTGTCTGCTCGGAAAATCCGCTTCCCAGTTGTCTACTCCTGGAATGTGGACGGCCGATAGACAGCAATTGTGGGTCTCTGCCCACTGAAGAATCCAAGTAACCTCCTTCATGGCTAAGGAACTCAGAGTTTCTCCCTGGTGATTGATGTAAGCCACAGAGGTTATGTTGTCTGACTGGAACCTGATAAACTGGGCTGAGGACAACTGAGGCCAAGCCAATAGAGCATTGTAAATTGCCCTTAACTTCAAGATGTTGATTGGAAGAGCAGACTCCTCCCGAGTCCAAAGGCCCTGAGCTTTTAACGAGTTCCAGACTGTTCCCCAGCCGGCTGGCGTCCGTGGTCATGATCACCCAGGAAGGTCTCTGAAAGCATGTTCCTGAGAAATCCAACACGGGAGAGAGTCCCTTGACGATTGATATAACTCTATTCTCTGAGCTAGATCTGCATGGTCACCATTCCATTGTCTGAGCATGCACAACTGGAGAGATCTCAAATGGAATCGAGCAAAAGGAATGATGTCCATGGAAGCCACCATCAGACCGATTAAAAATCTTCATCAATAGAGAGTCTATTATGGTCCCTAACAATACTACACTTGTAGCAGGGGAAAGGGAGCTTTTCCCAGATTCACTTTCCATTCGTGGGAACGAAAAAAAGACAACAATATCTCTGTGTGAGATTTTGCTAGTTAAAAAGATGGCGCCTGTACCAATCTGTCGTCCAGGTAGGGTGCCACAGCAATTCCACGAGAACGGATCACTGCTAACAGAGCCCCCAGAACCTTTGAAAAAAATCTGGGAGCCGTGGCTAGACCAAATGGAAGGGCCACAAACTGGAAATGTTTATCCAGAAAGGCAAATCTCAGGAATCTGTGATAGTCCCTGTGAATAGGAACATGAAGATATGCATCATTTAGGTCTATGGTTGTCATGAACTGACCCTCTTGTACTTAAGGAAGAATAGAGCGTATAGTCTCCATCTTGCGAGGATGGAACTTTGAGAAACTTGTTTAGACAATTCAAGTCTAGAATAGGACGGAAATTTCCCTCTTTTTTGGGAACCACAAATAGGTTGGAGTAGAATCCGAGACCCTGTTCCTGCACTGGAACTATCACTCCCAGGGAGGAAAGATGTTGTATACATTTCAAGAACGCCTCTCTCTTTATTTGGTCTGCAGATAATCTTGAGAGAAGGAATCTGCCTCTGGCAGGAAATGTCTTGAATTTCAATTTGTAACCCTGGGATACTATGTCCACAGTTTAGGGATCTGGGACATCACGTATCTCGTATTTTGTTCCTTTCCATGAGAGAAAGGAACAAAAATTACTCTGACGTCCTTTAGGCCTATTCTTGTCTTGATGTAGAAAAACAAATTATGCTTACCTGATAATTTAATTTTCATCGTGGGGAGGAGAGTCCACGTCTTTATTAATTACTTGTGGGAATTAAGAACCTGGCCACCAGTAGGAGGCAAAGACACCCAAGCCAAAGGCTTAAATACCTCCCCCACTCCCCTCATCCCCCAGTCATTCTGCAGAGGGAACAAGGAACAGTAAAAGAAATATCAGGGTATAATTGGTGCCAGAAGAACAAAACTAAATTTAGGTCCACCTACCGGAGAAATGGGCGGAAGCCGTGGACTCCCCTACCCACGATGGAAATGAAATTATCAGGTAAGCATAATTTATGTTTTCCATCTAAAGGAGAGTAGAGTCCACGGCTTCATTCATTACTTGTGGGAAACAAATACCCAAGCTCTAGGGGACACTGAATGAACAAATGGGAGGGTAAAAGGGAGGTGGACCCTATCCTGAGGGCACCACAGCCTGCAAAACCTTTCTCCTAAAAACTGCCTCTGACAAAGCAAAAACGTCAAATTTATAAAACTTTGTAAAAGTATGTAAGGAGGACCAGGTAGCCACCTTACACATCTGCTCCATAGAGGCCTCATTCTTGAAGGCCCAAGAAGAAGCCACAGCTCTAGTTGAATGAGCCGTGATCCTCTGAGAAGGTTTATGTCTTTGAAGGCCCAAGAAGAAGCCACAGCTCTAGTTGAATGACCCGTGATCCTCTGAGAAGGTTTATGTCCTGCAGTCTTGTAAGCCAAGCGAATCATGCTCCGAAACTAAAAGGACAAAAAAATGGAAGAGGCTTCCTACCCCCTGCGTCTTCCTGTGACGAAAGGCAAAGAATGACTGGGGGATGAGGGGAGTGGGGGAGGTATTTAAGCCTTTGGCTGGGGTGTCTTTACCTCCTCCTGGTGGCCAGGTTCTTAATTCCTACAAGTAATGAATGAAGCCATGGACTCTCCTCTCCTTTAGATGGAAAGACCCTTTTCCACCCGTTATATAAGAGATAATTTCTGCCAAACCGGGTGCAAACAAGGTTTTGCCCTTGTAAGGAATCGCCAGAAGCTAGAAGTTTTAGCTCCAAGTCTAACAACCTGTAAAATGGCATCTGCAATAAAGGAATTGGCCAACTTAAAGGGACACTCAGGTCAAATTAAATTTCATGATTCAGATACAGCATGTAATTTTAAACAACTTTCCAATTTACTTCCATTAAAAAAATGTGTCTTTTATATTTACACTTTTTGAGTCACTAGCTCCTACTGAGCATGTGCAAGAATTCACAGACTATACCGATATGCATTTGTGATTGGCCGATTGCTATAACATGGTACAGGGGGAGTGGAAATATACATAACTGAAATTTGTTAGAAAAAAAATCTACTACTCTTTTGAAATTCAAAGTAAATGCTATTGTAGTGTCTTGTTATCTTGAATTTGTTGATTGTGCAAATCCACTGTGTTTAATGGTCCTTTAAGAGCTTTAATCCTATTTTGAATTTCATCTAAGGAATTCTCTACTTGAAGAGAATCAGACAAGGCGTCAAACCAATAAGATGCCGCACTAGTCACGGTTGCAATACATACTGCAGGTTGCCATTGGAGACCTTGATGAACATAAATCTTTTTCAAATAAGCCACCAGCTTCTTGTCCATTGGATCCTTAAAAGAGCAGCTATCCTCAATAGGAATAGAGGTTCTCTTAGCCAGAGTGGAAATAGCCCCTTCAACTTTGAGTACAGTATACCAAGGGTCTTTAACGAAGTCCTCGACAGGAAACATTTTCTTTAAAAAAAAAAAAAAAAACACCCCTGTTTTTCCCATTCCTGTGAGATAATCTCCCTAGCATGGTCCAGCACAGGAAAAACCTCCGAAGTGGCAGGTTCATCAAATAAACTATTAAGTTTACTAGATTTCTTAGGAGTGGCAACGACAGGGGTATAGGAGTCATCTAAAGTAGCTAAAACCTCCTTTAAAGGGACAGTCTACCATAGAATTGTTATTGTTTTAAAATATAGATAATCCCTTTATTACCCATTCCCCAGTTTTGCATAACCAACACAGTTATATTAATATACTTGTTACCTCTGTGATTGCCTTGTATCTAGGAACCTTCTTCCAGCCCCCTGATCACATGACTGTGACTGTTTATTATCTATTGTCTTAAATTTAGCATTGTTTTGTGATAAATCTTAAAAAAAACCCTGTGCCTGAACACAGTGTTATCTATATGGCCCACGTGTACTTTCAGTCTCTTTGTGTTGAAAAGAGATTTAAAAAGCATGTGATAAGAGGCAGCCCTCAAAGGCTTAGAAATTAGCATACGAGTCTACCTATGTTTAGTTTAAACTAAGAATACCAAGAGAAAAAAGCAAATTTGATGATAAAAGTAAATTGGAAAGTTGATTAAAATTAAAAGTCCTATCTGAATAATGAAAGATTAATTTATACTAGACTGTCCCTTTAACAATACACAAAGGTGTTCAAGCTTAAATCTGAAGAATACCACCTCAGTCTCAGAAGAAGGAAATATACTGTCCGAATCTGAGATTTCACCCTCAGAAAGTCCAGATGTATCTTCCTCATCAGACTTATGAGAAAGGGCAACTTGGGAAGCAGAACTGAGGACAGGAACCTCACTTTCTGAATTTCTAGATTTCTTCTTGCGTTTTCCCTGTAATCTGGGAATGGCATCTAATGCTGCAGATACCGTTGAAGATACCTGGGCAGCAATTTCTTCTTTTAAATAAACTCCACTAGGAGTTATAGAGGAACCACAGGGTACTGCATGTGACACAATTGAGGCTTGGGACGTAGCAGGAGAAAGCTGAGGTATTATTTTAACAGCATCATCCTGAGACACATTAGGCTCAAAAGTGTTACCTTTATTTTGCAAGGTTTTCTTGACACATGAAGAACAAAATTGCATAGGAGCTGCAATTTGTGCATCTAAACATAATAAGCATGAATTCATGAGAGCAGGCTCTTGCTCCATATCAGACATGTTGTGAATCAGTAAATAAACTTGTACAGATAAATTTCAAAGATTTTAATAATCAATTTAAATAAGCCAAGGAAAAAAATTCACTTTAAATATTTTTCCAAATTAGGATCGATCCCCAGCTAAAATTATATGAGAAAAGTTACGAAAAAACATTTAACAAACAACTTTTTCCTCAGAAACGTTATGAAGTAAAGTCGGTCATGTGACCGCAACTGCCAAGCTCAAATTACTGCTGCGACACAGAGAGGCACTAAAAATAGCTTCCTGGTACACCGACTACCAGAAATAACCGTTTTTTCAAACCAGACAGTTTAAAATGTTGCATCGGTTTATTTTAAAGCAAAGGGGAAATAGAAACTTCAGCCCTACTTTCAGTTTAAACTTGTATTGTTTTATTAAGTAAATATGTGTCAGAAAATAAAACCTAATAAAAATATTTTACCCCTTCTTTTTAAAAGAGTTTAAATGTTAGTCTCACACATGCTACAGTGCCTGCTTCATGTCCCAGTGTAACCCATACAGCAGGATTATCTATGTCCCAATAAAAAAGCAGTGTCTTTTAATTTGTTAAGTGCATGGTCTCCCCAACTGGAAGAAAAACATAATTTATGTAAGAACTTACCTGATAAATTCATTTCTTTCATATTAGCAAGAGTCCATGAGCTAGTGATGTATGGGATATACATTCCTACCAGGAGGGGCAAAGTTTCCCAAACCTCAAAATGCCTATAAATACACCCCTCACCACACCCACAATTCAGTTTAACGAATAGCCAAGAAGTGGGGTGATAAAAAAGTGCGAAAGCATATAAAATAAGGAATTGGAATAATTGTGCTTTATACAACAAAATCATAACCACCACAAAAAAAAAGGGCGGGCCTCATGGACTCTTGCTAATATGAAAGAAATGAATTTATCAGGTAAGTTCTTACATAAATTATGTTTTCTTTCATGTAATTAGCAAGAGTCCATGAGCTAGTGACGTATGGGATAATGACTACCCAAGATGTGGATCTTTCCACACAAGAGTCACTAGAGAGGGAGGGATAAAATAAAGACAGCCAATTCCTGCTGAAAATAATCCACACCCAAAATAAAGTTTAACGAAAAACATAAGCAGAAGATTCAAACTGAAACCGCTGCCTGAAGTACTTTTCTACCAAAAACTGCTTCAGAAGAAGAAAATACATCAAAATGGTAGAATTTAGTAAAAGTATGCAAAGAGGACCAAGTTGCTGCTTTGCAGATCTGGTCAACCGAAGCTTCATTCTTAAACGCCCAGGAAGTAGAAACTGACCTAGTAGAATGAGCTGTAATCCTATGAGGCGGAGTTTTACCCGACTCAACATAGGCAAGATGAATTAAAGATTTCAACCAAGATGCCAAAGAAATGGTAGAAGCTTTCTGGCCTTTTCTAGAACCGGAAAAGATAACAAATAGACTAGAAGTCTTACGGAAAGATTTCGTAGCTTCAACATAATATTTCAAAGCTCTAACAACATCCAAAGAATGCAACGATTTCTCCTTAGAATTCTTAGGATTAGGACATAATGAAGGAACCACAATTTCCCTACTAATGTTGTTGGAATTCACAACTTTAGGTAAAAAATTCAAAAGAAGTTCGCAACACCGCCTTATCCTGATGAAAAATCAGAAAAGGAGACTCACAAGAAAGAGCAGATAATTCAGAAACTCTTCTAGCAGAAGAGATGGCCAAAAAGGAACAAAACTTTCCAAGAAAGTAATTTAATGTCCAATGAATGCATAGGTTCAAACGGAGAAGCTTGAAGAGCTCCCAGAACCAAATTCAAACTCCAAGGAGGAGAAATTGACTTAATGACAGGTTTTATACGTACCAAAGCTTGTACAAAACAATGAATATCAGGAAGAATAGCAATCTTTCTATGAAAAAGAACTGAAAGAGCAGAGATTTGTCCTTTCAAAGAACTTGCGGACAAACCCTTATCTAAACCATCCTGAAGAAACTGTAAAATTCTCGGTATTCTAAAAGAATGCCAAGAAAATGATGAGAAAGACACCAAGAAATATAAGTCTTCCAGACTCTATAATATATCTCTCGAGATACAGATTTACGAGCCTGTAACATAGTAGTAATGACAGAGTCAGAGAAACCTCTTTGACCAAGAATCAAGCGTTCAATCTCCATACCTTTAAATTGAAGGATTTCAGATCCTGATGGAAAAAGGGACCTTGTGACAGAAGGTCTGGTCTTAACGGAAGAGTCCACGGTTGGCAGGAGGCCATCCGGACAAGATCCGCATACCAAAACCTGTGAGGCCATGCCGGAGCTACCAGCAGAACAAACGAGCATTCCTTCAGAATCTTGGAGATTACTCTTGGAAGAAGAACTAGAGGCGGAAAGATATAGGCAGGATGATACTTCCAAGGAAGTGATAATGCATCCACTGCCTCCGCCTGAGGATCCCGGGATCTGGACAGATACCTGGGAAGTTTCTTGTTTAGATGGGACGCCATCAGATCTATTTCTGGAAGTTCCCACATTTGAACAATCTGAAGAAATACCTCTGGGTGAAGAGACCATTCGCCCGGATGCAACGTTTGGCGACTGAGATAATCCGCTTCCCAATTGTCTATACCTGGGATATGAACCGCAGAGATTAGACAGGAGCTGGATTCCGCCCAAACCAAAATTCGAGATACTTCTTTCATAGCCAGAGGACTGTGAGTCCCTCCTTGATGATTGATGTATGCCACAGTTGTGACATTGTCTGTCTGAAAACAAATGAACGATTCTCTCTTCAGAAGAGGCCAAAACTGAAGAGCTCTGAAAATTGCACGGAGTTCCAAAATATTGATCGGAAATCTCACCTCCTGAGATTCCCAAACTCCTTGTGCTGTCAGAGATCCCCACACAGCTCCCCAACCCGAGAGACTTGCATCTGTTGAAATTACAGTCCAGGTCGGAAGCACAAAAGAAGCCCCCCTGAATTAAACGATGGTGATCTGTCCACCATGTTAGAGAGTGTCGAACAATCGGTTTTAAAGATATTGTTTGAGATATCTTCGTGTAATCCTTGCACCATTGCTTCAGCATACAGAGCTGAAGAGGTCGCATGTGAAAAACCGAGCAAAGGGGATCGCGTCCGATGCAGCAGTCATAAGACCTAGAATTTCCATGCATAAGGCTACCGAAGGGAATGATTGTGACTGAAGGTTTCGGCAAGCTGCAATCAATTTTTAGACGTCTCTTGTCTGTTAAAGACAGAGTCATGGATACTGAATCCATCTGGAAACCCAGAAAGGTTACCCTTGTCTGAGGAATCAAAGAACTTTTTGGTAAATTGATCCTCCAACCATGATCTTGAAGAAACAACACAAGTCGATTCGTATGAGATTCTGCTAAATGTAAAGACTGAGCAAGTACCAAGATATCGTCCAAATAAGGAAATACCACAATACCCTGTTCTCTGATTACAGACAGAAGGGCACCGAGAACCTTTGAAAAAATTCTTGGAGCTGTCGCTAGGCCAAACGGCAGAGCCACAAACTGGTAATGCTTGTCCAGAAAAGAGAATCTCAGGAACTGATAATGATCTGGATGAATCGGAATATGCAGATATGCATCCTGTAAATCTATTGTGGACATATAATTCCCTTGCTGAACAAAAGGCAAGATAGTCCTTACAGTTACCATTTTGAACGTTGGTATTCGTACATAACGATTCAATATTTTTAGATCCAGAACTGGTCTGAAGGAGTTCTCCTTCTTTGGTACAATGAAGAGATTTGAATAAAACCCCATCCCCTGTTCCAGAACTGGAACTGGCATAATTACTCCAGTCAACTCTAGATCTGAAACACATTTCAGAAATGCTTGAGCTTTTACTGGATTTACTGGGACACGGGAAAGAAAAAATCTCTTTGCAGGAGGTCTCATCTTGAAACCAATCCTGTACCCTTCCGAAACAATGTTCTGAATCCAAGAAGATTGTGAACAGAATTGATCCAAATTTCTTTGAAAAAACGTAACCTGCCCCCTACCAGCTGAGCTGGAATGAGGGCCGCACCTTCATGTGGACTTAGAAGCAGGCTTTGCCTTTCTAGCTGGCTTGGATTTATTCCAGACTGGAGATGGTTTCCAAACTGAAACTGCTCCTGAGGATGAAGGATCAGGCTTTGTTCTTTGTTGAAACGAAAGGAACGAAAAACGATTATTAGCCCTACTTTTACCTTTAGATTTTTTATCCTGTGGTAAAAAAGTTCCTTTCCCACCAGTAACAGTTGAAATGATGGAATCCAACTGAGAACCAAATAATTTGTTACCCTGGAAAGAAATAGAAAGTAAAGTTGATTTAGAAGCCATATCAGCATTCCAAGTTTTAAGCCATAAAGCTCTTCTAGCTAAAATAGCTAGAGACATAAACCTGACATCAACTCTGATAATATCAAAAATGGCATCACAGATAAAATTATTAGCATGCTGTAGAAGAATAATAATATCATGAGAATCACGATGTGTTACTTGTTGCGCTAAAGTTTCCAACCAAAAAGTTGAAGCTGCAGCAACATCAGCCAAAGATATAGCAGGTCTAAGAAGATTACCTGAACACAGATAAGCTTTTCTTAGAAAGGACTCAATTTTCCTATCTAGAGGATCCTTAAACGAAGTACCATCTGACGTAGGAATAGTAGTACGTTTAGCAAGGGTAGAAATAGCCTGTAATGATTAATCCCCTAATTTGAGAAAAAAGAAGATAAAGGTAGATAAGGACCACAGCTGCAGGTTAAATTTTTATGTGTTGGATGGGTGATGGAGAGCACTTCCACATAGGTGAATAGGAATGTGGTAATTGTGGTGTCTCTACAATCCCCTTTCAGATAATATGCGGTAATGCTGTTTTACTTCTGAGATGGGAGAATATTACTTCTTTGCACAGGGTAAAAAACAGCGTAACCAATAATTGAGTGAATGTTAATGATATCATAAAGCCCTAGTTCTTGCAAGAAAAATAGTTAATATGCCCAGCTTTGTAGAATTCCTAACTAAGCTAGGAGAGATTGCTTTGTGTATAAGTATTTAAACTAATAAATATCAACAGTAGGTAATTTGTCTCATCTAGTATCCAGTAACAACAGATTGAAAAACATATGTTTGAATGATTCTCATAATCACAATTATTATTCCAGATGAGGTCCGGTATGACTCCTAAGTATCAGTTTGTATGGTCGCTTACCGGTAAGGATGAAGTTTGCTTAGTGGAGTAAAGTCCAGTTCAAAGTAGCAAAGTTGTCTGCAGCTAGATGCGGCTAACAGTTAAGCAGAGAGTCGATGTCGAGTGCACTTCCGGTGGCGTGTGACGTCACACGATAGATGCTGGGAGCCGTAGTTCAGAAAGATTCCAAATCAGAGTCTGTCTTGGAGCTTGAGTGCAGTTGCTCAGAGTAAGCGGCACAAATACCAAGCAATTAGATAAGGGTGAGTTCATTATTTATAGGAAGTGGTTGTGTCGATATAGGTGCAAGAGCAAAAGGAAACAAAGGATACTCAAAGAACAAGGCCATTCACAGAAATATGACAGGATCCCCCCCCAAATGATCAACTCCGGGGATCAGGAGCAGGACGGTCAGGATGACGGCTATGAAATTGGGCAAGGAGTCGAGGAGCTGAGAGGTTATCAGCTGGTTCCCAAGAATCTTCCGAGTCGGGGTAACCCTTCCAATGTATCAAATACTGTAGAGAGCCTCTGAGGAGGCGAGAGGTCAAGGATACTGTGGACCTCATATCGTCGGAGGTAGAGGTAACGAAGGTAGATGAGGATCCTGCATAGAATGGTGACGGAGAGTACGATAGGGTTTCAGGAGAGAAACATGGAAGGTAGGATGAGTTTTCATCTGGGATGGTAAGGTCAAGGTGACAGCGTTCTCATTCACTATTCTAGCAATGGGAAATGGTCCTATATAAGTAGAAGAAAGCTTCCTGGAAGGGAAAGGTAGACGAAGGTTACGAGTAGAAAGCCAAACGTAATCACCGATCCGATATCCTGGGGATGGTGTATGTCTTTTATCATAGTGGCGTTTGTATGTTTCTTTGGCAAGCTTATATTTTCAGTTGTTAATGAAAAAGCATCCGAAATCGTGTTTACCAGTTCATTCACCACTGGACAGCGTGTTTTGGTTAGAATTCTGCCAATGAAAAGTGGGATGGAATCCATAGTTGATAAAAAATGGTGAAGCTTTGGTGGAACTGTGGTAGGTGTTGTTGAAAGCAAATTCAGCAGGAGGTAGGAGGTCTACCCAATTATCCTGTCGAGCTGAAATGAAACAGCGCAGGTATTGCTCAATCCATTGATTAGTCCTTTCTGTTTGACCATTGTCTGTGGGTGAAATGAAGTACTGAGGCGGCTGGTGATACGGAGAGTGCGGCATAATTCTTTCCATAGTCTGCTGGTGAATTGAGTCCCTCTATCAGAAGTAATGGTCGTTGAGAAGTCCATGGAGTTTGAAGACATGAGAGAGGAGCAGAGTGACGGTCTCAAGTTGTAGTAGTTAGTTTATGGTAGGGTATAAAATGAGCCATTTTACTAAATAGATCCACAACTACTAGAATAGTGTTCTGTTTATTAGAAATTGGTAGATCGACGATGAAATCAATGGCAATATCTGACCAAGGACGTTCCGGAGTGGGTAGAGGTATCAATTTCCCTGTAGCTGAGGTCCTAGAGGATTTAGAGACAGCACAAACCTTACAAGTCTTTACATAATTTGCTGTATCCGATGAAAGTTTAGGCCACCAGAAAAAAACGAGAGAGAAGTTCTTGAGTCTTGTTGATGCCTGGATGCCCACCAAGTAGTGAATCATGAAGCGTGTTCAAGACTTGTTCTCTAAGGACAGGGGGTACGTAAACCTTGTCATGATGATGATATAATCCATCGGGATATTGGTTCAGGACAGATTTAGGTAGGGTGGCATCTTTCATTTGTTCATCTCTGAAGAGCTTAGTATGGGTTACAGAGAGTCCTAAAAAATGTTCAGGAGGGATTAGAGGAGATTCTTCATGATGGATAGGAGGTTGAGGAAATTGGTGAGAAAGAGCATCGGCCTTTTTATTTTTTGAAGCAGGTCTATACGTGATGAGATAATTAAAACGGGCAAGGAATAAATTCCAACGTACCTGTCGTGCAGAGAGAGTCCTATTGCTTTTGAGGTACTCCAAATTTTTGTGATCAGTATATATCAAGATTGGTATTTCAGTACCTTCGAGTAAGTGTCTCCAATGTTCCAATGAAGCCTTAATTGCCAGTAGTTCCTTATCTCCTATCGGATAGTTTAATTCAGGAGAGGTCATAACCCTGGAATAGAAGGCAACTGGATGTAAGGGTTCGGAACTAGTTTGTCTTTGGGACAATATAGCTCCAAGTGCATAATTTGAGGCGTCTACCTCAAGGATAAACTGGAGTTTGGGATTGGGAAATCGTAAAATTGGAGCTGAAGTAAATGCAGCTTTTAAGAAGTCAAAGATTTGTTGTAATTGTTCATTCCATATGAAACCTTCCCTCCTTTTTGGTTGAGGTTGGTTAGTGGTCTGGTTAGGGCAAGCAAAATCTTTTATAAATTTGCGATAGAAATTGGCAAAGCCCATAAACCTCTGGACATCCCTCTTAGTTGTCGGAGCTGGCCATTTGAGAAATGGCTGATACCTTATTACCTTCCATTTGTATTCCATCTGGGGTGATTTCATAACCTAAGAAATTGATACTTTTTTGAGTGAAAAATACACTTTTCTAACTTCACATAGAGGGAATTTTCTCTAAGGCGTGTTAAGACAATTTTGACGTGTTTTATATGCTCCTTGAGAGTGGGAGAATATATCAAAATGTCATCAAGGTAAATTACTACGAAAAGATCTAGTAAGTCTCTGAAGTATATCATTGATAAAATATTGAAATGTGGCAGGGGCATTACACAGACCAAAAGGCATTACTGTGTATTCATATAAACCGTAGCGAGTACGGAAAGCTGTTAGCCATTCATGTCCTGATTTGATTCTAACTAAATTATAGGCTCCTCTGAGGTCTAATTTCGTGTAGAAAGAAGCATCTTTCAATCTATCTATTAGTTGAGGAATTAAGGGTAGAGGGTACCTGTTTTTTATGGTACGTTTATTTAATTCTCTGTAGTCGATGATAGGTCTGAGAGATTGGTCTTTGTTTCTAACAAAGAATATGCCCGCACCAGCAGGAGAGGTAGAGGGACGTATGAAACCCTTTTCTAAGTTTTCTTTTAAGTAAGTCTTGAGATGTTGTAGTTCAGAATCAGACAGGGGAAATATATGGCCATAGGGTATATCTACACCTGGTAGTAGGTCTATGGGACAGTCATATGTCCTATGGGGTGGTAGAACCTCTGAGTCCTTTTTACTAAAAACGTCAGTGAATTGGATATATTCTTGGGGTACAGTGACAGGTTCAGTGAGAAGCAACTGTTCATGGTATAGGCAATTGTCTTTACAATAGGAGGAATCAAATGAAACGGTAGATTTAGACCAAACAATAGTGGGATCATGTTTTTTGAACCACTGAATCCCTAAAATCACAGGGAAAAGGGGTGAAGGTATTACATCAAAAGAGGCAAATTCTGTATGATGTGTATCAGTGGTTATGCGTAGTGGAATGGTATGATGTGTTATTTGGACCAGTGGAAATTTCTTTACCATCTACAAAACGAAGGAGACTTGGTTTTAACTTTTTAAGTAACGGTATTTTATTTAAGTGTACATAGTCAAAGTCAATGTAATTGTGGCTGGCACCAGAATCAAGTATTGCCTGGGTCTGCAGTCGCTGATGTTCCCACTGCAACAGAATAGGTAGAGAGCAATGGTTAGTTGGTGAGTGTTTTAAGGACAAACATATTTGTACCAATCCTATGCTTACCATTCTTGCGTTGCAATTGGGTACAATCTCTGATGGTATGGTCTAATCCGCCACAGTACATGCATAAGTCGTTAGCCTTACGCCTGAGTTTTTCCTGTGGGGTTAAAGGTCCTCTTATAAAACCAAGTTCCATTGGCACAGATGATGACTTGGTGATAGCTTTGGATGGCAGAATGGGAGTGTGGTAGACTTGTGGGTGTTTCTGTACTGTGTCTGGGTAACGTCTTTCAGATCGTCGTTCTCTAATACGTCTATCTAAGGTTATGGATAGGTCTATAAGTTTGTCAAGGGTGTCAGGTAATGGTTGTCTAGCAAGTTCGTCTTTAAGGCTGTCAGACAAGCCCAGGCGAAATTGATTTCTCAAGGACAAGTCATTCCAGAGAGTATCAGCTGCGTATTTTTTAAAATCTGTTATATAATCCTCGACTTGTCTTTTGTTTTGGCGTAGAGAACGCATAGCAGTTTCAGCTGAGAGCTGTTTAAATGGGTCGTCATAGAGTTTGTGCCATAGCTTTAAAGAATTGTTCAAGTGAAAAGAGAATTGGGTCATCAGTCTCAAGAAAAAATTAGCCCATATGCGTGGTTCTCCCCGTAAATAAGAAATAGTGGTCAAGACTTTTAAGTGGTCATTGGGGTAAGTTTTCGGTTTTAACTGGAAGTATAGGTAACAGGAATTTTTAAATTCTCTAAATTCATTGCGGTTACCTGAAAAAGGTTGAGGAGGATTGGGCTGTGGTTCATGGGTACTTAATGTAACCTTTAATGTGTCAATTTTGTCATTAATGTACTGTTTAAGAGAGGTGTTCTCAGTTTGTAAGGCAGTCATTCCTTTTGTTAAATTTTCTACAGTCAGTGTGAGTGCCTCCACATGGCTGATTAATCCTGCTGGGTCCATATTCAAGGCTTGGTATTAGTGTAATGATTAATCCCCTAATTTGAGAGAAAAGAAGATAAAGGTAGATAAGGACCACAGCTGCAGGTTAAATTTTTATGTGTTGGATGGGTGATGGAGAGCACTTCCACATAGGTGAATAGGAATGTGGTAATTGTGGTGTCTCTACAATCCCCTTTCAGATAATATGCGGTAATGCTGTTTTACTTCTGAGATGGGAGAATATTACTTCTTTGCACAGGGTAAAAACAGCGTAACCAATAATTGAGTGAATGTTAATGATATCATAAAGCCCTAGTTCTTGCAAGAAAAATAGTTAATATGCCAGCTTTGTAGAATTCCTAACTAAGCTAGGAGAGATTGCTTTGTGTATAAGTATTTAACTAATAAATATCAACAGTAGGTAATTTGTCTCATCTAGTATCCAGTAACAACAGATTGAAAAACATATGTTTGAATGATTCTCATAATCACAATTATTATTCCAGATGAGGTCCGGTATGACTCCTAAGTATCAGTTTGTATGGTCGCTTACCGGTAAGGATGAAGTTTGCTTAGTGGAGTAAAGTCCAGTTCAAAGTAGCAAAGTTGTCTGCAGCTAGATGCGGCTAACAGTTAAGCAGAGAGTCGATGTCGAGTGCACTTCCGGTGGCGTGTGACGTCACACGATAGATGCTGGGAGCCGTAGTTCAGAAAGATTCCAAATCAGAGGTCTGTCTTGGAGCTTGAGTGCAGTTGCTCAGAGTAAGCGGCACAAATACCAAGCAATTAGATAAGGGTGAGTTCATTATTTATAGGAAGTGGTTGTGTCGATATAGGTGCAAGAGCAAAAGGAAACAAAGGATACTCAAAGAACAAGGCCATTCACAGAAATATGACATAGCCCCATCAACTTTAGGGATTTTGTCCCAAAATTCCAATCTGTCAGACGGCACAGGATATAAATGCTTAAAACGTTTAGAAGGAGTAAATGAATTACCCAATTTATCCCATTCTTTGGAAATTACTGCAGAAATAGCATTAGGAACAGGAAAAACTTCTGGAATAACCACAGGAGCTTTAAATACCTTATCCAAACGTTTAGAATTAGTATCAGGAGGACCCAGAATCCTCTATTTCTAAAGCAATTAGTACTTCTTTAAGTAAAGAACGAATAAATTCCATTTTAAATAATATGAAGATTTATCAGCATCAACCTCAGAGACAGAATCCTCTGAACCAGAGGAGTCATCAGAATCAGAATGATGATGTTCATTTAAAAATTCATCTGTAGGGAGAGAAGTTTTAAAAGATTTTTTTACGTTTACTAGAAGGAGAAATAACAGACATAGCCTTCTTTATGGATTCAGAAACAAAATCTCTTATATTATCAGGAACATACTGCACCTTAGATGTTGAAGGAACTGCAACAGGCAATGGTACTTTACTAAAGGAAATATTATCTGCTTTAACAAGTTTGTCATGACAATCAATACAAACAACAGCTGGCGAAATGGCTACCAAAAGTTTACAGCAGATGCACTTAGCTTTGGTAGATTCAGTACTTGACAGCGATTTTCCTGTAGTATCTTCTGACTCAGATGCAACGTGAGACATCTTGCAATATGTAAGAGAAAAAACAACATATATATAAAGCAAAATTGATCAAATTCCTTAAATGACAGTTTCAGGAATGGGAAAAAATGCCAAGAACAAGCCTCTAGCAACCAGAAGCAATAAAAAATGAGACTTAAATAATTGAGGAGACTAAAGCGACGCCCATATTATTTGGCGCCTAAATGCTTTTGGCGCCAAAAATGACGCCATATCCGGAACGCCGACATTTTTGGAGCGAAATAACGTCAAAAAATGACGTAACTTCCGGCGACACGTATGACGCCGGAAACGGAAATAGAATTTTGCGGCAAAAAAGTCCGCGCCAAAAATGACGTAATAAAAAGAGGCATTTTCAGCCCCCGCGAGCCTAATAGCCCACCGGAAGAGTCAAATTTTTGAAGGTAAGAAAAAATGAATAAATCAAAAAATGCATTATCCCAAATATGAAACTGACTGTCTGAAAATAAGGAAAGTTGAACATTCTGAGTCAAGGCAAATAAATGTTTGAATACATATATTTAGAACTTTATAAACAAAGTGCCCAACCATAGCTTGGAGTGTCAAAGAAAATAAGACTTACTTACCCCAGGACACTCATCTACATATAGCAGATAGCCAAACCAGTACTGAAACGAGAATCAGCAGAGGTAATGGTATATATAAGAAGTATATCGTCGATCTGAAAAGGGAGGTAAGAGATGAATCTCTACGACCGATAACAGAGAACCTATGAAATAGACCCCGTAGAAGGAGATCACTGCATTCTAATAGGCAATACTCTTCTCACATCCCTCTGACATTCACTGCACGCTGAGAGGAAAACCGGGCTCCAACTTGCTGCGGAGCGCATATCAACGTAGAATCTAGCACAAACTTACTTCACCACCTCCATCGGAGGCAAAGTTTGTAAAACTGAATTGTGGGTGTGGTGAGGGGTGTATTTATAGGCATTTTGAGGTTTGGGAAACTTTGCCCCTCCTGGTAGGAATGTATATCCCATACGTCACTAGCTCATGGACTCTTGCTAATTACATGAAAGAAAAGCACTTACACAGTTCTTCACAGAGACGTTTGAAAAAGAAAGAACAGAGTAGCCAACTCTGGCTTTCTAAACTAGGGCAGAAATTTTTAGGAAAATGCAGTAAGTACCTCTTTGCAAGTTCCTAACTGCCTTCAAGCCACCACTACCAGACTGCAAGGAATGATGTGGAATACGGCTATACCCCAAAACTTGCTTGTATATAAAATCAAAATTTTTCTTCAGACACCTAAACTTCACCTCCTCCATGCACCGAAGGCAAAGAGAATGACTGGGGGTTGTGGGTAAGGGAATGATACTTAACAGTTTAACTGTGGTGCTCTTTGCCTCCTCCTGCTGGTCAGGAGTGATATTCCCAATGGTAATTACTCAAGCCGCGGACTCACCATATCTTAGGAAGGAAATATCGCTACAAATCAAAACTGCTGCAAAATAACTATCTGTACAAACAGGTTCAAAAGCCATGAAAGGACATGAAGCCCCCCAAAAATATTTTGTGATTCAGTAAAAGCATGCAATTTTAAACAACTTTTTTACTTTACTTATCAAATTGTATTTGTTTTCTTGAAATCTTTTGCAAGGGCACTAGATGGCAGCACTACTTCCTGCCATGTAGTGCTCCAGACACCTACCTAGGCATCTCTTTAACAAAGAAAACCATCAGAGAAATGCAAATTTGATAATAGAAGTAAATGTAAAGCTTTTTTAAATGATATGCTTAGTCTGAACCATAAAAGAAAATGTTTGGGTGTCATATATAGTTGTCTCCATAATCTAGCGATCAATGAATATCTAAGTATGAAACATGAATATCCTAGTAGCTTCAATTTAAATGTAACTATTTTACTTAGTTTTTTTAATGTATGTTTATTTTATATGTATTGCGCATGTATTTCTGTATACAACGTGCTTTAAACCTGTTTAACAGCAATCACTTAATCAAAAAATTCCAAACAATAGCTGTCTTAAAGGGATATGAGCATACAATTAAAAAAAAAACAAGACAGTTTATATCTTACATGATAAATTCCTTTCTTTCATGGTGATAAGAGTCCATGATCCATTAGTCCTGGAAATGACCTTTCCTGCCACTAGGAGGCAAAGATTCCCAAACCTCAGAGCTCTATAAAAACCCTCCCCCTCTATAGTAATCAGTCTGACATATAGCCAAGCAACAAATGTGAGAATGAAGCAGAGCAAAACAAATAGTGGAAATGGGAAAAAAATAAAACAAAAAATAATTTCTGAAAAAATCAGGGTAGGCTCTCGTGGACTCTTACCACAACGAAAGAAAATAATTTATTAGGTAAGATATAAAAAATGTTTTTTTTTCATATAGGTAATACAAGCCTACAATCCGTTACTCCTGGGAACTAATACCCAAGCTGTACCATAGGCCACAAGTAATGAGAAAAAGGGAGGGATAAACATCCTTATACCAAAAAAACACACCCAAAGAACAGAATAATATTTTTTTTTTATTATTTCACAAATGCAATTTAAAAAGAGAAGACTGAGTTCTAGACAGAAACACCAGCCTGAATAACTTTTCTACCAAAAGCAGCTTCTAAAGAAGCAAAAACATAAAAATGGTCGAATTTAGTAAATGATTACAGAGGCCTCATTCTTGAATGCCCAGGAAATGGCCACAGAGTGAGTAGAATGAGCTGTTATATGCTTAAGAGGATATTGACCTGCTTCTACATAAACCATATTAATTGCTAAATCCAAGAGGCCAGAGCAACAGAAGATACCTTCTGCCTCTTGCGCTTACCTGGAAAATGAACAAACAAATCAGGAGACAGTCTGAAATCTTTAGTAACTTAAAGATAATATTTCCTAGGGTGCCCAAACTCCTTGAGCAAGACGCAAGCCCTATACAGCACCCCAGCCGGACAGACTTGCATCTGTCGAAATCACAATCAACAGAGGGCGAGCAAAGCTTGCTCCCTGAGAAATGTGCCAGGGAACTAACCCCTACGAAAGAGATTAACTTACGAGAGAACTAAGGAAGATAGTTTGTGATAAGTGGGAGTGATACCTGTTCCACTGACTTAGCATGCAATGCTGAAGAGGCCTCATATGAAGCCGAGCAAAAGGCACCGCGCATCTGATGCTGCCACCATCGGACCTATTTCGTACACCTGCAAGAAGCTGCTGAAGGGAAAGGCTGGGCCTGAAGATTCAGACAAGCAGACATTAACTTTAAAATCCTTGACTCTGTTAGAGACAATCTCATGAAGACTGAATCTATTTGAAATCCCAGAAAAGTCACCGTTGTCTGAGGAATCAAATAACTTTTTGGCAAATTTATATTCCAACTATGAAGCTGTAGAAATGACAACTTGTTGACATGATATTCTGCTAAAGGTATAGACGGAGCTTGAACAAAGATATAGTCCAAAAAAAGGGAAAACAGAAATCCCTTGAGACCTTATTACTGAAATCAAGGCACCCAGAACTTTTGTAAAAATTCTTGGTGCAGTGGCCAGACCGAATGTAAGAGCTACAAACTGATAATGTTTGTCCAGAAAGGCAAACTACCCTCAGGAACCTGTGATGATCCGAATGAATAGGAACATGCAGATAGGTATCCTTTAAGTCTATGGTAGACATAAAGTGACCTTGGCGAACAAAAGGAAGGATAGTCCAACAGGCCAAAAGGTTCCTTCTTTCTTGGAACTATTACAAGATTATTACTATTACAAGAGATTTGAGTAAAACCCCTTTCCCTGTTCTAAAGGAGGAACTGGGACGAAAACCCCTATAGATTCTAAATCTGAAACACACTGCAGAAAAGCCTGAGCATTCACTGTGTCCCTTGGAACCCTTGAAAGAAAAAAATCTGGGAGGCTTTGAACTGAAGCTTATTAGATACCCTTGACAATTTTCAGAGCCCAATGGTCTGAAACTGAGTGAAATCATGCATCAACCTGCCCCCTAGCAGAGATACTGAACTGGGGGCCGCATCTTCAAGCTGACTTAGAAGTAGGATTATAATTTTTGGACTGCTTGATTTTATTTGAAAAGGAGGTAATTGATTTTTGCTCCTTGTTCTGACAAAAGGAACAAAATTGACCAGAAGTTTTAAATATACTCTTAAACTTCTTATCGTGTGGAATAAACTTACTGTTGTCACCAGTAGTTGCTGAAATTATGTTGCCCAGTTCAGTCCCAAAAACATAATTTATGTAAGAACTTACCTGATAAATTCATTTCTTTCATATTAGCAAGAGTCCATGAGCTAGTGACGTATGGGATATACATTCCTACCAGGAGGGGCAAAGTTTCCCAAACCTCAAAATGCCTATAAATACACCCCTCACCACACCCACAATTCAGTTTAACGAATAGCCAAGAAGTGGGGTGATAAGAAAAAAGTGCGAAAGCATATAAAATAAGGAATTGGAATATTTGTGCTTTATACAAAAAAATCATAACCACCACAAAAAAGGGCGGGCCTCATGGACTCTTGCTAATATGAAAGAAATGAATTTATCAGGTAAGTTCTTACATAAATTATGTTTTCTTTCATGTAATTAGCAAGAGTCCATGAGCTAGTGACGTATGGGATAATGACTATCCAAGATGTGGATCTTTCCATGCAAGAGTCACTAGAGAGGGAGGGATAAAATAAAGACAGCCAATTCCTGCTGAAATAATTCCACACCCAAAATAAAGTTTAATGAAAAACATAAACAGAAGATTCAAACTGAAACCGCTGCCTGAAGTACTTTTCTACCAAAAACTGCTTCAGAAGAAGAAAATACATCAAAATGGTAGAATTTAGTAAAAGTATGCAAAGAGGACCAAGTTGCTGCTTTGCAAATCTGATCAACATAAGCTTCATTCTTAAACGCCCAGGAAGTAGAAACTGACCTAGTAGAATGAGCTGTAATCCTTTGAGGCGGAGTTTTACCGACTCGACATAGGCATGATGAATTAAAGATTTCAACCAAGACGCCAAAGAAACGGCAGAAGCTTTCTTGCCTTTTCTAGAACCGGAAAAGATAAACAAATAGACTAGAAGTCTTTCGGAAAGACTTACTAGCTTCAACATAATATTTCAAAGCTCTAACAACATCCAAAGAATGCAACGATTTCTCCTAGAATTCTTAGGATTAGGACATAATGAGGGAACCACAATTTCTCTACTAATGTTGTTGGAATTCACCAACCTTAGGTAAAAATTCAAAAGAAGTTCGCAACACCGCCTTATCCTGATGAAAAATCAGAAAAGGAGACTCACAAGAAAGAGCAGATAATTCAGAGACTCTTCTGGCAGAAGAGATCGCCAAAAGGAACAAAACTTTCTAAGAAAGTAATTTAATGTCCAATGAATGCATGGGTTCAAAAGGAGGAGCTTGAAGAGCCCCCAGAACCAAATTCAAACTCCAAGGAGGAGAAATTGACTTAATGACAGGTTTTTATACGAACCAAAGCTTGTACAAAACAATGAATATCAGGAAGATTAGCAATCTTTCTCTGAAAAAGAACAGAAAGAGCAGAGATTTGTCCTTTCAAAGAACTTGCGGATAAACCTTTATCTAAACCATCCTGAAGAAACTGTAAAATTCTCGGAATTCTAAAAGAATGCCAAGAAAAATTATGAGAAAGACACCAAGAAATATAAGTCTTCCAGACTCTATAATATATCTCTCTAGATACAGATTTACGAGCCTGTAACATAGTATTAATCACAGAGTCAGAGAAACCTCTTTGACCAAGAATCAAGCGTTCAATCTCCATACCTTTAAATTTAAGGATTTGAGATCCTGATGGAAAAAAGGACCTTGCGACAGAAGGTCTGGTCTTAGCGGAAGAGTCCACGGATGGCAAGAGGCCATCCGGACAAGATCCGCATACCAAAACCTGTGAGGCCATGCCGGAGCTACCAGCAGAACAAACGAGCATTCCTTCAGAATCTTGGAGATTACTCTTGGAAGAAGAACTAGAGGCGGAAAGATATAGGCAGGATGATACTTCCAAGGAAGTGATAATGCATCCACTGCTTCCACCTGAGGATACCGGGATCTGGACAGATAGCTGGGAAGTTTCTTGTTTAGATGAGACGCCATCAGATCTATTTCTGGAAGCCCCACATTTGAACAATCTGAAGAAATACCTCTGGGTGAAGAGACCATTCGCCCGGATGCAACGTTTGGCGACTGAGATAATCCGCTTCCCAATTGTCTATACCTGGGATATGAACCGCAGAGATTAGACAGGAGCTGGATTCCGCCCCAAACCAAAATTCGAGATACTTCTTTCATAGCCAGAGGACTGTGAGTCCCTCCTTGATGATTGATGTATGCCACAGTTGTGACATTGTCTGTCTGAAAACAAATGAACGATTCTCTCTTCAGAAGAGGCCAAGACTGAAGAGCTCTGAAAATTGCACGGAGTTCCAAAATATTGATCGGTAATCTCACCTCCTGAGATTCCCAAACTCCTTGTGCCGTCAGAGATCCCCACACAGCTCCCCAACCTGTAAGACTTGCATCTGTTGAAATTACAGTCCAGGTCGAAAGAACAAAAGAAGCCCCCTGAATTAAACGATGGTGATCTGTCCACCACGTTAGAGAGTGTCGTACAATCGGTTTTAAAGATATTAATTGAGATATCTTTGTGTAATCCCTGCACCATTGATTCAGCATACAGAGCTGAAGAGGTCGCATGTGAAAACGAGCAAAGGGGATCGCGTCCGATGCAGCAGTCATAAGACCTAGAATTTCCATGCATAAGGCTACCGAAGGGAATGATTGTGACTGAAGGTTTCGACAAGCTGAAATCAATTTTAGATGTCTCTTGTCTGTCAAAGACAGAGTCATGGACACTGAATCTATCTGGAAACCCAGAAAGGTTACCCTTGTCTGAGGAGTCAATGAACTTTTTAGTGAATTGATCCTCCAACCATGATCTTGAAGAAACAACACAAGTCGATTCGTATGAGATTCTGCTAAATGTAAAGACTGAGCAAGTACCAAGATATCGTCCAAATAAGGAAATACCACAATACCCTGTTCTCTGATTACAGACAGAAGGGCACCGAGAACCTTTGTAAAAATTATTGGAGCTGTAGCTAGGCCAAACGGTAGAGCCACAAACTGGTAATGCTTGTCCAGAAAAGAGAATCTCAGGAACTGATCATGATCTGGATGAATCGGAATATGCAGATATGCATCCTGTAAATCTATTGTGGACATATAATGCCCTTGTTGAACAAAAGGCAAGATAGTCCTTACAGTTACCATTTTGAACGTTGGTATCCTTACATAACGATTCAATATTTTTAGATCCAGAACAGGTCTGAAGGAATTCTCCTTCTTTGGTACAATGAAGAGATTCGAATAAAACCCCAGTCCCTGTTCCAGAACTGGAACTGGCATAATTACTCCAGCCAACTCTAGATCTGAAACACATTTCAGAAATGCTCGAGCTTTCACTGGATTTACTGGGACACGGGAAAGAAAAATCTCTTTACAGGAGGTCTTATCTTGAAACCAATTCTGTACCCTTCTGAAACAATGTTCTGAATCCAAAGATTGTGAACAGATTTGATCCAAATGTTTTTGAAAAAACGTAACCTGCCCCCTACAGCTGAGCTGGAATGAGGGCCGCACCTTCATGTGGACTTAGAAGCCTGGCTTTGCTTTTCTAGAAGGCTTGGATTTATTCCAGACTGGAGATGGTTTCCAAACTGAAACTGCTCCTGAGGATGAAGGATCAGGCTTTGGTTCCTTGTTGAAACGAAAGGAACGAAAACGATTATTAGCCCTGTTTTTTTACCCTTAGATTTTTTATCCTGTGGTAAAAAAGTTCCTTTCCCACCAGTAACAGTTGAGATAATAGAATCCAACTGAGAACCAAATAATTTGTTACCCTGGAAAGAAATGGAAAGTAGAGTCGATTTAGAAGACATATCAGCATTCCAAGTTTTAAGCCATAAAGCTCTTCTAGCTAAAATAGCTAGAGACATAAACCTGACATCAACTCTGATAATATCAAAAATGGCATCACAGATAAAATTATTAGCATGTTGAAGAAGAATAATAATATTATGAGAATCATGATCTGTTACTTGTTGCGCTAAGTTTCCAACCAAAAAGTTGAAGCTGCAGCAACATCAGCAATGATATAGCAGGTCTAAGAAGATTACCTGAACACAGATAAGCTTTTCTTAGAAAGGATTCAATTTTCCTATCTAAAGGATCCTTAAAGGAAGTACCATCTGACGTAGGAATAGTAGTACGTTTAGCAAGGTAGAAATAGCCCCATCAACCTTAGGGATTTTGTCCCAAAATTCTAATCTGTCAGACGGCACAGGATATAATTGCTTAAAACGTTTAGAAGGAGTAAATGAATTACCCAATTTATCCCATTCTCTGGAAATTACTTCAGAAATAGCACTAGGAACAGGAAAAACTTCTGGAATAACCACAGGAGATTTAAAGACCTTATCTAAACGTTTAGAATTAGTATCAAGAGGACCAGAATCCCTCAATTTCTAAAGCAATTAGTACTTCTTTAGGGAAAAAACGAATAAATTCCATTTTAAATAAATATGAAGATTTATCAGCATCATCTCTGAGACAGAATCCTCTGAACCAGAAGAATCATCAGAATCAGAATGATGATGTTCATTTAAAAATTCATCTGTATAAAGAGAAGTTTTAAAAGATTTTTTATGTTTACTAGAAGGAGGAATAACAGACATAGCCTTCTTGATGGATTCAGAAACAAAATCTCTTATGTTATCAGGAACATCTGAACATTAGATGTTGATGGAACTGCAACAGGTAATGGTACATTACTAAAGGAAATATTATCTGCATTAACAAGTTTGTCATGACAATTAATACAAACAACAGCTGGAGGAATAGCTACCAAAAGTTTACAGCAGATACACTTAGCTTTGGTAGTTCCAGCACCAGACAGCGATTTTCCTGAAGTATCTTCTGACTCAGATGCAACGTGAGACATCTTGCAATATGTAAGAGAAAAACAACATATAAAGCAAAATTGATCAAATTCCTTAAATGACAGTTTCAGGAAATGGGAAAAAATGCCAATGAACAAGCTTCTAGCAACCAGAAGCAAAGAAAAAATGAGACTTAAATAATGTGGAGACAAAAGCGACACCCATATTTTTTTAGCGCCAAATAAGACGCCCACATTATTTGGCGCCTAAATGCTTTCTGGCGCCAAAAATGACGCCACATCCGGAACGCCGACATCTTTGGCGCAAAAGAACGTCAAAAATTGACGCACCTCTCCGCCGATCACGTATGACGCCGGAAACAGAAAAGATTTTTTGGCGCCAAAAAAGTCCGCGCCAAGAATGACGCAATAAAATGAAGCATTTTCAGCCCCCGCGAGCCTAACAGCCCACAGGGGAAAAAAGTCAAATTTTTAAGGTAAGAAAAATAATTGATTCAAGTGCATATATCCCAAATATGAAACTGACCTGTCTGAAAATAAGGAATGTTGAAACATCCTGAGTCAAGGCAAATAAATGTTTGAATATATTTAGAACTTTATAAACAAAGTGCCCAACCATAGCTTAGAGTGTCACAGAAAATAAGACTTACTTACCCCAGGACACTCATCTACATGTTTGTAGAAAAGCCAAACCAGTACTGAAACGAAAATCAGCAGAGGTAATGGTATATATATATAAGAGTATATCGTCGATCTGAAAAGGGAGGTAAGAGATGAATCTCTACGACCGATAACAGAGAACCTATGAAATGGACCCCGTAGAAGAGATCACTGCCATTCAAATAGGCAATACTCTTCCTCACATCCCCACTGACATACACTGCACGCTGAGAGGAAAACCGGGCTCCAACCTGCTGCGGAGCGCATATCAACGTAGAATCTAGCACAAACTTACTTCACCACCTCCATAGGAGGCAAAGTTTTGTAAAACTGAATTGTGGGTGTGGTGAGGGGTGTATTTATAGGCATTTTAAGGTTTGGGAAACTTTGCCCCTCCTGGTAGGAATGTATATCCCATACGTCACTAGCTCATGGACTCTTGCTAATTACATGAAAGAAAAGTCTATTACCTTAAAAAGGAATAGGACAGTAAATTATTCTTAGAAGCTGCATCAGCTGACCAAGATTTAAGCCATAAAGCATGTCTGGCAACAACTGAAAGATAAAAATTCTTAGAGCTAATTCTAATAATATCAAGAATAGTGTCACCTACAAAAGCATTAGAACATTTAAGTATCTCTAAATCTCTAGGAAGTTATCTATAACAGACTCATCCAGAACCTGAACAAAGAGATAGATTATCTAACCATTTAGAATTAGCAGATGATAGATCAGCAATGGCAACTGCAGGATTAAAATATAATTCAGAATGGAGATTTTTTTTTTATTAAAGATGAATCAACCTTCCTGTCTAATGTGTCTTTAAAAGAAAAAAATATCTGGGACTGGCACTAAACAATTGAGCAGAAAGGAGATCCTCACTTCAGCCTGTTTGCATAAAAAAACACATTTATAAATTATTGAAAAATGCTTATCTGAAAGGCTTCCAAAGCTAGATTAGGCCCAGCTTGCAGGAATCAGCATGATCCATGATGAATATAGAGCTCAGAGGCGAGGGAACCCACACCAACCAACCTGCAAACCAACTTCTACTAAAGGCAGTAACCGCTGCATCAGAACACATAAAATTCCTAAAAAAGGCCACCAAAAGATCACGTGCACACACAAACAAAGCGTACCTGTGCGCACAAAACAAACATCAATCGACAAAAAAACAGTGCAAAAAAGAATGTATATAAAAAAATCAAATCTTCCTTAAAGTGAAGCTCCATTTTGATGAATTAGTGCCCGGGTTTTATAATAAACCGATTAAAAACAAGGGCACTTTAATTCATCAAAAATTGACATTTCACTGTTTTCTTCAAAAACGTACCTTTTAATCCTGGAATGCCGCTCCAGCGATTCCCCCGGCCGTCGGAAGCCTCTGCAGACGTCAGAAATGAAGAATCAGGCTTCCTCCAATCATAGCTCCCCCCCCCCCCCGGGGAATCTTGGCCTGATGCAACGCTGTGATTGAGGAAGCCGGATTTGTCATTTTGGACCGCGAAGACGGCTTGCGACGGGCGGAGGAAGTTGCTGGAGCGGCTGCCATGATTAAAAGGTAAGTTTTTGAAGAAAACAGTGATAATGTCAATTTTGATGAATTAAAGTGCCCTTGTTTTTAATAGGATTATTAAAAACCGGGCACTAATTCATCAAAATGGACCTTCACTTAAAATAAAATATCTATATTTTTGAGCTCTCTCCGCCTGTTTGTTTAGCAGACTGAATGCATGTGCTAAATAAGTTAGCGCAAAGCTGGCCAAGGGCATTCCTAGTGGGTTCCACCATGAAACACAGATTGCCCCCCATAACTTACCTCAAAAAGCTTTAAACCTAGTACTGAGAAAGTTTGTCAGTAGAAGGTTTCAAGCATGTCCTGGAGTAAAAGCCAAATAAGTACACATGAAGTTTCCTGCACTAAATGTCAAAAAAGAATATCTTTATCACTTTTAAAATAAAAAGGATAATGATAAACTTAATAATGAATACTCCAATATGCCCATAATAAGTACTGAAGAGGGGAACACCAGGGTGCTAACCAGGAAACCCTAAAATAAAATAACAAACAATCTTGCACATATTTATTCTTCACCTATCTCCAGCCGAGGCAAAGGCAAGACTGATTACTATAGATGTGGGAGGGTTTATATAGAGCTCTGAGGTTTGGGAATCTATGCCTCCTCCTAGTGGCCGAAAAGGTAATTCCCAGGAGTAAAGGATCGCCCTATATGAAAGAAAAAGTGTACCAATTTGTTTTGTTCTCATGGTATTCTTTGTTAAAGTGATACATAGGTAGGTGTCTGGAACACTACATGACAGAAATAGTGCTGCCATCTAGTGTTCTTGCAAATGGATAACATTCTTGCAAAAACTGCTGCTATATAGTGGTCCAGACATGGGCAGGCTCTTAAGCTCACCTCCCTGCGTTTCAATAAAAGATGCCCAAACAATGAAGAAAAATGTAAAAATACATGTGAATTAGAAAAGTTCTTCCATCTGTATCATTAAAGTGACATTTTGGGTTTCATATCCCTTTAAATAAGTTAATAACCAAGCAACCATTCATATTCTGATTAAAAAAAAAAAAAAAAATCTTTCAATATAAAAAAATATGTAAAAATTCTGTGTATTGGTTCCATGTCATGTGATCACATGGATAATTTCTGGAATATGTGGCCCTTGCCTGATATATTATGAAGATTTTTTTTTCTGAACAAAATGGATATACACAACTACAAGTTTATAATTTATCTATTTTAGATAAAAAATATTATATTTCCACAATATGAATTCAATCTAATTAAACAAAAATAAAAGTTAAATTATGATTTTAAAATGTATTTTATTTTTAAAAGAAATCATGACCTTAATACATATAGCTTGAGGGAGAAAGGTGTGTGAATGGGGTGCGGGGGGCAACGGGGATATAATAAAAGCCAACAAACATATTAAAAAAATGTAATAACTTCAGGTGGAAAGCTTCCCCCCCCCCATTAAAAGAGCAATCATAGAACTAAAGGTCAATGATTTTAAATTGTGAAGTGGATGATTCATGGACATTTTTTAAATAAAATCTTTAGTGGATGTGATGCACATGTGTGAAAAAGCCATCTTTAAAGGGACATTAAACACTTTGAGATGGTAACATAAAATGATAAATCGTATTATATATAAAAAGTCTGCAACATACTTTCATTATTTTATTTTGTACCCTTTTACTGTAATTCCATTCTGAAATTATGAGCGTTTCAGTTCCTTTTAGAAATGGAAGTGCAGAACACGGTTATATTCCACACAGCTATTGGCTGCACACTTAAGGCCCGTGACACACTGCAAGCAGAGCGGCGCACAGCAATGTAGGTGAGGGCTGTGCGCGCTCAGTGTGTCCTGCCTTTTTCATCTCTGAGCACTCTGCTGTGTCAGGTCGCGTAACTGAGCACCTCAGAGATGAAATATTTGAACTTCAGAAGCGATGAGACGTGGTGCGAAGCAGCTGCTTCGCCTCGAGCTGCATCGCTTGCAGTGTGTCACAGCTTTTATTTATAACTGTCCCTATTGGGACACAGCAGAGAAGGTAACCTAAGTTACAACATGGGCAGTCCCCATTGTTTTATTGACAATAACACTTTACACTTATTTTCTCACTATTTAAAACTGCTAATGAAACTAAAAAAATGCATCTACATGTTATTCTCAGACTAATCATTTCTATGAATGCATCATTCTATCTAGCATTTATTTAATGTCCCTTTAATAAGGAAGAACTAATAAAAAATAAAAAAAATGTATTAAACATAAAATCAATCCTAATTACTTTAGGTAGATAGTAAGAATGAACAGACCATGTGGGCCTAGAGGTTGTAGTCTAGCACTGAAATCTTCATTACTGCTCAAAAAGCATATGAATCATTTGTGTTTTAATGTTAACAAGTTTAATACCTGTGTGGCGCTTTCTTCATATGGTCTCCAATAAATGTGGCACTTGGTCATGCTCATCAAGGTATTTGCCAGGGATATAAGTGACAGGAGGATGTTGTGTAGTGACAGCACGTGACACTCCCTCCGTAAGTGCCCTTTCCAAGCCCTTCACTAATTGACATTTTTCTTCCTACACCTACATTTTGATCTGAGGCTTTAGCAACTGGCTGGTTAAATCCTGGAAGCATCAATGACATGTGTCCACCTCTTGAGAGAAGGCCAAAAGAGACAGGGCAGTGAGGCTTAAAGCATACCCAAGCGCGTTCAAGGCAAACCTCATCTAATACAGAATTCAGCCCCAGGCATGAAGACAAGACATGAAGAGCTTGGCAGTGTCCATAGTTAGATTGTATTCTAGTAGTGTTAATGGTTTGGTTTTGCTGGAACGGTACTCTGGGTCACTTTCGTCCCTCTTCTGTCGCATCGTTTTCTTCATCTTCATCATCATCGTCAAGGAGATGTTCTTTAATGTTCTCTTTGATTGTTTCCTTCACTTGTTGAAAGAGCACCGCTGCTCGATTTACCCCAGCCATAGAAAGAGCCTCCTTTGTCCGAACTGCCAGATGATTTCTGTAAACTCTCAGGGGAGATAAGTGTTAGTATTTGGCCTGGAGGCTTCTTCAGTGAGTAGCTGAATAATTAGAGCTCCACATCAAAGAAGAGCAGATGTATGTCCGAGTCAGTTACATTTGTCCTTTATTGCTTGGACCATGAGGGAGTTATGTGAATATTATAGGCAGATTCCCCTGCAAAAAGGATATAAAATTACACCATGTTAACAAATATGTTATTGAAAATGCAAATTGGCATCTGTATGAGTAATTATGATGACAAAAATAATTTACCAGGCCAAGGTAATAAAAACAAAAAATATGTCAACTTTGCCAAGAGAATATTAATAAGGAAGAAGATTCTAGTGGCTGACTTAAAGGTTGCTATGTTTCACTATAGTTGGTAGCATATGAATACATTTTGCCTTAATTTAATTATTATGTAATTTAAAATAATTAGTAATTTGCAAACAAATCACTTATCTGAAAATCCTAATATTAAAAAAAAGAAGAGAAAAATAAGATTGTATAAAGCAACTGAAGTCAACCATATACAACAAAAATTATGGCATCTTTAACCATCACCAAAAATGTACTAATACATTTTATTTATATTTATTTATATATATATATATATATATATATATTATATATATATATATATATATATATATATATATATAACATTTTTAAAACTAAATTGGCAGCTTCCTTAGATAGCAATGATCTGTAGTTGGAAGAGCAGCTTACAGGTGCCTGAAATTTTTTAACTCAATCAAAAGTGTTTATCCTGGATCAGTAATGCATAAAGTAAGAACGATACACCGAGGCAAAAAAAAAACCAAAAACTGCTTAGCACAGACAAGGAACAAATTCTAAAGGGGAAAACTCTAATGCGAGAAACCTAGGTTTATTCTGACCTTGTGCCCTTTATAAGCTGCACTACAGGACAGAGAGCAGCGCTGGGAAGGAGGAGGTAAACAAAATGGAATTGACATCCTTCGTTTTTTTTAGCAATTCCCGAAAATGAAATCCATGTATGGGCCCCCTTTGCACAAAAGCTGTAATACAGCAGAACAGTAACAGAAACTGCATATCAAACTCTGCACTACAGAGGTTAAAACAACGGCGTGATCATTTGATTAATGATGAATGCCTCATGGTTTCACACTGAGAAGCAGAACTGAAAAAAAAATTTTTGATGAATAGTGACCAAGAAAAATGTTATGTACGTGCATGATTGTATTAAATTAAAATCATCTGATGATTAATGCTATAAACTAATAATTTTATGAATCTAAAGTTTTGTACAGGATGCATTGACTTTCAATAAAAGTGACAATTATTTTCATGTTGCCAATCTACTACTTATTTGTTTAAAAAGAAAGTTAATCCCTGTATTACCCATTCCCCAGTTTTGCAAAACCAAAACTGTTATAATATATATTTTTATATAACTTTACCTCTGTGATTACCTTGTGTCTAAGCCTTTCCAGACTGCCCCCTTATCTCAGTTCTTTTGACAGACATGCATTTTACCCAATCAGTGCTGAGTCCTAAATAACTCAACATGAGTGAACACAATGTTATCTATATTACAACCATGAACTAGCACTTTCTAATTGTGAAAAACTGTCAAAATGCACTGAGATAAGAGGCGGTAATAATATTGTAATTCACTGACAGTACAATTTCAGGGGGGGGGGGTTAGAAACATATTTTCACTCACTTTTTATTATCCTTGCAGGTCCCTTATGCCCACACACTGGAGCTGGCAGTGGCACCTCCTAATACAGCAGGACTTTGCAAGATGTGGCCCCGGTAAGCCCCCAATCGCCCCAGCCATTGCCTTGGCTGCAAGAGGCAAGGTTAAGGCCCCCCTCCCCTCCCACCTCACACATACTTCAGTCTAACGTTTAGTCAAGCAAGTGAGGTAAGAAATAGTAATAAAAACCATAAAAGGAGCAGGGGGAAAAAGATGAACTGAAAAAAAAAAAAAATAACCTTAGAAAAACACAATTGTGTCGTGTCATGGACTCTCACCTCAATGAAAGAAATTAGTTTATCAGGTAAGCATAAAACTTAAATTATGCTTACCTGATAATTTCATTTCCATCTGTGGGAGGAGAGTCCACTGCTTCATTCATTACTTGTGGGAAATAAGAACCTGGCCACCAGGAGGAGGCAAAGACACCCCAGCCAAAGGCTTAAATACCTCCCTCACAACCCTCATCCCCCAGTCATTCTGCCAAGGGAACAAGGAACAGAATGAGAAATATCAGGGTATAAATGGTGCCAGAAGAATAATATTAAATTTAGGTATGCCCAACGGAGCAAACGGGCGGGAGCAGTGGACTCTCCTCTCACAGATGGAAATAAAATTATCAAGGTAAGCATAATTTAAGTTTTCCATCTTAATGGGAGGAGAGTCCACTGCTTCATTCATTACTTGTGGGAACAAATAACCAAGCTCTAGAGCCTTGCCTTAGCTTGAAAAACTAGGTAAGGAGGCTCAGATTGCAAGGCCGCTAACTCAGAGACTCTGCGAGTCGATGCAATAGCCAGAAGAAATAGAACCTTTCAAGAAAGAATCTTAATGGAAAGTGCATGCATAGGCTCAACTGGAGCCCTCTGCAAAACCTTAAGAACCAAGTTTAAGCTCCAAGGAGGAGCAGAATTTCTAAAGACAGGTCTGATCCTAGACAGAGCCTGAACAAAGGACTGAATATCAGGAAGCTCCGCTAGCTTCTTTTGTAACAGAACCGATAACACCAAAATCTGTCCCTTTAAGGAACTGGTGACAAGACCCTTATCCAGTCCATCCTGGAGAAAAGAATCTTGGATACCCTAACCTTGTGCCAGGGATATCTACGGTCCTCACACCAGGATAAGTAGGTCATCCCCACATTATGATAGATGCGACGAGTGACCAGCTTCCTGGCCTGGATGAGAGTATCAATTACTCTCTCTGAAAAACCTCTCTTGGCCAAGACTAGGCGTTCAATCTCCACGCAGTCAGCCTCAGAGAATCGAGATGTTAGTGTAGAAAGAGACCCTGAACCAGCAGATCTCTGCAACAGGGCAACCTCCAAGGAAGAGACAATAACATCCCCACCAGATCCACAAACCACGTACTCCGCGGCCACAATGGAGCAATCAGAATGGTTGAAGCTTTCTCCTGTTTGATGCAGGCCACCACTTGAGAAAGAAGCAACGGTGGAAAAGTGTAACTTAGGTTGAATTCCCAAGGCATCTATCAGCTCTGCCTGTGGGTCGGGGGTCCCTGGACCACGACCTGTATATGGGTAGCTTGAAGTTGAGTCTGGACGCCATGAGGTCTATCCCCGGAGTCCCCCATCTGATGCAGATCTCCGCAAACACCTTGGGATGGAGAGACGAAGCGATTGTCTGCTGAGAAAATCTACTTCCCAGTTGTCCACATCCGGAATGTGGATAACTGAGAGCAAACTATTGTGAGTCTCTGCCCATTCCAGAATCCGAGACACTTCCCTCATGGCAAGGGAGTTCCCCCCTGATGGTTTATGTAAGCCACCGAGGTAATGTTGTCTGACTGGAATCTGATGAATCGGGACGACCCCAGGTGGGGCCAAGCCCTCAGAGCATTGAATATCGCTCAAAGTTCAAAAATATTTATTGGTAGAGTGGACTCCTCTCGAGGTCCACCTGCACTGTGCCCTTTTGGCACTCCAAACAGTTCCCCCCATCCTGATAGACTTGCATCCGTGGTCACAATCTCCCAGGATGGCCTCAAGAAGGATGTCCCCTGGGCCAGCTGTCCCAGACGGATCCACCAAGAGAGGGATTCCCTCACTCGGTTGTCCAGAGAGATCTGTTGGGACAGATCTGAGTGATACCCGTTCCATTGTCTCAACATGCATAAATGAAGAGGTCTGAGATGGAACCTGGCAAATCGATTAACATCTATGCTGGATACCATGAGCCCAATCACCTCCATACACCTGGCCACAGATGGCCTTGAGGAGGTCTGAAGGGCAAGACAGCTGAATGCAATCTTGGAACGTCTCTGATCTGTCAAGAATATTTTCATCGATACGGAATCTATTATTGTACCCAGAAAACTCCACCCTGTTGCTGGGAACCAGAGAACTCTTTCCTTCATTTATCTTCTATTCATGGGATCGAAGGAGAAGAAGAAGAGCCCTCGAGTGGTCCTCCGCAAGACTGCAGGACGGAGCCTGAACCAGAATATATCGTCCAGATAAGGAGCCACCGCAATACCTCTGGCTCTCGCTACCACGAGCAGCACCCCAGGAAAATTCGTAAAGACTCTTGGGGCAGTCGCCACACCGAACGGTAGGGCCACAAACCAGAAGTGTTGGTCCAGAAACGTGAATCTTAGGAACCTGACGTGGTCCTTGTGAATTGGCACGTGAAGGTAGGCATCCTTCAAGTCTATTGTCGTCATAAATTGCCCCTGTTGAACTCAATGGAGAATCGATCAGACCGTCTTCATTTTAAACAATGGGACTGACAGAAACTTGTTTTGGCACTTTAGGTCCAGAATTGAGCGGAACGTGCCCTCCTTCTTTGGGACCACAAAAAGGTTTGAATAGTAACCTAGACCCCTTTCTGCTAGAGGTATTGGAACGATTACTCCGAGACGAGAGCTCCCTCACGCACTCTAGAAAGGCGTCTCTCTTCTCTGGTCTTAAGGATAGGTTTGACAGGAGGAATCTGCCCCTGGGCAGATGAGTCTTGAACCCTATCCTGTAACCCTGGGTGATAACCTCCAGAACCCAAGGATCCTATACGTCTCTTATCCAAGCCTCTGCGAACAGAGATAGTCTGCCCCCTACGCGATCCAGCAACAGATAGGGGGCCACCCCTTCATGCCGACTTTGTCTCAGCGGGCTTCTTGCTCTGCTTGGACTTGTTCCAAGATTGAGCCAGCTTCCAAGATCCCTTGGACTGTTTGGCCTTTGCAGCAGGCTGCAGACGCTGAGACTTGTCCGAACGAAAGGGACGGAAAGTAGAGCCCTTAGGCTTATTCTTCTTATCCTGCGGAAGGAAAGCACCCTTGCCTCCCGTGACCGTTGATATTATAGAGTCAAGGCCTGAACCAAAGAGAACTTTCCCTTGAAATGGGAGGGATAGCAATCTCGACTTGGAAGCCATGTCAGCCGTCAACGACTTTAACCACAGCGCCATATGAGCTAGAACAGAGAAACCTGATGTCCTGGCATTCATGCGAATGACCTGCATGTTTGCATCACAGATAAAAGAGTTAGCTACCCTTAAGGCCTTAATCTTTTCCTGTATCTCCTTGAGGGGAGTCTCCACCTTGACCATAGCGGACAGTGCGTCACACCAGTAGGCAGCTGCTCCTGCCACCGGAGTGATTGCCGCTGCAGGTTGGAAAACCCACCCCATAAGTTGAAACATCTTTCTCAACATGGACTCTAACTTTTTATCCATGGGCTCCTTGGACGAACTATCCTCAAGGGGAATAGTTGTGTGCTTAGCGAGCGTGGAGACAGCTCCATCCACCTTAGGAATGGCCCTCCATAGCTCGAGCTGAGAGCCCGGAACGGGGAACAACTTAAAAGATGTAGAAGGAGAAAAGGCAGAGCCCAGTTTCTCCCACTCCTTCTTAATAGTAGCCATCTTCACAGGCACTGGGAAGGTCTGAGGCACCACCCTGTCCTTGTAAACCCTATCTAGTTTAGGAATAGAAGGTTCTTCCGGAAGTTTCGGTTCCAGGACCTCCAACGTAGCAAGCACTTCTTTCAGTAAAAAGCGCAAATGCTCCATTTTAAACTTAAAATCTGGCTCCTCCGAAGTCGGAGGTTTCGAAGACGCCAATTCTGTCCCAGAGAGGGCACCCTCGGACGAGTCGGAGGCGTCATCATCGGATAATCTCTCAGGCTGAGAGACATCCAACAGAGTAGATAACCCCTTGGAAGGAAGGCTATGTCTTTCCCTTCGCTTGCGCTTTGCAGGACGTGGTAGGGCATGGAAGGCCACAGAAACGGTTCTTGCAACTGAGCAGCAAAATCTGGCGGCCACGAGGCCCCTCCCGCAAGGAGGATCAGTAGGGCATTGGGGAGCTACATGTGTAATCGGAGATGAATGTTGGGAGCGCATCTCGCGGGACGAAGAAACCTCAGAGGTGGACGGCTCAGTAGTACTAAATATCTTATTCCTTTTTGATATTGCAATCTTATCAAAGCATGTGGAACAAAGTTGAGCAGGTATTAGATTTAATTAAAGAGGGAGTATCCTCTAACATATCAGAGTCTTCCATAGCTTACGCTTAACTTAATATGGACTAGATAGATTACATGGCACCTTTATACACCAATGGCCAGGGGCACTCACCACCTCCTATGACCCGGACCACAGAGAAACCGTTAGGTCTCCCGAAATTGCTGATCAGGAAAGAGGAAGTGGAAGAGGCCACACCTGGTCACATGGAGTGCCATGCAGGACCGCCCCTGCACTATAGAAAAAACACGCCAAAAGAACGCCACACCGATCCTGACTGTTCACACATTGCTAGAGCCTCATCTCACACACATAACAAAGCATCAAACACAATAAAATATGTATAATTCCCCCCCCCCCCCTGTTCAATAATCCCCTTTCCAGGGATATTAACCCATAATTCTAAACAGATAAAAGTAGACACACTGTGACCCTGTCATCTTGCATTGTCAAATGTGTATAAAATGAAACGTGTGACAGGTTAGTAGCATCGCTCCTGACATGGACTTGAGAGAATAAAGCAGGCAGCGTCAATGCTGATTGCTTAAGGAGCTGTTAATCAGTCGGAATGGTTTCGCAAAAGAACTCCCCCTGCATCTCTGGACTATAACTTTCACCCATGCTGACAGGACTACTTAAAATTTCAGTCTTATTTTGAAGAGTACTACCCATCCATAAGAGACTACCTCCAATCGTCCAACACTTCCTCTGCCAACCTCCTGTGACGAAAGGCAAAGAATGAATGGGGGATGAGGGGAGTGGGGGAGGTATTTAAGCCTTTGGCTGGGGTGTCCCTGCCTCCTCCTTGTGGTCAGGTTCTTATTTCCCACAAGTAATGAATGAAGCAGTGGACTTCTCCTCCCATTAAGATGGAAATTATGTTTTTTTCATAAATGAAAATAAATCCACAACCCTAATATTGTTGTTTTTGTATGCACTTAAAATGAGCAAACTGAGACATAAGCCTGAAGAACCTTTCTACAAAAGGCTGCTTCCTGAAGAAGTAAAAACATCAACATTTTGAATTTTGTAAGTATGCAAAGAAGACCAAGTGGCTGCCTTGCAAATGTGATCAACTGAACTGAAAGTCTGTCTGCTCAGGAAATCTGCTTTCCAATGTCCACTCCTGGAATGTGGATGCGAGTTAGGAGACAATCCGCGAGCTTCTGCACACTGAAGAATGCAAGTGACCTCCTTCATGGCCAAGTACACTCTGAGTTCCTCCCTGGTGGTTGATGTAAGCCCCCACTGAGGTAATGTTGTCCCGACTGGAATCTGACAAACCGGACTAAAGATAATTGAGGCCTACGCTGTCTAGGCATTGAAGATGCTCCTCAACTCCAAGATTTTTATGGGAAGAGAAGACTCTTCCAGAGGGTATAGGCCCTGAGCCTTCAGAGAACCACAAACAGCTCCCCAGCCTGACAGGCTGGCGTCCGTAGTTACAATCACCCAGGAAGGTCTCAGAAAGCAAGTGCCCCAGGACAGATGTTCCTGTGATATCCACCACGAGAAAGATTCTTTTGTTAGGGAGTCCCAGATTTATCCTCTGCGATAAATCTGAATGGTCTCAGTTCCATTGACAGAGCATGCAAAGCCTGCAGCGGTCCTCAGATGGAATCGAGCAAATGGAATGATGTCCATGGAAGCCACCAATCAGACCAATCACCTCCATGCATTGAGCCACTGTTGGATGAAAGGCAGACTGGAGAGAAAGGGCAAGCAGCAAAAGGTTTCGATTTTCTGACATCCCGTCGGGAAAATCTTCATGGACAAGGAGTCTATGATTGTTCCTAAGACAACACATTCTTGTAGACTGAACTAGAGAACTCTTTTCCAGATTCACTTTCCACCCGTGGGAACGTAGAAAAGACAACAACCATCTCGGTATGAGATTCTGATAGTTGAAAGATGACACTGAACAAAGATGTAGTCTAGAAAAGGTGCCACTGCAATTCCCTGGGATCCTGATGACTGCCAAAAGTGCTCCCAGGACCTTTGTGAATACTCTGGGGAGCTGTGGCAAGGCCCAAATGGAAAGGCAATAAACTGAAAATGCTTGTCCTGAAAGGCAAATCTTAGAAACTGGTGATGATCCCTGTGAATGGGAACATGTAAGTATGCGTCCTTCAGGTCTATGGTCGTCATGAACCGACCTGTCTGGACCAATGGAAGAATGGAACAAATAGTTTTCCATCTTGAAGGACAGGAATTTTGAGGAATTTGTTGAGACACTTTAAATCTAGGATGAGACAAAAAGTTCCCTCCTATTTGGGAACCACAAATAGATTTGAAATAAAATCCTAGACCTTGTTCCTTTAGAGGGACTGGTACAATAACTCCCAGGGAGGATAGGTCCTTTACGCAATTTAAGAAGGCCTCCCTTTTTACCCTGGTTTGAGGATAATCTTGACAGGAGAAATCTGCCCCTTGGAAGACAAGATTTGAATCCTATCTTGTAACCCCTGGGATACTATGTCCACCGCCCATGGATCTGGGACATCGCAAATCCAGGCCTGTTTGAAAAAGGAAAGTCTGCCCACCACCCTGATCCACAATCAGATCGGGGATGGACCCTTCATGCCGATTTAATTGAGTCAGCAGAGGGATTTATGTTTTTGCTTTCCCTTGTTACAGGGCAAATTGGATTTCCAAGAGGACCTGGATTGGTCTGGTTTAGAAGAGGAGGAGGAGGACTTTTGTCCTTTAAAGTTGTGAAAGGAACAAAAAATTAGAAGATTGGCGACCCCTAGGTCTTTTTCTTCTTGTCCTGAGGTAGGAAAGATCCCTTTACGCATGTCAAATGTTTAGATTTCCTCTTACGCTTACCCGAAGAAGGGAAAGCTGACAAAGCCGCCGATACTGCAGAAGTAATCTGAGCGGAATACCCCCCAGGTAAATAAACACCCCCCAGGTGGTTAAGAGTACACAAAAGGCACAGTATGAGAAACAATTAAGGCTTGGGACGTTAAAGGAGAAAGCTGCGGCATGTCACGCACAGCAAAATCCTGAGACATACTTGGCTCAAAAGGGAGAAATTTTTCTTTAAATTTTAACATTTTTGCTAAACATAAGGAACAAAACTGCATTGGTAGAGCAATCTGATTCTCTAAACATAGCAAACATTTATCCAGAGAGATAGGCTGATCCTGTTCTGAGTCCATAGCTCAAAAGGACAGGTCATACTAGCAATAACCAGATTGATGAACCAAATAAAAAAATTAAAAAAAATAGTAAATAACAAGGTTGGAAAATGTGTATGAAATTAACTTCAGACAAATTATCTGAAGCCCCTACCCGACCAGAGCGAAAATCCCACTAGTAAGCAGAAGAAGCTGTGAACTGTCAGCTAAACGATTTGCCACTGAAGTTACTCCGATTGGCGAAATAACTAAGCTGACACCTCTCCTGGCCTTCAATCCGACTCACTGAGCTCACAAAAGTCTGCTCCATAAAACCACAAGTGCAGAGGTCACGTGAGCGACTAGGAACAGAAAACTGCAACCACACAAGAGCGCAAAATAACAAACGGCTGCATACGTTTTAAAAGCCGTTAGCTCCCACTGCTGAATTAAACTAGTAAATCCAGTACACTTAAAATGTGTCTCCCATGTATGTTCCAATTCCTTATTAAGGAACAAAAAGCCATACACTCTGCCAGGAAAATAGGGGAATTAACCCCCTTAAGTCTCTTATCTGTCCTCATACTATAAAGTGCCAACTATAAATATCTTAGGATCTATGTACCCCCAAACACAATAAGGTAACTATGTCCCATAATGAGATCCACTAGAGGATTAACCTCTGAAGTGCTGTCCTTTCTAACATAGAAAGGAAGAGTCGCGATTCTATATAGCACTTCAAGTCCCTCGTCCCTAGCTAGAATCTTAGAACTGAATCATAAGATCCTATTCCGTTGGTACCTCACACCCGAAAGAATTAAACAAATTTACCCCAAGAGCAGGCGCCACTTGCTGGAGGGGGTGCGGAGGGCAGTGGGAATGATGGCCCATATATGGTGGTTACTGTCCAGTGATCTCCCCTTTCTGGAAGAGAGTAGAGAGATTCCTTAAAGAGCTCATGGGTCCAACATTTAGCTTAACACCCCTCACTGCCCTCCTGAACCACAAATATGGCAAGATCTGCAAGATCAGATGGAAACTCCTACAAATTACCATAAATAGTGCGAAGGCACTCATCTCCCGGAAATGGAAATCCTCAAATGTCCCCACGACCCAGGAATGGTTCCACCACATCTCGGAACTCTTGGAGGGGGGAAGAGTATTCTTCTTCAAGAATGGTAACCTGGCCTTCTTTCACGAAGTCCGGTTCTACTGGGAGTCTCTCTCCCCACACCCTGAGAGAGACGACACACTCTACCCCCCGCCCGGCGGCCCCGTAGGGAACAATGCCTCCCGACCAGACCCCCCCCCCCTCCCCTCCTCTCCCCTCTCCTCCCCCTCTCCCTCTCCTCTCCCCCCCCCCCCTGTCCCCCCCCTCCCCTCTTTTTTCACCTTTCCCCTCCCTCTTTCCCCCTTCACTATACATTACTCTTATGTTACATAGGCAAGGTAAGGCGATACTAAAGGACAGAAAGGCATTTTGTTATTTGTTTATAACTGTTTACAACTGTTAATAACTGTTTACAGCCATGTACGTTGCAGCTGAAACGCACGGACTCACTTATCTTCCATTGCGTTACAGTCTTAACAAACTGGGAACTTGCCACAACTAAGAGGACTGTCATTGGATCCCCTCACTTATTATACCCCAATGCAAGGACCCACTTAGACTTTAAAACCCATGGACTCTTGCATAGAGTGAGGCCACAGGTACCCACCTACCAACTGTACAATTGTTTGTAGAATCTGCATTGTATTGTATCGCAATTATATTTCAATAAAAGTTTTATAAAACCAAAAAAAAAAAAAAAAAAAAAAAAAGAAAGGAAGAGTCACTAACCTGTGGATCCGGCTGCAGGGAAGACAGAAGCTACAAAGGTATGACAGGCATTGCGCTCCCTGTCATGGACCCTGTAGTAAGAGAAAGAGCAGAGTCACCAACCTGGCCTTTCTACGAAGGGGTAGCAAACTTGTTAGAAGTAAAGTAAGGACTACGTCACCGCCTTCTAACTGCTAAAAGCACCAACTACTCTTACTCAAGAGATTGACGTGGACACAGCTAGACCCCAATCCTTGCTTGCAGGAAAAATACCCATAAAAAGGACAAAATATCTTAAGACACCAACTTTGCACAACCTTCATTGACAAAGGCAAAGAGAATGATTGGGGATTATGGGTAAGGTAAGTTACACCTAACAGCATTGCTGGGGTGCTTTTTGCCCCCTCTGCTGGCTAGGAGTTGAATATCCCACTAGTAATTGGAATGATGTTGTGGACTCTCCATGTCATAGGAAAAGAAAGTAACTATAATAAAAACCAAAGGGTGGAGAGAGCATCGGTGTGCGAAGTGCGCAACCCTGATGTGAGTAAACCTGAAGGCCGACGTGCAAAATTCAAACTAAGTACGCCAAAAAACATAATTTATGTAAGAACATTACCTGATAAATTCATTTCTTTCATATTAGCAAGAGTCCATGAGCTAGTGACGTATGGGATATACATTCCTACCAGGAGGGGGCAAAGTTTCCCAAACCTTAAAATGCCTATAAATACACCCCTCACCACACCCACAATTCAGTTTTAACGAATAGCCAAGAAGTGGGGTGATAAGAAAAAAAGTGCGAAAGCATATAAAATAAGGAATTGGAATAATTGTGCTTTATACAAAAAAATCATAACCACCACAAAAAAAGGGCGGGCCTCATGACTCTTGCTAATATGAAAGAAATGAATTTATCAGGTAAGTTCTTACATAAATTATGTTTTCTTTCATGTAATTAGCAAGAGTCCATGAGCTAGTGACGTATGGGATAATGACTACCCAAGATGTGGATCTTTCCACACAAGAGTCACTAGAGAGGGAGGATAAAATAAAGACAGCCAATTCCTGCTGAAAATAATCCACACCCAAAATAAAGTTTAATGAAAAACATAAGCAGAAGATTCAAACTGAAACCGCTGCCTGAAGTACTTTTCTACCAAAAACTGCTTCAGAAGAAGAAAATACAACAAAATGGTAGAATTTGGTAAAAGTATGCAAAGAGGACCAAGTTGCCGCTTTGCAAATCTGATCAACCGAAGCTTCATTCCTAAACGCCTAGGAAGTAGAAACTGACCTAGTAGAATGAGCTGTAATCCTATGAGGCGGAGTCTTACCCTACTCAACATAGGCAAGATGAATTAAAGATTTCAACCAAGATGCCAAAGAAATGGCAGAAGTTTTCTGGCCTTTCTAAAACCGGAAAAGATAACAAATAAACTAGAAGTCTTTCGGAAAGACTTAGTAGCTTCAACATAATATTTCAAAGCTCTAATAACATCCAAAGAATGCAACGATTCTCTCCTTAGAATTCTTAGGATTAAGACATAATGAAGGAACCACAATATCTCTACTAATGTTGTTGGAATTCACAACTTAGGTAAAAATGAAAAAGAAGTTCGCAACACCACCTTTATCCTGATGAAAAAATCAGAAAAGGAGACTCACAAGAAAGAGCAGATAATTCAGAAACTCTTCTGGCAGAAGAGATTGCCAAAAGGAACAAAACTTTCCAAGAAAGTAATTTAATATCCAATGAATGCATAGGTTCAAATGGAGGAGCTTGAAGAGCCCCCAGAACCAAATTCAAACTCCAAGGAGGAGAAATTGACTTAATGACAGGCTTTATACGAACCAAAGCTTGTACAAAAACAATGAATATCAGGAAGAATAGCAATCTTTCTGTGAAAAAGAACAGAAAGAACAGAAATTTGACCTTTCAAGGAACTTGCGGACAAACCCTTATCTAAACCATCCTGAAGAAACTGTAATATTCTCGGTATTCTAAAAGAATGCCAAGAAAAATGATGAGAAAGACACCAAGGAAATATAAGTCTTTCCAGACTCTATAATATATCTCTCTGGATACAGATTTACGAGCCTGTAACATAGTATTAATCACAGAGTCAGAGAAACCTCTTTGACCAAGAATCAAGCGTTCAATCTCCATACCTTTAAATTTAAGGATTTCTGATCCTGATGGAAAAAAGGACCTTGAGACAAAAGGTCTGGTCTTAACGGAAGAGTCCACGGTTGGCAAGAGGCCATCCGGACAAGATCCGCATACCAAAACCTGTGAGGCCATGCCGGAGCTACCAGCAGAACAAACGAGCATTCCTTCAGAATCTTGGAGATTACTCTTGGAAGAAGAACTAGAGGCGGAAAGATATAGGCAGGATGATACTTCCAAGGAAGTGATAATGCATCCACTGCCTCCGCCTGAGGATCCCCGGGGATCTGGACAGATACCTGGGAAGTTTCTTGTTTAGATGAGAAGCCATCAGATCTATTTCTGGAAGTTCCCACATTTGAACAATCTGAAGAAATACCTCTGGGTGAAGAGACCATTCGCCCGGGATGCAACGTTTGGCGACTGAGATAATCCCGCTTTCCAATTGTCCATACCTGGGATATGAACGCAGAGATTAGACAGGAACTGGATTCCGCCCAAACCAAAATTCGAGATACTTCTTTCATAGCCAGAGGACTGTGAGTCCCTCCTTGATGATTGATGTATGCCACAGTTGTGACATTGTCTATCTGAAAACAAATGAACAACTCTCTCTTCAGAAGAGGCCAAGACCTGAAGAGCTCTGAAAATTGCACCGGAGTTCCAAAATATTGATCGGAAATCTCACCCTCCTGAGATTCCCAAACCCCTTGTGCCGTCAGATACCCCCACCACAGCTCCCCAACCTGTAAGACTTTGCATCTGTTGAGATTATAGTCCAGGTCGGAAGAACAAGAGAAGCCCCCTGAACTAAACGATGGTGATCTGTCCACCATGTCAGAGAGTGTTGTAAAATCGGTTTAAAGATATTAATTGAGATATCTTTTGAGTAATCCCGTGCACCATTGGTTCAGCATACAGAGCTGAAGAGGTCGCATGTGAAAACGAGCAAGGAGATCGCATCTGATGCGGCAGTCCCTAAGACCCAACATTTCCATGCATAAGGCTCTACCAAAGGGAATGAATGTGGACTGAAGGTTTTGACAAGCTGATATCAATGTTAAACTTCTCTTGTCTGACAAGGACAGAGTCATAGACACTGAATTTATCTAGAAACCTAAAAAGGTTTACCCTTGTCTGAGGAATCAATGAACTGATTGGTAATTGATCCTCCAACCATGAACTCGAAGAAACAACACAAGTCGATTCGTACTGAGATTCTTCGAAAATGAGAAGACTGAGCAAGTACCAAGATATCGTCCAAATAAGGAAATACCAAAACCCTATTCTCTGATTACAGAAAGAAGGGCACCCGAGAACCTTTGAAAAAAATTCTTGGAACTGAGGCTAGGCCAAACGGTAGAGCCACAAAACCTGGTAATGCTTGTCTAAAAAGAGAATCTCAGACACTAAAAGTGATCTGGATGAATCGGAATATGCAGATACACCATCCCTGTAAATCTATTGTAGACATATAATGCCCTTGCTAAACAAAGGCAGGATAGTCCTACAGTAACCATCTTGAATGTTGGTATCCTAACATAACGATTCAATAATGATAGATCCGGAACTGGTCTGAAGGAATTGACCTTCTTTGGTACAATGAAGAGATAAAATAAAACCCCAGCCCCTGTTCCAGAACTGGAACTGGCATAAATACTCCAGCCAACCTCTAGATCTGAAACACATTTCAGAAATGCTGAGCCTTTGCTGTGTTAACTGGGGACACGGGGAAAGAAAAGAATCTCTTAGCAGGAGGCCTTAACTTGAAGCCAATACGTGTACCTTTCTGAAACAATGTTTCCGAAAACCAGAGATTAAGAACGGAATTGATCCAAATTTCTTTGAAGAAAAACGTAATCTGCCCCATACCAGCTGAGCTGGAATAAGGGCCGGCACCTTCATAGGTACTTAGGGAGCTGGCCTATAGGTTTCTATAAGGCTTGGATATATTCCAAACTGGAAATAGTTTCCAAACCTGATACCGCTCCTGAGGATGAAGGATCAGGCTTTTGTTCCTTGTGAGGAAAGGAACGAAAATGATTTATTTACCCTGGAAAGAAAGGGAAAGCAAAGTTGACTTAGAAGACATGTCAGCATTCCAAGTTTTAATCCATAAAGCTTTTCTAAGCTAAAATAGCTAGAGACATATGACCTGACATCAACTCTAATGATATCAAAAGATGGTATAACCAATAAAATTATTAGCATGTTTAAGAATAATAATAATGCTATAAAATTATGAATCTGTTACTTGTTGCGCTAAAGCTTTAACCAAAAGTTGAAGCTGCAGCAACATCCGCTAAAAATATAGCAGGTCTAAGAGGATTTACCTGAACATAAGTAAGCTTTTCTAGAAAGGATTCAATTTTCCATATCTAAAGGATCCTTAAATGAAGTACTATCTGCCGTAGGAATAGTAGAACATTAGCAGGAGTAGAGACAGCCCCATAACCTTAGGGATTTTTGTCCCAAAAAAACTCCAATCTGTCAGATGGCACAGGATATAATTTGCTTAAACGTCTAGAAGGAGTAAATAAATTACCCAAATTATTCCATCTCCCTGGAAATTACTTCAGAAATAGCATCAGGGAGATAAAACACTTCTGGAATAACTACAGGAGATTTAAAAACCTTATTTAAACGTTTACATTTAGTATCAAGAGGACCAGAATTCCTCTATTTCTAATGCAAATAACACTTCTTTAAGTAAAGAACGAAATAAATTCCATCTTGAACAAATACAAAGATTTATCAGCCATCAACCCTCTGAGACAGAAACCTCTGAACCAGAAGAACCATTACCTCAGTATCAGAATGATGATGTTCATTTAAAAATTCATCTGAAAAAAGAGAAGTTTTAAAAGACTTTTATGTATACTAGAAGGAGAAATAACAGACCATCAGCCTTCTTAATGGATTTAAAAAATAAATCTCTTTTGTTATCAGGTAACACTCTGAAAATTAGATGTTGACGGAACAGCAACAGTAATGTAACAGTACTAAAGGAAATTTTATCTGCATTAATAAGTTTGACATGACATGCAATACAAATAACGCTGGAGAAACAGATACCAAAGTTTTTTAGCAGATACACTTAGCTGGTAGCTCCAGCACTGTGCAGTGATTTTCCTGAAGTATCTTCTGACTCAGTTGCACACGTGGAACATCTTGCAATATGTAAAAGAAAAAAACAACATATAAAGCAAAATTGATCAAATTCCTTAAATGACAGTTTCAGGAATGGGAAAAAATGCCAAAAGAACAAGCTTCTAGCAACAGAAGCAATAAAAAATGAGACTTAAATAATGTGGAGACAAAGTGCGCCACTCATTTTTTCGCGCCAAATAAGACGCCCACATTATTTGGCGCCTAATGCTTTTTGGCGCCAAAAATGACGCCACATCCGGAACCGCCGACATCTTTGGCCGCAAAATAACGTCAAAGAATGACGCAACTTCTCGGCAGACACGTATGACGCCGGAAACGGAAATAGAATTTTTGGCGCCAAAAAAGTCCCGCGCCAAGAATGACGCATAAAATGAAGCATTTTCAGCCCCCCGCGAGCCTAACAGCCCACAGGGAAAAAGTCAAATTTTAGGTAAAAAATGTTAAATTAAAATGCATTATCCAAATATGAAACTGACTGTCCTGAAAAATAAGGAAAGTTGAACATTCTGAGTCAAGGCAAATAAATGTTTGAATACAATATATTTAGAACTTTATAAACAAAGTGCCCAACCATAGCTAGGAGTGTCACAGAAAATAAGACTTACTTACCCCCAGGACACTCATCTACATATAGCCCAGATAGCCAAACCAGTACTGAAACGAGAATCAGCAGAGGTAATGGTATATATAAGAGTATATCGTCGATCTGAAAAGGGAGGTAAGGAGAGGAATCTCTACGAGCCGATAAACAGAGAACCTATGAAATAGACCCCTTAGAAGGAGATCACTGCATTCAAATAGGCAATACTCCCCTCCCCTCACATCCCTCTGACATTCACTGCACGCTGAGAGGAAAACCGGGGCTCCAACTTGCTGCGGGAGCGCATATCAACGTAGAATCTAGCACAAACTTACTTCACCACCTCCATCGGAGGCAAAGTTTGTAAAACTGAATTGTTGGGTGTGGTGAGGGGGTGAATTTATAGGCATTTTTTAAGGTTTGGGAAACTTTGCCCCCTCCTGGTAGAATGTATATCCATACGACACTAGCTCAGGGACTCTTGCTAATTACATGAAAGAAAAGCCGATGTGCACAAAACAGCAAGGGGAATAATGTAAAGGATTTTGTAGCTCTCAAATCCAAACAAACTGTGAACAAGGGGAAGGGTGCACAGGCTTATGTAATCCACCCTAGACATATACAAAACACGGAATGGGGACTGCACTCTCATACCAGACCGGGGGTACACATCCCATGACCCTGCAACATGCTCAGCCCTGGGTGCTCACGGCACTCACAGGAGTTGTGCCTGTCCCCAGAGTCACATGCAGTTAACCCCCTGACAGGCTGAGGAGCTTGTGAGTGCTGGACTTTCTCTGCTGTGTTGTATAATTTGTTTTGTAATTTTCCCTATGGTTCTTGCACCCAGACCTGTCTGGGGTTAACTGCCTGTGACTTTGGGACAGCACAGCTTCCCTGTGAGTGCCGGTGAGCACCCAGGGCTGAGCATGTTGCAGGGTCATGGGATGTGTACTCGGTCCTGGTATGAGAGTGCAGTCCCCCTTCCGTTGTTTTTGTATATGTCTAGGGTGATTGCATATAGCCTGTGCACCCTTCCCTTGTTCCCAGTTTGTTTTGGATTTGAGAGTTTGCATTGTGTGGCTGTTTTAGGGTTCCAGGTATTGGAAAGGACCTTGACGTGGTACCTGGGCTTGTCCCATTTGGCCAGATGCGGTAACTAAACTTTCCATTTTTGCTTTTAAATCTTAGCTGAGAGCTTGTGAGTGCTGGACATTCTCTGTGTGTTGTATTAATTTGTTTTGTAATTTTCCCTATGGTTCTTGCACCCAAACCTGTCTGGGGTTAACTGCCTGTGACTCTGGGGGACAGCACAGCTTCCTGTGAGTGCCGGTGAGCACCCAGGGCTGAGCAATGTTGCAGGGTCATGGGATGTGTACCCAGTCTGGTATGAGAGTGCAGTCCCCCTTCCGTGTTTTGAGTGTGTATATATATAAATATATATATATATATTATAAACTAAAAAGTGCACATACCATAGCTATATGATTAATTACCCATTGAAACTCGTCCACCAGCAAATAAGTCGCAACCAAACCAGTACTGAAACATATAAGCAGAGGTTTATGGAATAGTAGCATATTGTAGATCCATAGAGACAAGTCCCTGTGACCAATTATGGAAGGTTCATGAAAAATTTCCCTTGAGGTGAAAAAAGAATCCCAAACCAATACACCCATATATATCCCTCTAACAAGCACAGTACTCTGAGGGGAAACTGGGCCTCAATATAGAGTGAAAACCCTCTGAAGAATCGAATGCACATCATCATTCTTCAACCACATCCAGCGGAGGCAAAGTAAAGACTGAGGTATGTGTGAGGTGGGAGGGGTTTTATAGGGCTCTTAAGGTTTGGGAATCTTTGTCTCCTCCTAGTGGTAGAGAAGAGGATTTCCCAGGAGTAATGAATTGTGGAATCTCACCACTTGTATGAAATAAATACACACACACACACACACACTACATACATACATACATAGCACAGATATATACTTACATACATACATACACAAAAAACACATACAGATACACACACACCAAACTCACAGAGGTATATACATACATAAAAAGACACACACTCACTCTCACACAAAGATATATACACACACAGATACACAGACACATAGATATATGCATACACACACACACATTTAGATAATGCATACATACACACTTTTAGATATATGCATAAACACACACATATATATATACATACACTCACACAGATACATACAGGGAGTGCAGAATTATTAGGCAAATCAGTATTTTGACCACATCATCCTCTTTAATGCATGTTGTCTTACTCCAAGCTGTATAGGCTCGAAAGCCTAAGACCAATTAAGCATATTAGGTGATGTGCATCTCTGTAATGAGAAGGGGTGTGGTCTAATGACATCAACACCCTATATCAGGTGTGCATAATTATTAGGCAACTTCCTTTCCTTTGGCAAAATGGGTCAAAAGAAGGACTTGACAGGCTCAGAAAAGTCAAAAATAGTGAGATATCTTGCAGAGGGATGCAGCACTCTTAAAATTGCAAAGCTTCTTGAAGCGTGATCATACGAACAATCAAAGCGTTTCATTCAAAATAGTCAACAGGGTCGCAAGAAGCATGTGGAAAAACCAAGGCGCAAAATACACTGCCCATGAATGAGAAAAGTCAAGCGTGCAGCTGCCAAGATGCCACTTGCCACCAGTTTGGCCATATTTCAGAGCTGCAACATCACTGGAGTGCCCAAAAGCACAAGGTGTGCAATACTCAGAGACATGGCAAGGTAAGAAAGGCTGAAAAGACGACCACCACTGAACAAGACACACAAGCTGAAACGTCAAGACTGGGCCAAGAAATATCTCAAGACTGATTTTTCTAAGGTTTTAGGGACTGATGAAATGAGGAGTGAGTCTTGATGGGCCAGATGGATGGGCCCGTGGCTGGATTGGTAAAGGGCAGAGAGCTCCAGTCCGACTCAGACGCCAGCAAGGTGGAGGTGGAGTACTGGTTTGGGCTGGTATCATCAAAGATGAGCTTGTTGGGGGCCTTTTTCGGGTTGAGGATGGAGTTCAAGCTCAACTCCCAGTCCTACTGCCAGTTTTCTGGAAGACACCTTCTTCAAGCAGTGGTACAGGAAGAAGTCTGCATCCATCAAGAAAAACATGATTTTCATGCAGGACAATGCTCCATCACACACGTCCAAGTACTCCACAGAGTGGCTGGCAAGAAAGGGTATAAAAGAAGAAAATCTAATGACATGGCCTCTTGTTCACCTGATCTGAACCCCATTGAGAACCTGTGGTCCATCATCAAATGTGAGATTCACAAGGAGGGGAAAACAGTACACCTCTCTGAACAGTGTCTGGGAGGCTGTGGTTGCTGCTGCACGCAATGTTGATGGTGAACAGATCAAAACACTGACAGAATCCATGGATGGCAGGCTTTTGAGTGTCCTTGCAAAGAAAGGTGGCTATATTGGTCACTGATTTGTTTTTGTTTTGTTTTTGAATGTCAGAAAATGTATATTTGTGATGTTGAGATGTTATATTGGTTTCACTGGTAAAAATAAATAGATTGAAAATGGGTATATATTTGTTTTTTGTTAAGTTGCCTAATAATTATGCACAGTAATAGTCACCTGCACACACAGATATCACCCTAAAATAGCTATAACTAAAAACAAAACTAAAAAACTACTTCCAAAAATATTCAGCTTTGATATTAATGAGTTTTTTGGGTTCATTGAGAACATGGTTGTTGTTCAATAATAAAATTAATCCTCAAAAATACAAGTTGCCTAATAATTCCTGCACTCCCTGTACATATATACAACACACACTCACACAGATATATACATGCATACCCAGATATATACATAAACACACAAATACCACATGCAGATACACACACAAACACACACATATACATACATTCACACACAAAAATACATTCAGATACACACACAGACTCACACATATACATACATACACAAAAATACAAACAGATATACACAGACATACAGACTCACACATATATACACACACAAAGATATATACAACACACACACATACACACACAGATACAAAGATATACACACACACACCAAATATATGCATACACACACAGACAAATATGCATACACAGACACACACAAAGATATATACATACATACAAAGAATATATACATACATATATACACACACAGAGAGATATGCATACACACACAGATACACAAACACACAGACATATATATATATATATATATATATATATAATATTATATGCATGCACACAGACACACACACACACACATTTATATATATATATATATATATATATATATATATATATATATATATATATATATATATATATATATATATATACACACATATATACATTGGAAAATGTCCAGTGTAAAGGTTCCACAAAGATCCTCATGTTAGTTTCAATTTATGTAACAAAAACATTCAATGTGCACAAAATAAATACCAGATTAGAGTAGCAGAAATAGTTGGAAGAACCTTTTAGAAAGTAGTTAACTGCCTGTCATCTGGTGGCTATTTAGGTTACTGCAGCAGACATAGTATCTTCTAGTTCAACATATCCAAATAAAGCATTGTCAACTCAACGGAAAACATTGTATTTGTATTGTTAGTTTCATTAACAATTAGAAATGCCTGAAAACATTAATTTCAATGTTAACCCTCAAAATACTTTTGTTTTTATCATCTAAAAAAAAATGTTTTAAAAATATTGTATAACATTGTTTGAGAGATAAATTGGGATTGCGTTTTTCTCTATAAAAAAAAGAAGAAAAACAACACTGCACAATACAATAACATATTTTGGTGTTTAGGGGGATCTGGGTGGGTGAGGAGGGTTCCCTACACAAACAGGAAAAATAAAATATCCCCTTAACTGCAGACTGTCTGTCAGTACCTAATATGGTGGTGAACAGTGTGAAGTGAAGTGTCAGGTAGGAGGGTAATCTATAGTTTTGCTAGGTAAATTAAAAAAAAACTTGGCTCTATTTTTAATGGAAGTGACACCAAAAAGGTAATAATTTGCCTTTCTTTTGGGCACATTTTTCTCTGAAAATTCCTGGTCCTTAAGGGGTTAAACAAAGGATACTAAGAGAAAGAAGTAAATTGACAGAAGTGAATTGGAAAGTTAAAACTACTTGCTCTATCTGAACCATTAAACTTTAGTGTTGACTTAAAATAAAATAAATATATGTATGTTCCAAAGACATTAAAGAAAAAAAAAAACTTGAATGCAAGTAAATCACTAATCTGTTTCATCAGTCACTGGGTCATAGGGTTTCTCCTATCACTTCCCCCCATATCTAAATTTATAACTTTTTACAACATTACTTTTGTATTTGCCGCAAGATTAGTTCTATCAAACAGTAAATTCACCCATAACTAGGGTGACCATATTGCCGCTTTAAAAAGGGACACATATGAAAATACATATGGCAGGGCTGTTTAAAGAAATGTTTTGTATAAGAACCCTGACATATGTATTTTTCATATATGTCCCCTTTTTAAGAGCGGCAAATATGGTCAGCCTACCCCATAACTCAAGTGCCATAGTTCACTAGATGTAGTTATTGGTTTAAATGCTGGATGTAAAAGTGACTCATCGCCGTTATTAACAGGTTTTATAAAGCTTACAAAAAACATGTCCTGAAATAGTCAGTGAAGTGTGCACTCCTACAATATTGATAAATCCAGAGGTACAAATTAGTAGAAAAAATCAAAAGCTATGAGCAGGTCACAATCCAACCCAGTCCGTGACACAGGGCAAGAAATATCAAGGTCAATCAAACTAACACAGGAGCAAAGCGAAGGGAAATGTCAGGAACACACTGACGCAGCCTTATGTAAGTGCTGAAAAAAACCCTCCCACCTATTATTTACTGGAGGGAGGATGTTGGATAGATGGACCAGTGTGCATTAGACTATAGGTTTCTACACAATGCTTTTCTCTAAAGGAGACACAAAACTTAAAATATAATCCCCATACATATGCCTCAGTAAAACAACTTTGCTTAATATACCCCCTTTACTGAAATTACGCACTGACAATTTTGCTTTTATATTTCTCCAAGCTGGAAATGCACAGTGCAGACTTCTCAAGGCTAACCCTACTACATATGTTTCCCTAATTGGATTTAACAGATAAGGACAGCTAAAAAAATTTACTTTATATTATCATTATGATCGCAGTATGTTATTCTTTAGCAAGACAACAAAACGTCTTGTTACTACAAGTTATTAACTGTCATTTTAATTTCTGCACAGGTTAAAAAAATAATAATAATAAAAAAATAATCATAAGGAGAAGAATATTTTTAACTCAGAGACCTGAGAATGCACCCTGTAGACGTGAGAAACCTGACCCAGCTACATGCCTCACAGTGAATGCTTACAGGAAGCATGCAAGTGGAAAAAAGAAAATGTATTGTACAGTTGTTTACATATAACTAAGGGTTAAACATTGTGATGCAAGGAAATGCAAATTCTTAGACCAAGACCAAAATTCAAGATGCCAAAAACCAAAACCGAAAATTACTTTTTGTTTTTAAAATAATTTGTTTGTATAATTGTTTTTCTATAGACGTTCTAATTATTTCATGATTTAAAAAAAAATCTAAAATTGAAAAACAACAAGCCAATAAAATAACCACACTTTTATTGAAAGTAACAGAATCAGATGTAACAGTTGTTTTTGTTTTTACCAATTATCCAGTATAGTCCTCCTATATGTGCAAAACAGGAAGTAATGAACTCAAACCGCAACTCTATGCTAGCATAAAATATTAAATATGCTACACAATCATTTTTACAGAAAATAACAGGCAAAACCCCCAAAAAAACAAATAACCGATAATGCATTTTTCTAGCGAGACATTTCTGTGGCCAAAATTTTGGTGCATCCCTATTAAACATACAGTTAAAGTCAGCTCCAGAGCAGCAATGACTGGTGGCTACACACATATGCCTCTTGCCATTGGCTCACCAGATGTGTTCAGCTAGCTCCCAGTAGGGCATTGCTGCTCTGGAGCAGACTAACTATGCGATTAATCTGTTTCTAGAGGTTAAACACACAGTTATATGAAATAGCATATAATAAAAAAGCATACACATTCACAAATCTAAAAATAAATAGCATCTAATAACAATGCCAACTTATGATGCCCAATCAATATGCAAGCAATAGTCCAATAAAATGCTCTAACACATTTAAGTATTTGTTGCAATTTTATAACCCTTTAATCAGTGCAGGAGCTTTAATATCTATCCATAACAAAAAATACACTTAAAAAGCTTTTTAAGTGGTATGTCCCTGGATTGCAAAACAATGCAAATCTGACAGTTTTAAATTGGTTTGAAATATGTATTTTATATGAAGATTTTGTTTGAAGTGTACTGTTTAAAGGGACATAAAAAGTGCAAAAAGAAAAGGCTCTAATGTAGTGGTTTCAGGTCACTGCCCCCTTGGTTCTATAAATCCACCATCGGCGCCTCCCTAACATAATACATAAAAATAATATTCAGACCAGCAGTTGCTCAAACCCTAATAAAGATAATGACACACAATATAAATGAATAACGTTTAACCGCTGATCGCTGTAGGTCTGATTGTTGGTGGCATAGTGGGGCGTCTCTCCCAGGGCTACATACTAATAACAATGATTTAAAAAAAAAATTGCAATAAAAAGTTATAACGACTCGAAGATATCTCAGGTGTTAGAAAAAAGGCTGCAAAGGACTGTAACAAAGAAAAATACATATACATGTCTAAATATGTATAAGTATTTAATATTTATATTTAATAAAGTGTTTTAACTATGTATGTACACATTCCAATGTTCTTCACATAGGGGGAATTTGATCTAAGGATTTTTAAATTGACATTCCCATATATATCTGTATATATCTATAATATAATAAAGCCTTAGTCTAGTCCTTAGAAATTACTTCACTATTTTTAAATGTTGGACGGTCTTGATGAAGGGATACCAGATTTTCCAATCTCTGGTTTATGTCACGCAGAAGAAGGAAGTCTTAAATCACCATAGTCGCGATCTGGAGTTGATTTCTTTGCTTGGAGCAAAGTTGTACTACTGCACCAATAAATCATCTCTATAGAAAGTGTTCTACTTAGCAAAGTGTTATGTAGTGCAGTGCACCACCATACTATTTCTGATGACAGAAGACTTAAAACCCTTAGATGGTTTACTGTGTACAAAGATACTCAGACAAGCACGACCGGCCTTTGCTGTGCTTCCTGCTACTACACAATAATTCTGTGCAGTTACCGTTAATAATCCATGCTATTGTACAACGCTGACAAAACAAAGAATGCAGGCTTATAGTACAAGTGGCTGCAGTTTATTGAAGAGAAAGTGCACGTTGCTTATAAACCTGAACTATTATAGAATAAAAATGTTGGCAAAGAGCAGTAAAACTTCTAATACAAAGCAAGAGAAAACAGAATTTATGCTTACCTGATAAATTACTTTCTCTTGCTGTGTATCCAGTCCACGGATTCATCCTTACTTGTGGGATATTCTCATTCCCTACAGGAAGTGGCAAAGAGAGCACACAGCAGAGCTGTCCATATAGCTCCCCCTCTAGCTCCACCCCCCAGTCATTCGACCGAAGGCTAGGAGAAAAGGAGAAACCATAGGGTGCAGTGGTGACTGTAGTTTAAACAAAAAAATTTTTAACCTGACTTAATTGCCAGGGCGGGCCCGTGGACCTGGATACACCGCAAGAGAAAGTAATTTAATCAGGTAAGCATAAATTCTGTTTTCTCTTGCAAGGTGTATCCAGTCCACAGATTCATCCTTACTTGTAGGATACCAATACCAAAGCTTTAGGAGACAGATGAAGGGAGGGAACAAGACAGGTAACCTAAACGGAAGGCACCACTGCTTGCAAAACCTTTCTCCCAAAAGTAGCCCCCAAAGAAGCAAAAGTATCGAATTTGTAAAATTTGGCAAAAGTATGCAGTGAAGACCAAGTCGCTGCCTTACAAAGCTGTTCAACAGAAGCCTCATTCTTGAAAGCCCATGTGGAAGCCACAGCTCTGTGGAATGAGCTGTAATTCGTTCAGGAGGGCTGCTGCCCAGCAGTCTCATAAGCCAATCGGATGATGCTTTTCAGCAGAAGGAAAGAGAGGTAGCGAGAGTCGCTTTCCTGACCTCTCCTCTTACCCAGAATAAACTACAAACAAGGATGATGTTTGTCTGAAATCTTTAGTTGTCTGTAAATAGAATTTCAAAGCACGAACCACATCAAGATTGTGTAATAGCCGTTCCTTCTTAGAAGCTGGATTAGGACACAGAGAAGGAATGATTTCCTGGTTAATATTCTTGTTAGAACAACCTTAGGAAGAAAACCAGGTTTGGTACGTAAAACTACCTTATCTGCATGGAACACCAGATAGGGCGAATTACACTGCAAAGCAGACAATTCAGAAACTCTTCGAGCAGAAGATATAGCTACCAAAAAACAAGACTTTCCAAGATAATAACTTAATATCTTATGGAATGTAAAGGTTCAAACGGAACCCCTTGAAGAACTGAAAGAACTAAATTTAGACTCCATGGCGGAGCAACTGGTTTATAGACAGGCTTGATTCTGACTAAAGCCTGAGCAAACGATTGAACGTCCTGGTACCATCCGCCAGACGCTTGTGGTAAAAGAATGGACAGAGCAGATATCTGTCCCTTTAAAGGAACTAACTGACAAACCTTCTCCAATCCTTCTTGGAGAAAAGACAATATCCTTGGAATCCTAATCTTACTCCACGAGTAACCCTTGGATTCACACCAGATAATAAGATAATTCCGCCATATCTTATGGTAAATTTTCCTGGTGACAGGCTTTCTAGCCTGAATCAGCGTATCTATAACTGATTCAGAGAAACCACACCTAGATAGAATTAAGCGTTCAATCTCCAAGAAGTCAGCCGCAGAGAAACTAGATTTGGATGCTTGAATGGACCCTGAATTAGAAGATCCTGCCTCATTGGCAGTGTCCATGGCGGGACAGATGACATGTCCACTAGGTCTGCATACCAAGTCCTGCGTGGCCACGCAGGCGCTATCAGAATTACCGAAGCCTTCTCCTGCTTGATTCTGGCTACCAGACAAGGGAGAAGGGGAAACGGTGGAAAGACATAAGCCAGATTGAAGGACCAAGGTGCTACTAGAGCATCTATCAATGCCGCCTTGGGGTCCCTGGACCTGGACCCGTAGAGAGGAAGTTTGGAGTTCTGACGGGGACGCCATCAGATCCAATTTTTGGAATGCCCCATAGCTGGGGTCAGCTGAGCAAAAACCTCCGGGTGGAGTTCCCACTCCCCCGGGTGAAAAGTCTGACGACTTAGAAAATCCGCCTCCCAGTTGTCTACTCCTGGGATGTGAATCGCATATAGATGGCAGGAGTGATCCTCCGCCACCCTGATTACTTTGGTGACTTCCTTCATTGCTAGGGAACTCTTTGTTCCCCCCTGATGATTGATATACGCCACAGTCGTGATGTTGTCCGACTGAAATCTGATGAATTTGGCCGCCGCTAGTTGAGGCCATGCCTGAAGCGAGTTGAATATCGCTCTCAGTTCCAAATGTTTATCGGAGAAGAGACTCTTCCCGAGACCATAGGCCCTGAGCTTTCAGGGAGTCCCAGACCGCCCCCCAGCCTAACAGACTGGTATCGGTCGTTACAGTGATCCACTCCGGTCTGCGGAGAAGCATATTCCTTGGAGACAGGTGATCCTGAGATAACCACCAGAGAAGAGAGTCTCTGGTTTTCTGTTCCAGTTGTATTTGAGGAGACAAATCTGCATAATCTCCATTCGACTGTTTGAGCATGCACAGTTGCAGTGGTCTTAGATGTATTTGAGCAAAAGGGACTACGTCCATTGCCGCTACCATTAATCCGATTACCTCCATGCCCTGAGCTACAGATGGCCGAGGAATGGAATGAAGAACTCAGCAAGTAGTTAACAGCTTTAATTTTCTGACCTCCGTCAGAAACATTTTCATTTCTACCGAGTCTATTAATGTTCCCAGGAAGGGGAACCCTTGTGAGCGGGGGACAGAGAACTTTTTTCGGTATTCACCTTCCACCCGTGAGACCTTAGAAAGGCCAGAACAATCTCCGTATGAGCCTTGGCTCTGGGAAATGACGACGCCTGTATTAAGATGTCCAAATAAGGTGCTACTGCAATGCCCCGCGGTCTTAGTACCGCCAGAAGGGACCCTAGCACTTTTGTGAAAATTCCTGGGAGCAGTGGCTAACCCAAAGGGAAGGGCCACAAACTGGTAATGCTTGTCCTGAAAGGCGAACCTTAGGAACTGATGATGATCTTTGTGGATAGGAATATGTAGGTACGCATCCTTTAGATCCACGGTAGTCATATATTGACCTTCCTGGATCATAGGTAAGATTGTCCGAATGGTCTCCATCCTTGAATGATGGAACTCTGAGGAATTTGTTTAGAATTTTTAGATCCAGGATTGGCCTGAAAGTTCCTTCCTTCTTGGGAACCACAAACAGGTTTTGAGTAAAAACCCAGTCCTTGTTCTGTAATGGAACTGGACATATCACTCCCCATCTTGAGTAGATCTTCTACACAGCGTAAGAACGCCTCTTTCTTTGTCTGGTCTGTAGACAGACGAGAAATGTGGAACCTTCCCCTTGGAGGGGAGTCCCTTGAATTCTAGAAGATATCCCTGAGTAACGATCTCTAATGCACAGGGATCGTGAACATCCCTTGCCCAAGCCTGAGCGAAGAGAGAGAGTCTGCCCCCTACCAGATCCGGTCCCGGATCGGGGGCTACCCCTTCATGCTGTCTTAGTAGCAGCTGCAAGCTTCTTGGCCTGTTTACCCTTGTTCCAGCCCTGCAAAGGCTTCCAGGTTGCCTTGGGCTGTGAAGCGTTACCCTCTTGCTTTGCGGTTGCAGAGGTTGAAGCAGGACCGCTCCTGAAGTTGCGAAAGGAACGAAAATTAGCCTTATTTTTAGCCTTAAAAGGCCTATCTTGTGGGAGAGCATGGCCCTTTCCCCGGTGATATCCGAAATAATCTCTTTCAATTCGGGTCCGAAAAGGGGTCTTTCCCTTGAAAGGGATATTTAGTAATTTTGATTTAGACGACACATCGGCCGACCATGACTTGAGCCAAAGCGCTCTGCACGCCATAATGGCGAAACCTGATTTTTTTTGCCCGCTAACTTGGCTAATTGCAAAGCGGGCATCATTGATAAAAGAATTAGCCAGCTTTAAAGCTTTAATTCTATCCATAATTTCGTCTATATGAGGTCTCCCTCTGGAGCGACTCCTCCAGTGCCTCAAACCAGAAAGCCGCTTGCAGTAGTTACAGGAATAATGCAGGCGATCAGTTGTAGAAGGAACCCTTGCTGAACAAAAATTTTCTTTAGTAAACCTTCTAATTTTTTATCCATAGGATCTTTAAAAGCACAACTGTCTTCAATTGGAATGGTTTGTGCGCTTAGCCAGTCTGCCACGAGTCCCGCCTGGGGGTCAGTAATGGGGAACATTTTCTTAAAAATAGGAGGGGGGAACAAAGGGGACACCTGGTCTTTCTCCACTCCTGGTAACAATATCCGCAACCCTTTTAGGAATCGGAAACGCATCAGTGTATACAGGGACCTCTAGGTATTTGTCCCATTTTACACAATTTCTCTGGAACCACCATAGGGTCACAATCATCCAGAGTGGATAGAACATCCCCTAAGCAATACGCGGAGGTGTTCCAACTTAAATTTAAAAAGCTAATGAATCTGAATCTGCCCGTTGAGAAAACTTTTCCTGAGTCAGATATTTCTCCCTCAGACATTACATCCCTCGCTCCTACATCAGAGTGTTGTGAGGTTACGTCAGATAAAACCTCCCAAAGCTTCCGAGCTGCTCATAATCTGTTCTTAAAACAGAGCTATCTCGCTTTGAAGGAAAAACTGGCAGCTTGGATAGAAAGGCCGCAAGGGAATTATCCATAACTGTCGCTAGTTGTTGCAATGTAATTAGGTGCCAATGCACTAGAGGTACTAGGTATTGCTTGGCGCGGGGCGTAACTGGTGGTGACACTTGGGGAGAGGAAGGTGGACTATCTTCATTACCTTCCGTCATAGAATCATCCTGAGCTACATTTCTAAGTGACACAGTATGATCTTTAACTTGTATAGACAACTTAGTGCACCTGGGACACATTTTGAGTGGGGGTTCCACCATGGCTACCAAACACATAGAGCAAGGCTCTTCCTTAGTGTCAGAGATGTTAAACAGATTAGTAATATATGCAAACAGGCTAGGAAAACACTTTAATCAATAAAAAACACAATTTGAGAAAACGGTACTGTGCCTTTAAGAAATAAAAAGCGCACACAATTTTACAAACAGTGAATAATGCACCAAATCTTTTCACAGTATGTGCCTAATGCTTCGATATGATTGCACACCAAGTTTCAGCCTGATTAACCCCTTAATGCCCAAACCGGAGCAGTCTAAAGCCCACAACTGGTTTCAAAACTACAAGCACCTTGCCACAGCAATCTGCTATGGCCCCTACCTTCCCTTATTGATTAGTTAAGGGAAAAAAACAGCGTCTGTGAGTCCCTCAAGCAGTCTCTGGACCCTCCACGTGAAGCAGCATGAACTGTCCTGGAGAAATGAACTGCGCAACAGGAGGCGCAAAATTAGGGCCCCTCCCACTCCACTCTGAGTTGTGAGGCTCTCAAAGCCACACTTGGGGTGACTAAATATATGCCATGTGGATAAAAAAAAAACCTTAATAAACACCCCAAAGGTGTTTAAAAGTGTCTACCAATGAAGTATTTCCTAATAAAATAATCGATTTGCCCTTTCACAGTGTCCACCAGTCTATTGAGCCCTGTTAAATAAGCCCTTATTCTATACTAAGTCTCAGAAAATGGCTTACCCTTCCCTCATGGGGATTCCTGTCAGTCTTCTAGCATTACGTGTCTTGACTAGAAAAAAGATGACTGAAACATACCTTAATGCAGTTAAGCCTGCAAACTGTTCCCCCCAACTGAAGTTTTCTGGTACTCATCAGTCCTGTGTGGGAACAGCAGTGGATTTTAGTTACAACATGCTAAAATCGTTTTCCTCTCAGCAGAAATCTTCATCACTTTTCTGCCAGAGAGTAAATTAGTACAAGCCGGGGTACCATTTAAAAATAACAAACTTTTGATTGAAGATATAAAACTACAAATCTAACACCACATTCACTTTACCCTCCCGTGGAGAATGCCCTACTGCTAGAGCGGCAAAGAGAATGACTGGGGGGGTGGAGCTAGGGGGGGGGAGCTATATGGACAGCTCTGCTGTGTGATCTCTTTGCCACTTCCTGTAGGAATGAGAATATCCCACAAGTAAGGATGAATCCGTGGACTGGATACACCGTGCAAGAGAAAGTTGTTTTGCTTTGCACATACAGGATAAAGTACAACAAATTACAATAATTATACTTGGAGGGCCCACTAGTATCCTCCTTCTACTACTATACTCCTAGTACCCCCCTTACACCTTACGTCTAATAGTGCCCCCTCAGAAATCCCACTGCCCCAGGGGGGCATTACCGCCCTAATTTGGGAACCACTGTTTAAATGTGTTAAAGCATTTTATTAATGCACTATAGCTTGCCTTTAACTATGCTTTTAAGTTTTTTAAAAAGATAGATAAAGTCAGTTCCAGGGAAGCAATGCAAGCATTGAGTAAGCCAATAAGAAGAGGCATTTGTGTGTAGCCACCAATCTGTAGCTAACTCTAGAAGTGCATTGCTGACCCCCACAGAGCCTACATAATATGTTTTTCAACAAAGGATACCAAGAGAATTAAGTAAATATGATAATAGAAGTAAACAGAAAGTATTTTAAAATTGCATGCACCTATCTAAATCAGTGCTTTCCAAACTGTGTGTCGGGACACACTAGTGTGTCGGCAGCAGTGTGTAGGGTGTGTCCCTGCTTCAGCACAAATTTTTTTTAAATTTAATTTGTTATTTTTTTTTAAATTGTTTTTTGGTTTCTGACTTTCCGCCTGCTGCTACGCATATCACATGGTTGACACATGATTGATACCTAGTGGGTCACAGATCATCTTAACCAATTGGTGCAGCTCAGTGGGAACTGAAACTATGACCATTGCAGATTTGGTGGCACATGGCTCCTGACTGCACGTGTAGTCTACTTAATTGGCTCCTGACTGCAAGTGTAGCCAGTGAGTGGGACCAGCAGTGTGTTTGCAGCGTGGGCAGTAGTCAGTCGGACTCGCAGAGCTCTGAGTGGCAGCTTAAACGCTGAGCTGAAGTCAGTGGGATTTTTTTTGCAGCTAGCTCCCAGTAGTGCATTGCGTTCTCCTGCTCTTGATATATGGATAGGAAGTGGAAGCTTAAAAAATGCCCGATGATGAAATGTGAGTGCCTTTATCTAATATTCCACCAAATATTCCGAAACTGTGTTCATCCCATCAACCTCATACATCCCATTAAAATAGTAAGTCTTGGTGTTATTAAACTTTTTTTAATTCTTGCACATACATACTGTTACTTGTAAATACATTTAGTTATTATATAATTTATGTATGTATCCGTATCTTTTAAAACAAGTTCGTTTAACCTCATTTTTGCTAGCACAACTGAATTACTGTGTCGTGAAAATATGTAGGTCTAAAAAGTGTGTCCCCAACATGAAAAGTTTGGAAAGCTCTGATCTAAATGAAGAAGATGGAATTCTGACGTTCACGTCCCTTTAACTTCTGGTATAAAGTATGCATATTTTAAAATGAACTAATGTCCCTTTATTACATAGGATAGGACTGACTACACTGCATGTAGAAGACATTTCTAGAGAACTATAAAATTACACCTAGAAAAAAATAGTATTCGGCAAATGCAACATCACCGTAACTTTAATGCTTTAATTCAAGATGCATTTAAAAGCATTCCTGGAAGCTTCACTGTATGCATCACAAAAAGGCAGTACTTAGTGTACGTCCTATAAAGAGAATATGTCAACTATAGGAAATTAAGCACTCAAAAAATAGCTATAGCCTTCAGTTGTCCCAGCGCCCATCAGTCAAACGACAGAAGGCCTCCCGCTAGCAGAAAGAAAATGCTGTATAATGCGGCATTATGGGGCCTATTGCTTGATCATAGTGACTCGGAGCCTCTTAAAAATCTCACAACTACTAATTATTAGACTTTGTTGGTTTTAAAATATTCAACTATTTATTAAAAGGGACACAATAGCGCAAAAAGAAAATATTCCAATGTGTTTGAGAATTTTTTTTATTGTGCTGTTGCTTGGTGAGCCAATAAAAAGAGGTGTATCTGTATAACCAATCACCAACCAGCTCACACTGCTGCCCCGAGCAAACCTGATAACAAAAGGAAATGGACAAGTCTTTTACAATTGCATGTTCTATACAAACCATGAACATTTAATTTTGAGTTTTATGTCCCCGTTAAGTGACTATTTAGGGGAAAATGCTGGGCACAGGTTACTGTGAAGGTCATAGAGAGTACTGGAGTCTACACAGAGATCGGTCACATTCCTCGGCTTTACTTTAGTTTTTTTAATGTAGCGGAGTTGAAGTCTACCTCAATAAGAACAAACTGAACTGGTGGGAGAGAAGCCACAGATATTTAAATCAAAGAAAAAACCCTATGAAGAAAATAGGGAAAAGTATGCTCTTTTTGCACATAAAATATATATTTTTCCACTTAAAACTGAACTTTTACTAGTTATAGTTAGAAAAGGCAGCATAAATAGAAATTGTATCTAGCGTGCCAGAAAAATAGTTAAAAACAACTCTGTAACTGTGACTTGTATAAAGTACTTCAATGTTGCTGATTTTAGGTAGTTTATCACATATGAGGAGGAGGGGGAAAAATCAACGATATTGGGTAAATATAAGAGCCTCTATTTAGGAACTGTGTCCTGTATTGCCCTATATTAGGGTAGATAAGCCACTTTTTTTTTTTACACTAAATATATTATAAATCCCTTCCCCATCCTTCCCACAATATGTCCCAAATGTTACAACAAATGTTACAACAACAAATAAAATTATCAATTAGTAAATAGTCTGAAATTAACAGAGTGCAGTTAAAATAAACACGAAGCCCCTTCACATATACGCTTCCTCAGACCGCGTCAGGGGCTTCGTGTTTATTTTTAACTGCACTCTGTTAATTTCAAACTATTTACTCATTGATAATTTTATTTGTTGTTGTAACATTTGGGACATATTGCGGGAAGGATGGGGAAGGGATTTATAATATATTTAGTGTAAAAAAAAAGTGGCTTATCTACCCTAATATAGGGCAATACAGGACACGGTTCCTAAATAGAGGCTCTTATATTTACCTAATATCATTGATTTGTCCCCTCCTCCTCATATGTGATAAACAACCTAAAATTAGCAACAATGAAGTACTTTATACAAGTCACAGTTACAGAGTTGTGTTTTTTTTTTCCCAAAAATATTTTTATTAAGGCAAACAAGCAATTATAACAATCAAAGACTGAAGGGTAACATCGCCATAACAATAATACAGATCAATAGTCTCAGACAGCAGTACATCATAAAGATGTTAATTGGGGCAAGGTATCACCCTTCATCAATGCCTCTTTTCGTAATGATTAAACACTCCGGCGTCCTTCAATACAATAGAGATCCACTCATGGGATCTGATGACTGGGGCCAATCTGAAGACATCTTCTGAGAATTCAAAGAGTCCTCATCATATGTTTGGAAAACCATTAGGGTTACAAGCTTAGCCTAAGCTTACATGAACAACGTGTATACATTGTAGTATTTTAAACGAACATATCAAACAGTGTGGGGCACAATAAAGGGGAAGAGAAAAGGAAAAGAAAAAAAAAAGGGGGAAGGGGAAAGAAGGAGGGGAGAGAAAGAAGGACTAGGAAGGATGGGAAAGAGGGGTAAGGAGAAGCAAGAAAGGGGACAAGGGGCTATGCTTAAGAGGAGTGGGAGGGATTAGTGATCTGGCGAATATGAAAAGGGATGAGCAAAACTCAACCAGGTCACTACTACAGAAGGTACTACATATCAGTCTAGCCGTCATCTGGTCCGGGTATTTTATTCAAGTCATCCCCTCCTTTTTTATAGTCATACCATAGGTACCAGATCGAACAGTAGAGATTGTACCGTCCTTCAACTCTAAGTGAGTATTCTTCCATTTTCTGAATATAGTCAAGGGTCTCCAGCACAGGTGTCAGTGTCAGGGGGGTGCATCCTGTCCATTGTCTCGCTAAAACTAGTTTAGCTGCCAGGAGAATAATAACGCAGAGTGAACGCATTGGTTTTGGGAGGTCCCGTAGACCAAGGTGGAAAAGTGCCGTTTCTCCTGTGAGACGTTCAATCAATCTTAGCTGTCTTAGTAAATCTGCCACCTGAGTCCAAAAGGGCCTCAGCCTAGGGCATTCCCACTAGATATGTAGGTGTGTGCCTCTCTGTGCACAGCTCCTCCAACACTCCGCTGGGCGGGAGGGAAATATTCTGTGCAACCTGGTCGGGACCCAGTACCACCTAAGTAGGATTTTAATATATAGTTCGAATAAATTAGAACAGCGAACCGCTGCAATGACGTCTTGAAGAGCACGCTGCCAAGCCCCTTCAGGAGACACCACCCCCAAATCTCTCTCCCAATCTCTAGTAGATTGCGTCTTAGTGAAATACATGGAGTCAAGTAGCAGCATATAATTGAACAACAGGGTACATCGCAGATATCTGCCTGTCAACCACCTCCTCTCCCACTTAGTAAGAACTCGTGTATTCGACTTATGAAATGCCCAGGACAAAAGAAATGAGGACTAAGCGAAGATATTCGAATTGCAGGTCTTTGGGGAAGTCTTCTGTTGGATAAGCAGAGGGCGGCACCGCAAGGACATCTCCTCTATAAAGATCTGAAACCATACCGATCCCTAGGGCTTCCCATTTGTTTGGGCGCGATTCAGGGAGGCAATGCATCAATGCTTTAATTGAGTTCTATTTGGTACCAACGAGAGGTGCAGTCCCGCACCCCCCAGGCTGTAATATGTGAAAGCATGGCTGCTTTGTAGTAATAAGTGATATTGGGTGCAGAGATGCCCCCACATCTTTTAGACTTTTGTATTTGAGCTAAAGCAAACCTCGCATGACGGTCTTTCCAAATGTATTTGGTGAAAACAGACTGAAAATGGTTAAGGAGATAAGCAGGGACCGCGACAGGAAGACACTCTAAAAAGGTTAAGTCAGTCTCGGGAGCAGCAGCATTTTCTGGGCCGCAACCCTACCCGTTCAAGACACCTCTGCGACTTTCCAGCCAGTGATGACCTGCCGGAAGTCCCTAAGAAGGGACCCATAATTTGTAGCCACAATGCTTTTGGGATCATGGGAAAGTATTATGCCTAGGTGTTTTAGTCCCTCTGTGGACCATTTAAATGGGTAAGCTTTTCTAGTAGAGACGTGGTCAGCCCCATAGCGTATGCCTCTGTCTTAGTGTAGTTTAGCTTGTAGTACGTTTGGTCCGCAAACTCAGCCAATATTTTGAATAGAACCGGAAGTGACTCCTCCGGCTCAGATAGAAATATTGTCAAATCATCTGCAAACAGCGCTAGGGTATGCGGTGTGTCATAGAGTACTAGAGGCTGAACAGAGGGGGTCGACCGAAGCTTGATCAGCGGCTCCATCAACAAGGCAAAAAGAAGAGGCGACAGGGGACACCCCTGTCTCGTGCCATTTTTTATATCAAAGGCTCTGGAGACAAATCCCACCCCCCTAACCCTAGCTGAGGGACCAGAGTATAAAGCCATCACCGCCGTCACGAATGAGGAGGGGAACTGAAAAGTGTGTAGAACCGCTATCATGTAATCCCACCGGACACTGTCAAACGCTTTTTCAGCATCTAATAACAGGGTAACCAGAGGGATCCCAAGCGAGGCTGTCTCGAAGAAGATGTTTAGTAACCTTCTAGTGTTGTCTGAGCCCTGACGTCCCGGGGTAAACCCCACCTGATCAGGGTGGATCAGGGTTGACAGGACCTTATTCATTCGCATAGCTAGGATCTTAGCGTATATTTTGACATCACTGTTTATAAGAGAGATTGGTCGATAACTCTCACAAAATGAGGGATCTTTCCCTGGTTTGGGTATAGTGATAACCGACGCCTCTAGGACAGAGTTGTGTTTTTAACTATTTTTCTGGCACGCTAGATACAATTTTTATTTATGCTGCCTTTTCTAACTATAACTAGTAAAAGTTCAATTTTAAGTGGAAAAATATATATTTTTATTTTATGTGTAGAAAGAGCATACTTTTCCCTATTCTCTCAATAGGGTTTTTTCTTTGATTTAAATGTTGTAACATGCTCTAAGCACACTCCCAGCCAGTCACCTCCTTCTATAATATAGACAACAAGGTCAGCTGGGAGCAAATAGCATTTTTGCATTTTCCAGCAAATCTGGGATCACCTCCCTTTGTTTTGTTAAGCTTCAGATATTGCCTTCCTGCCCAATAGTCATTTCTTACACTTTGACTCACATTATTCCAACTTTCCAATGCATGACTTGCCACTCTTTTCAATTTGTTGATTATAATTAATCATATACTTTTGTGAGCTTTACATAAAAAATAAATAATACATTGCTAGCTTGTTCTTAAATGGTTTAACGCTGAACCACTGCCCCGCACACATAATATTGTACATAATAATTAATTATAACAGTGTTTGTTTTCTTATAAAACTAATAAAGCTGACAATGGTATTATTCCATTCATAAAAAAATAATAAAAAACAATAATAAAAAAACTATACAAGCCTAGCAAGTAACATCAGTGCAAGGATAGCACCAACCAAGCTTCCAACATAAAATAAATTAACTGTTGGCTGGGCCCTACCTTCCTTCCGCCTTGTAATTTGAGAACTAAAACACTAAATTATTAAAGTATAAATCCACAAAAGCCAGGACAGGAGCGATCGGATCAAACTGTGCCAGTTACAGCTGGATCCACAGGGAATTATTGTATTACTTGCCCAAAATACACTTTAAAGTAAAGGTGAAAATAAGAGTTCTACTCTATTTACGGAAAAAAATGGGCTATACACACATGCACCAAGCTGTAAATAATAAAGTATCTTCCCTTCATCAGTCACAAAAGAAGATCTGTTCATTGTTGTACTATTGCAAAAGCCATCAAGTGGCCCATGTGATAAAAACTGAAATACTTTATTTGACAGTTATATATATTTTTTTAAAATTAGGGTTGTAACCTTTCTTGGAAAAAATACAGGCCATACTCATTATCATAAATTTGCATCACTAATTATACAGCATAATTCAAAAACTAAAGCTGCTGGAAATTAATTTAAATGATCATTTGTTTATAATTGGTATCCATAAAATAATTAAAAATGGAAAAAGAAGCAAAGGAAAAAAAGCCCTAAACTGCATACTGGCAGACTGTCTGCCAGTATCTAAGATGGTGGTGAGGAGTGAGGTGGGGGTAGCTATTTGGGAGAGATAAGATACCATTACCCTTACCAGCTAACTAATTAACCCCTTCACTGACATGAATTTCAGAAGTGTGATGCACAGCTGCAATTAGCGGCCTTCTAATTACCAAAAGGAAATGGCAAAGCTATGCATGTCTGCTATTTCTGAACAAAGGGGATCTCAGAGATGCTTTTACAACCATTTGTGTTGTTACTGCACAAGTGGTATGTAAATAATTTCAGTGAGAAACCCAAAGTTTGTGAAAAAGTTTTTATATTATCTAATTTGGCTGCAAAATGGTGCCATGAAATATATCAAAATGGTCATAGATCAATACCTTGGGTTGTCTGCTTAAACAAAATATATAGCTTTGATAGGTAAATTAAAAAAGGCTCTATTTCAATTTAAATGGAGAGAGCAAAAATGCTAAAAATTCTTCGCTATTTTGGGCAAGTTTTTCTCTGAAATTCCCGGTAGTGAAGGAGTTAAAGGGACATGAAAGACAATTTTTCATGATTCAGATAGAGGATACAATTTTAAACAATTTACTACTAGTATCTAATTTGCTTCATTTATTTGGTATCCTTTATTATAGGTGCAGAAATGCACTGCTGGGAGCTAGCTTAAAGACAATGAGGCATATATATATGTGCAGACATAAATCAGCTGCTTCTGAGCCTACCTCGGTATACTTTTCAACAAAGGATACAAAGTCAATGAATGTAAACGCATACAAATGGTTTCTGCACAGGGGTGAAGGGGTTATTATTAATATTATTATAAATAGTTCTGTCCTTGCCAAAACATCTTTTTGTAAATATTCTTGAAGAAATGTGTCCCAGTCCATCGAGGGTAATCCCCGTTTCATATGAGATCGGTTTGTATATGTGATCATGCAGTACATTATGTAAGGGATTGCAATTTGCCATACACTGCTCCAGATGCCTATCTAGGTATCTCTTTAACACAGAATGTCCTGGGAATTAATGAATTTGATAATAGAAGTAAATTGGAAGCTATTTTTTTTTTTAAATAGTATGCTCTGTCTGAATCACAAAAGAAAATATTTGGGCTTCAAAATCCCTTTAATAGAGGAGTCAATCACTGAAATATCCCTAGCAAGCTGGGTTGTGAGGATCCCTAACAACAACCGAGGCTTTTCCACACCATTTTTTTGGAACAGTAAGGGCCTCCAAAAGAACAAATTTTACCAAGTTATAAACAACAAAAACACATAAAACAAACATTAGTTGCAATGTGTTTTCTAAAAAATAACCTGCTGTGACATTTTAAACATCAATTCTAGTGATTCATCTGTATCTCACAAACAAAAATATGTTTACTTTATTATACATCAGCAGATAAAGTGCTGATTAAAGAAGCAATAAAACTGGCCTTCTTTAGACTAGTTGAGTATGTTTGAGCATCAGCAATTCTGGGTTCGATTACAGGCTCAAGATGGCCAGAAGCAAAGAACTTTCTTCTGAAACTCGTCAGTCTATTTATGTTCTGAGAAACAAAGGCTATTCCATGTGAGAAATTTCCAAGAAACTGAAGATCTCATACAACGCGGTTTACTACTCCCTTCACACAACTGCGCAAACTGGCTCTAACCAGAATAGAAAGAGGAGTGGGAGATCCCGTTACACAACTAAGCTAGAGGACAAATACATTAGCGCAGGGGTGGGCAATAACCGGCCCTCCAGATGCTATGGACTACATCTCCCATGATGCTTTGTCTGCATTATGGCTGAAAGAGCATAATGGGAGATGTAGTCCATAACATCTGGAGGGCCGAAAGTTGCCTTCGCCTGCATTAGAGTGTCTATTTTGAAAAACTGACACCTTACAGGTCCTTAAATGACAGCTTAATTAAACAGTAACCGCAAAACACCAGTCTTAATGCCAACAGTGAAGAATCTACTCCGGAAAGCTATATTTACATGCATACATACATCTATACTATAATTGCGTTTGTAACGCGTTCATCGCCTTTGCCAGTTGCGCACACATCTTCAAAGGAATGTTGGCTGCGTGAGGCAGCCAAAAGAATGTTGGCTGCACGCGCAGCCAAAATAATCCACCTGGAGGCAAACGAAGCCTTAAAAAAAAAAAAAAAAACATAATTTATGTAAGAACTTACCTGATAAATTCATTTCTTTCATATTAGCAAGAGTCCATGAGCTAGTGACGTATGGGATATGCATTCCTACCAGGAGGGGCAAAGTTTCCCAAACCTCAAAATGCCTACAAATACACCCCTCACCACACCCACAAATTAGTTTAACGCATAGCCAAGAAGTGGGGTGATAAGACAAAAGTGCGAAAGCATAAAAAATAAGGAATTGGAATAATTGTGCTTTATACAAAAAAATAACCACCACAAAAAAGGGTGGGCCTCATGGACTCTTGCTAATATGAAAGAAATGAATTTATCAGGTAAGTTCTTACATAAATTATGTTTTCTTTCATGTAATTAGCAAGAGTCCATGAGCTAGTGACGTATGGGATAATGAATACCCAAGATGTGGATCTTCCACGCAAGAGTCACTAGAGAGGGAGGGATAAAATAAAGACAGCCAATTCCGCTGAAAATAATCCACACCCAAAATAAAGTTTAAATCTTATAATGAAAAAAAACTGAAATTATAAGCAGAAGAATCAAACTGAAACAGCTGCCTGAAGTACTTTTCTACCAAAAACTGCTTCAGAAGAAGAAAACACATCAAAAATGGTAGAATTTAGTAAAAGTATGCAAAGAAGACCAAGTTGCTGCTTTGCAAATCTGATCAACCGAAGCTTCATTCCTAAACGCCCAGGAAGTAGAAACTGACCTAGTAGAATGAGCTGTAATCCTTTGAGGCGGAGTTTTACCCGACTCGACATAAGCATGATGAATCAAAGACTTTAACCAAGACGCCAAAGAAATGGCAGAGGCCTTCTGACCTTTCCTAGAACCGGAAAAGATAACAAATAGACTAGAAGTCTTTCGGAAATTTTTAATAGCTTCAACATAATATTTCAAAGCTGATTTGTGGGTGTGGTGAGGGGTGTATTTGTAGGCATTTTGAGGTTTGGGAAACTTTGCCCCTCCTGGTAGGAATGTATATCCCATACGTCACTAGCTCATGGACTCTTGCTAATTACATGAAAGAAACAAGCAACGGCCCGCATGAAATAATAATAATAAAAAAAAACGAACCAGCTGCAGAAAGTATTAAGAAAAAAACAAACCACCCGCACGAAGTATAAAAAAATAAAATAAAAATAACCGCCTGTACTAAGTATTAACAAAAAAACCTAACCCCCCACATCGCAATAAACCTAATTAACCTATTAACTCCTAAACCGTCAACCACCCACAATGCAAATAACTAATTTAATTACAAACCCCCTAACCTAACAACCCCTAAATTAACCCCAATTACTACTAAATTATAATTAAAATAAAAAATCCTAACATTAAATAACAAAGAATTAATTGAACATTACAAAAAATAAAAAAGTCTAACATTACAGAAAAAAATAAACAAAATTATAAAAAAATAAAAAAAAATAAACCTAATCCCTATGAAAATAAAAAAGCCCCCCCAAAATAAAAACAACCCCTAATCTAAACTAAACTACCAATATCCCTTAAAAGGGCCTTTTGTAGGGCATTGCCCTAAGTTAAACAGTCCCCCCTAACAGTAAAACCCCCACACCCACCAAACGCCCCCAAAATAAAGGGGTATTTGTATGTGCATTGCCCTTTAAATGGCATTCAGCTCTTTTACTGCCATTAAATCCCTAATCTTAAAAATAACCCCCCCCCAAAAAAAAAAATCCTAAATTTAACCCCTAAATAGGTACTCATCGTTCCTGAAGTACGGCGGGAAGGTCTTCTTCCAGGTGGCTCCATCATCTTCTATCTTCATCCAGAGTTAAGGCTGTGCAAAACGGAGGTGCAGAGCTGGCTTCCCTGATGCACAGATCCTCAGCGGCAGTCCAAGCAGTGTAGATCGTCCGCCGCACACTGAAGATTAAATGCAAGGTACACCCATATTTATTGGGGTACCTTGCATTCCTATTGGCTGACATTTTTAAATCAGCTAATAAGAGAACTACTGAAATCTTATTGGCTGATTTGAACAGCCAATAGGATTTCAGTAGCTCTAATCCTATTGGCCGATTTCAAAATTTCAGCCAATATGAATGCAAGGTACCCCAAATTGAATGCGGTACTTTGCATTCAATCTTCAGTGTACGATAGACATCGGATGAAGAGGAGCCTCCAACGCCGCTGAGGAATGCCGCCACCAAGGACCATCACTGAGGACCCACACATCGGGGAAGACAGCTCTGCACCTCTGCTCTGTGCCACCTTCATTCCAGATGAAGATAGAAGATGATGGAGCCGCCTGGAAGAAGACCTTCTCCGCCGGACTTCAGGAACGGTGAGTACCTATTTGGGGATTAGTTTTAGGGATTTTTATTTTTTTTAGATTCTGGATTTTTGGGCTGGAAAAGAGCTGACTGCCATTATTATAATAGCAAAAAAAGGTAAAAAAAATGCTAAAAGAGTTGAATGGCCGTTTAAGGGCAATGCCCATACAAATGCTCCATTAGGGGCAATGGGTAGTTTAGGTGTTTTTTAGTGTTAGGTTTTTTTGGGGGATTTTGGTGGGGGTTTACGGTTAGGGGGTAATTGGTAATTTGTTTACGTAAAAGAGCTGTTGAACTTAGGGCAATGCCCTACACAAGCCCTTTTAAAGGCTATTGCGTAGTTTAGTATTAGATTAGGGGGTGTTTTTTTTGGGGGGGGGGATTTTTTATAGGGGTATTAGTTTAGGTTTTTAAATTTTTTATTTTGGATAGCTTTGTTTATTTTTTTTCTGTAATTTTACTTTTTATTTTGTGTAATTTTAGCTTTGGGGATTGTAGTTTTTTATTTTAATTAGACTGCCCTATATCAATGCAAAGTAAGTGAACAGAAGTAAAAGCTAAGTCAAAACAATATTTGGTGCGACCACCCTTTCCTTCTAGGTGTACTCGCTTAAGGTCAGGGATTTTGTAGGCATATAGTCAGGTGCACATATAAACAATTATACCAAAAAGGTGCCAATGATCATCAATTTAATATGTAGGTTGAAATGCAATAATTAAAACAGAAACAGCTGTGTAGAGTAATGTTTGTGGGCAATTTCTTTATCAGACCAATCCTGGCCAGTAGACTTCTTATCCGGCGTCAAATGGAAAGATAAAGAAAAATCCCAGAACAAGATTTAACGGTTTAAAGGAATTAGGTAGAGCAGCAAGCAAGAAGCCCAGAGTTTTGGAGAAACAAGGGACAAGGCAAGGGAGTGAGACTCAGAGTTTGAGCATGGTACAGCAGTAGGCAGACAGTCCAGACTTTCTGAAAACAAAAGGGTTAAATAAAGAGTAAAGTTGGCCATGGAACTATGCAGAGTTCAGCAACAGTCAGGCAGTCAAATCTTTATTATAATAGCAAAATAGAGCACCCAGGAGTACACAAGGCACAACCTATACTTGAGCCAGAAAGATTAGAAGGATGGGCTTTAAAAAGGCGCAGGTTTGCGCCAGGGAGGTTGCACAGGTGCACGCCAGGGCGGACACACAAGTGCACATACCGTAAATATAGAGTGGCACTCAGAGAACTGGGTATGAAGCTCTTAAAAATACATGCTGCTCTACTATTATAGAAGTTCACTCATTTATTACACCAGGCATCACTGCACTTACAACCGCCATGGAACTGACTACTTCGGTTGTTCAAGTGGTGTTCCCTCCGGTGGGAATTGAGGAAGGATTTGGTAGTAGGAACCCCTCTAGAGTTGCCCAATGAGAACGGTACGTCTACCGCGGTTCCTCCCATTGTATCCAACTAGCCACATGTGCTTCAAGTGCCCACCCCAGCACGGATTGTGCAAGAAACAATGGGGTTGCCAAAAAAAAAAAATGATGCTTACCTGATTAATTCATATCTTTCATGGTGCTGAGAGTCCACAATCCATTACTCCTGGAAATTACTCTTCTCTGCCACTAGAAGGAGGCAAAGATTCCAAACCCCAAGAGCTCTATAAAAACCCCTCCCACACACCTCAGTCTAACATACAGCCAAGCAAACAGCTAGATTATGAGGCCCATAACGCATACTTTTCCCTAATGCAGCCATTACAAGTCTTATCAGTATAGCTGTACCGCAAGCCTTTTAGCCTGTAACGCAAAGTCAGTACCGCACTCTTAAAAATTACGTTTTTTTAATGGGATTCCCATAGCACTGGTATTACGAGTTTTGCATTCTGGCTAAAAAAAACAGCGTTACACCCTATAACAACAAGATCTGTAACACCATCTAAAGTCAGTAGTTATGAGTTTTACGCTACAAATCTGTAACATAAACTCATAACTAAAGTGTTAAAAAGTACATTAACACCCATAAACTACATATTAACCCCTAAACCAAGGCCTTCCCGCATTGCAAACACTATATTAAACTTATTAACCCCTAATCTGTCGCTCCCTACATGGCCGCCACTAATAAAATTTATTAACCCCTATTCTGCCGCTCCCCGACATTGTCACGTTAATAACCCCTAAACCGCCGCCCTCCCGCATAGCAAACACTATTTAAATATTATTAACCCCTAATCTGTCGTTCACCCACATCGCCCCCACTATACTAAAGTTATTAAGCCCTACACCGCCGCCACTATAATAAACCTATTAACCCCTAAACTGCAAGTTCCCCCACAACAAAATATACTAAATTAAACTATTAATCCCAAAACCGAAAGCCCCCCACATTGCAATAAACTAAATTAAACTAGGAACGCCTAAACCCAATGCCCCCCTCCTAACTTTATATTAAATTTACAATTTGCCTAGCTCAAATTAAACTAAAACTTAGCAGTCAAAGTAAAAAAGAACTAAGTTTAAACTAACAATTAAACAAAAATTAAACTAACTACGAATTAAATAAACTAAACTACACATTAAAAAAATCCTAACACTACTCTAAAACTAAAAATTACAAAGTATCTAATTACAAAAAAAACCCAAAAAACTAAATTACAAAAAATAAACACTAAATTACGGAAAATAAAAAATGAAATTATCCAGAATAAAAAAAGAATTACACCTAATCTAATAGCCCTATCAAAAAAAAAAAAAAAAAAAACCTAGCCTACAATAAACTACCAATGGCCCTTAAAAGGGCCTTCTGTGGGGCATTGCCCCAAAGATATCAGCTCTTTTACTTGTAAAAAAAAAACACAATGACCCCCCCAACAGTAAAACTCACCACCCAACAAACCCCCCAAAATAAAAAACCTAATTCTAAAAAACCTAAGCTACCCATTGCCCTGAAAAGGGCATTTGCATGGGCATTGCCCTTAAAAGGGCAGTTAGCTCTTTTACTGCCCAAACCCTAAACTAAAAAAACACCTTAAAAAAAGCCTAACACTAAATCCCGACGATCCACTTACAGTTTTTAAAGTCCCGCTTGAACTATCTTCATCCAGGCGGCGAGAAGTCTTCATCCCGACGGCCTCTTCAATCTTCATCCCGGCGGCAAAGTCCTCATCCAATCGGCGAGAAGTCTTCGAATTAGCCAATAGAATGAGAACTGCTTAAATCCTATTGGCTGATTTAAACAGCCAATAGGATTTTAGAAGCCCGAATTCCTTTTGGCTGATTCAAAATTTTCAGCCAATAGGAATGCAAGGGACACCATTTTGAATCATGTCCCTTGCATTGAAAATTCAGTGTACGGTGGCGACCGTATGAAGAGGATGCTCCGCACCAGATGTCTTCAGGATGGACCCGCTCCGCACCACCGAGATCAAGATAGAAGATGCCGCCTGGATGAAGACTTCTCGCCGCTTGGATAAGGACTTCGCCGCCGGGATGAAGATTGAAGAGAACATCTGGATGAAGACTTCAACGCTGGGATGAAGATTGTTCAAGCGGGACTTCAAAAACGGTAAGTGGATCGTCGGTGTAATGCTCGTGGGATACTCCTCTATCAGACCAAACTCAGCCAGTAGTCTTGTTATCCCGGCGTTGAGCCGAAATAATAGGGAATATCCCAGAGCAGAGAAAGTTAGCGAGATGAGGAAGGCGGCACTCACCACAGGCAGGACAGTCCCCAGGGGCAACAGCAGAGCATTTCAAGGATGAACCACTAGAATGGTCAGGCAGGCAGGGTTTGGCAACAACAAAGCAGTCCAAGGATAAACCACTAGCATAGTCAGGAAGGCAGGGTTTGGCAACAGCAAAGCAGTCCAAGGATAAACCACTAGAATGGTCAGGCAGGCAGGGTTTGGCAACAGCAAAGCAGTCCAAGGATAAACCACTAGAATGGTCAGGAAAGGTTTAGCAACAACAAAGCAGTCCAGCAGATTGAGGGTTAAGGCAGGTAGAGTAGTCAGACAGGCAGGTTCAGCAACAGTAATCAATCCAGCAGTTTAAGGGTTAAAGCAGGCAGAGTAGTCAGACAGGCAGTATTCAGCAACAGCAATCAGGCACCTAGAAAGAACGATCTGTCACACCCAGGAGTACACAAAGTAACACCTATACTTGGGAAGTGACAGATCGTTTGGGGAAGTTTAAATAGGCGCAGGATTCGCGCTACTGAGGTCTGACCGGCATCAGGAGTGTGCGGCGATGACGTCAACGCCGCACACATCTGAGCCGACACTGCCCCTGGCAACGAGCAGGGAAGGAGACGCTGCGCCCCTAGCAATGGCTAGAGCGGCGCAGTGTGACAGTCGGGGGTTTAGTGTTAGGCTTTTTTTTAAGGGTTTTTGGGTGGTTTTTTTTTTTAGTTTAGGGTTTGGGCAGTGAAATAGTTAAATGCCATTTTAAGGGCAATGTCCATCCAAATGCCCTTTTCAGGGTAATGGGTAGCTTAGGTTTTTTTAAAATTAGGTTTTTTATTTTGGGGGGTTGGTTGGGTCGTGGGTTTTACTGTTGGGGGGGTCTTTGTGGGTTTTTTTGCAGGTAAAAGAGCTGGTATCTTTGGGGCAATGCCCCACAAAAGGCCCTTTTAAGGGCTATTGGTAGCTTATTGTAGGCTTATTTTTTTTTATTTTGGGTGGGCTTTTTTTTATTTTGATAGGGCTATTAAAATTAGGTGTAATTCTTTTTATTTTTGATAATTTTGTTTTTTATTTTTTGTAACTTTAGGTTTTAGTGTAAGGCAGGTTAAGTTTTATTTCACAGGTAAGTTTTGTATTTATTTTAACTAGGTAGTTATTAAATAATTAATAACTATTTAGTAACTAGTCTACCTAGTTAAAATAAATACAAACTTACCTGTGAAAAAAAAATAAAACCTAAGCTAGCTACAATATAACTATTAATGGGGTTGCTTTATGGAGCTTTTCTTTCCGCAATCGCAGGTGTTAGGTTTTTTTTCGGACTCCGCCCCATTGATGTCTATGGGGGAAGCGTGTAAGAGCACGTCAAAACAGCTCTTGTATTTTGGTGCGGTATGGAGCTCAACGCAACCATATCGCCCGCACAAGCCGGGTTTTTTAAAACTTGTAATGGCTGCGCTATAGGGGGATAAATAATGCAACTTTTGTTGCGTTCGTTAATTTCCCTATAGCGCTCAAAACTCGTAATCTAGTCGAAAATGAGGTAAGACAAAGGAATAAGAGCCATAAAAGGAGAAAGGAAAAAGGATGTAACTAACCCCAAAAAAACATAAGAAGTAAAAATCACCATGAAAGAAATGAATTGATCAGGTAAGCATACGTTATGTTTTCTTTCATAGAGGTGGTGAGAGCTCTTGGGAACTTATACCCAAGCTGTGGAGTCCATAAGTAATAACATAAAGAGAGGATTTTTTTTTTAAATGCACTTAAAACAAATCAAACAGGCAACAAAATCAAACAGACAGCTGCCTGAAGAACCTTTCAGCCAAAGGCTGCTTCAGGAGAAGCAAAACCATAAAAATGGTTGAAATTTGGAAAAAGGATGAAGAGGATGCTCCATGCAGGATATCATAGCTCATATGAAGAGGACGCTCTGCACCGCCGGGATGAAGATAGAAGATGCCCCTTACTATGGATGAAGATGTCGCCCACCAAAATATGAAGCGGACGCTCCGCGCAGGATGTCATTGCCAGTCCTGGATAGCTCTGCTCCGCGCCACCGGGATGAAGATAGAAGACGCCTGGATGAAGCCTTCTTGCAGCCTGGATGAAGACTTCTCACCGCCTGGATGGAGATGGATGTCCGAACTTCAGGAACCGTGAGTAGATTTTACGGGGTTAGTGTTAGTTTTTTTTTGGGTGGGTGGTTGGTTGGGGTTTTTTTTAGATCGTATGAAGAGGACGCTCCGCACAGGATGTCATTGACGGTCCTGGATAGGTCCGCGCCGCCAGGATGAAGATAGAAGACGCCCCCACCTGGATGGAGATAGATGTCCGGACTTCAGGAACCGTGAGTTTTTTTTGGGGGGGTTAGTGTTAGTTGTTTTTTTTTTTTAGATTAGGGATGGGCACTGTAAAAGAGCTGAATGCCCCTTTAAGGGCAGTAAAAGAGCTGAATTCCGTTTTAAGGGCAATGCCCATACAAATTCCCCTTATGAGGCAATGGGTAGCTTAGGTTTAATTTAGTTTTTTATTTTGGGGGTGGGTTGGGTGGGGGTTTTACTGTTGGGGGACTTTGTATTTTTTGTAGGTAAAAGAGCTATTTAACTTAGGGCAATGCCCTACAAAAGGCCGTTTTAAGGGGTATTGGTAGTTTATTGTAGGTTAGGGGGTGTTTTTATTTTTGGGGGGCTTTTTTATTTTTATAGGGCTATTAGATTAAGTGTAATTGTTTTTATTTTTGATAATTTTGTTTATTATTTTTTGTAAGCTTAGAGTTTTTTTATTTTTCGTAATTTTAATGTTTTTTTTTTGTAATGTTAGATTTGTTTCAAAGTGTTAGCTTTTTTTTAAATTGTAATTCAGGAATTTTAATTGGTAGTTTTTTTATTTTATTAGAATAGTTATGTTAGGTTCATTTATAATTTAATCTTTTTTTTTATTTCACAGGTAAGTTTTTAATTATTTTAAGATAGTTAGATTAAAGTTGGGGGGGCTGATGGTTTAGGGGTTAATAGGTTTATTTATTATTTGCTCTGTGGGGGCCAGCGGTTTAGGGGTTAATCATTTTATTTAGTGACTGTGATGTCGGGGAGCGGCAGGGTTACTAGATTTATTTCGTTTTGGCGATATGGTGGGCGACGGATTAGGGGTTAATAGGTTTATTTAATATACATATATACATATATATATATTTCTTTAAAAAAAAATTATTTAAATTATCAGTATATCTTATAAATTAATTATAGGTTTATGATTAGTTATTTCATGTATTATATTTCATTAACTTCAAAAGTCAGAACACCTCATTACCCCCTTTAAAACATGCACATTTATATATCTGCTTTTTTACTTTTTTAAAGGGAGGCTTTATTTATTCATTTACCTATTTACTAATTATTTATATTTGTGTTCCCATTCTTCTACTGTTTTCTCTTTAGGTCAAATATATGTATTTATGAGCTAAAACTTCCAGAACACATTTGGATTTTCGTATTACATATTTTATTTCAAAACTATGTTTTTTATGTGTACTGCTGCTAATTCCACCTTTAGCCTGGGAGTGGGGGTGTGACTGACTGGTGTCTGTATTCTGGACGCTATGGCTCCCTTCATAAGGTGTGGGTGAGTTTGCTCAGGTCATGTCCTATGATTAAGCGCCAATAGAGGCGTGAAACGCGTCAGATAACCATTGTCCTGGACCATTGTCCGCTTTTGGCATCTTTCTTGTATTTTTAATAATAAAGCAACTTACTTTTTTATCCCTTAAGTGCACCGGATTTTTATGTTTTTGAGGTTTATTTAATAGTCTTGATGTGGGTGGGCGGCAGATTCAAGGTTAATAGGTTTAATATAGTATTTGTGATGCAAACATTTTTGTTTCGCAAAATCTATAACTACTGATATCAGATGGCGGAATGGATTGTGTCGGTATAGGCTGTAATGCAAGCATTTTAACTGGACGGCATTTTAGGCGGAGTGCGAAATGGACATTTCGTTAAGGCTAAAATGCTTGTGGTATAGCTATACCGCCGCAACTCGTAATATGCGTTACCGGCCATTCCACGCGCAATGGACAATTTTTCAGTGGTAATGCACCATAACGCAAAACTCGTAATCTAGGCCTTAGTTTGCAGTATTATTTTACTATTCTATATATTGTACTAGTTTACACTGTTGTGAAATCACCCTATACACCTAAAGAGCTTTAAATTGCCATTTTTACTGGAGCACATTAGATCAGCCTCCTGACCTACTTATAGCTAGCACCCATTTTCTTCTATATTTGTATTCCTATTCTCTCCCAGAAAACTAGTAGAGATTACTGGTCTGGCTCATGAGCATTCACTAGATATTTAATATAGGTTTACTTCTTTTTTGCTCCCAGCACTGCATACCCACCAGTTTGTAGCTTACAGTACATCAAATTGGTCAGCTTATCTGCTAAGTGATATTATAACATTGCATTAGCTCCTTCAGTGTAGTTTTATTTATAATTTATTTGCCATACAAACAACATGTAGTCACCAGATATTGTATTAGGATGAAACCAGAAAGGTTGATATCATTCTTCCTATTGGCAGTCTAACTGCATTTCAGTGCTTAATTATATGAGCGAATCTATTTTTTGTCAATCTCCTCCGCAATTTAAAAAATTATACCCTATGGGTGACCTTTTAAAGGGATAGGAAAGTCAAAATTAAACTTGAAGCATGATTCGGATAGAGCACCTAATTTGAAGACACTTTTAAATTCACTTCTATTTTCAGATGTGGTTCGTTCTCTTGGTATCCCCTGTTAAAAAAAGAATATGCACATGTCATACACTAGTGGGAGCTAGCTGCAGATTGGTGCCTGCACATATTTGTCCCTTGTGATTGGCTAGATGTGTTCAGCTAGCTGCCAGTAGTGCAATGCTGTTCCTTCAGCAAAGGATAACAACAGAATAAAGCAAGTTTGATCATATAAGTAAATTGGAAAGTTGTTTAAAATTGTATGTTCTATCTAAATCATGATAGAAAATTTGGGGGGTTTCTGTCCCTTTAATCATATGGAGGACACTACCTTATTGTTTTTGTTTCCACCTATATATGCTTTTATACCATATTTGAGGTTTCTATTTTTAGAGCCTATTATAGCTCGTGCTTTTATGCTTCTCATTAAACCTTTAGTGCACTAAATAACCCCTTCAATGCCAATTTTTCCTAAATATTGGAGGTCCAAAATTGACCTCCCCCTTTTAACTTGGGGAATGTCTGCATTTTCGATATTTACAAAATGGGTTACATGCACATCTATGATAGATTTGTGGTGATCATTAATTTTATTTCAGATTCTGTCATTATCTCATTGCACTTATTTGTATTGTGCATTTTCTGCGTGAACATCTTGTTTGACCTGAATAAAAAATATTATAATTACTAGGCCACTCAATATGAAAGATAGAAAAAATAAGTTAAATACTTGTCCATTGCAATTTCTTACTCACTCATGACTAGTGGAAATGTCAAACTATATTTATTCATCTTAGTGTGTTTCACTTTCTCAAGAATAAATGTGCAATGTCAGGTTATTTAAATTAAGACATTAATATTCAACAGCAAGAATGATATTTTATACATTAATAATTGTACCTTGGATCTAAAAACCTAGCAATTACAATTTGTATAATTCAGCAATCTTCCAGTTCTAAAAGATAAGTTACACAGCCTATCCATGCAAAGTCATTTATAGCTCATCAGCAATTTCTGTGGCCTGCATAATCTTCTATCATAAGGAGGAGAAGCTCTGTTTTTCCATAAATTCTCTCTGTGAAACCTGTTATCTCTTCACAGGAGGGCAGTGAGAACAAGTCCTAATGATTCGCTCTACATACATTTTTCATAAAGTGATTATATCTTGGCAGATTGATTGTCTTAAGCTATTTCTCCTCTATAATTGTCTTCCCACTAACGAAGGCAACAATTACTACTAGGTGATAGCTTGGTGTGCTCACAACCTATTTTGTAATGCATCAGTGCAGTTGATATCTGCAATATCTAGTTGTGTTATAAAGTATCATTTTAGCCAGCTACCAAATGGCATTCATAAATGATACACTACTAAATGATCTGAGTAGTAGATTGTGAAGGGTGACAACATGTCATGGTATAGTATAGTACATAATATCATATAGGTCCCTCATAAATTAAACCAAGATGCCTTTATGATGCATATCATCATTGTGCTATGCAAGTTCCCAGTGACAACAGAACTTTCTTATTTGTGTTGCGAGGGAGGGTACTTATGGAGCCAATAGCACAGCCACTGCACCACACAGAACAACATGTGACTCCTTATTTGAAAGAGGGTAGTTTGCATGCTCCTCTAGGATGCAGTGAAATTGGAGTTAAGCCGCAACACAAGCCAAAAAATAGTTTTGCCTGAGGGTACAGGGGCGCCAATAGAGACTTGCTCTCTCCCTCTTTATGTTGTAGAGCAGGGGTATCGGGAGGCCACCGGCAGTGTTCTTTTTCCATGGGGGCCGCTAAAGTAGAGTGAGTGCTCTGGAACTGGAAGTGACATTTACCCAAGTACTAGGGCAAGGAGGGATTTGTACCCCACAATAGTCATACACACTCATCTATATCTTGTGAAAGCCAAATAAAGTGATAATACTGGAACTGTATAACAGAGTAAAAAGGGCATTTATTTAAGCAGTGCATTGTGGGAGTCTACACTGGAGTATGCTTATCTTTATATTTATCTTGTGAGTGCCTGAATAGAACATCAACTAGTTACACCTCTTAGAACCCTTAAAAAATGTCACGGGCCCCAATGAATGATTTACCTGATTAACAAGGAAGAACCAAATGAAACTATCTTGAGGACCACATATGGCCCCAGGCCAGTACTTTGAGAAACTGTTCTAGAGGGACAATTGAGCCATCAAGAATGAATTAATTAATTAAATGAGGAGTCACTTCTTCTCATAGAATGCAAGTTATACTGTACAAACTGTGAAAGATGAGCCGAAACCCCACTATATTTCAGGTAAATTTCATATGAAGTGAGAGGCACCAGCTAGTTTTTTTAAGGTGGTAGGTGCTCTTTTAGAACCTTTTTTTTTTAAGTGGAAGAGCAATCACCAACTTAATCACCTACCTATCTAGGTGAATTTCAAAGTGAGTTCTTAAAGTGATGGAATTTCTCCATTTATGCACTAAAATGGCAAGAGACTTCTCTTCCATTTCCTTTAGCTTCAAACTGATAAAGTAATAATGATCACCAAACAGCAACCATCATCCTTATTTTAGAACACAGTTAATGTGGGGGCAGGGCTCATAAATCCTCATTTCTTTGTGCAAATAAAAATTGCAAGTGTCCATATAAACTGTTAACTATAAAAATAGAAGAGATTTTGGGAAATGCAGTTTGACCTTTGTGCAATTTTATGTTTGGTGATTATCTTGTGTAATCATTTTTTACAAGGATAAATGAATGTGGATAAGGATAGGAATATGCATACATTGTGAAAATAGGTTAAAGGAACAGTGTTTTTTTTCTCCCCTTTGCTTTGTTCCTACTGATCATTTTTACCTGCTCGAGTGTATTAAATCATTTACAAATGGATCATTTACCTTTTTATTGGAATTTGAAATAGCTGATTTTGCCTGTATCCCTGCCAATACTGAAAGTTGCCATACGTAATTATAGGCTATAAAAAACATAATTTATGTAAGAACTTACCTGATAAATTCATTTCTTTCATATTAACAAGAGTCCATGAGCTAGTGACGTATGGGATATACATTCCTACCAGGAGGGGCAAAGTTTCCCAAACCTTAAAATGCCTATAAATACACCCCTCACCACACCCACAAATCAGTTTAACGAATAGCCAAGAAGTGGGGTGATAAGAAAAAGTGCGAAGCATATAAAATAAGGAATTGGAATAATTGTGCTTTATACAAAAAAATCATAACCACCACAAAAAAGGGTGGGCCTCATGGACTCTTGTTAATATGAAAGAAATGAATTTATCAGGTAAGTTCTTACATAATTTATGTTTTCTTTCATGTAATTAACAAGAGTCCATGAGCTAGTGACGTATGGGATAATGACTACCCAAGATGTGGATCTTTCCACACAAGAGTCACTAGAGAGGGAGGGATAAAATAAAGACAGCCAATTCCTGCTGAAAATAATCCACACCCAAAATAAAGTTTAACAAAAAACATAAGCAGAAGATTCAAACTGAAACCGCTGCCTGAAGAACTTTTCTACCAAAAACTGCTTCAGAAGAAGAAAATACATCAAAATGGTAGAATTTAGTAAAAGTATGCAAAGAAGACCAAGTTGCTGCTTTGCAGATCTGGTCAACCGAAGCTTCATTCCTAAACGCCCAGGAAGTAGATACTGACCTAGTAGAATGAGCTGTAATTCTTTGAGGCGGAGTTTTACCCGACTCAACATAGGCAAGATGAATTAAAGATTTCAACCAAGATGCCAAAGAAATGGCAGAAGCTTTCTGGCCTTTCCTAGAACCGGAAAAGATAACAAATAGACTAGAAGTCTTACGGAAAGATTTCGTAGCTTCAACATAATATTTCAAAGCTCTAACAACATCCAAAGAATGCAATGATTTCTCCTTAGAATTCTTAGGATTAGGACATAATGAAGGAACCACAATTTCTCTACTAATGTTGTTGGAATTCACAACTTTAGGTAAAAATTCAAAAGAAGTTCGCAACACCGCCTTATCCTGATGAAAAATCAGAAAAGGAGACTCACACGAAAGAGCAGATAATTCAGAAACTCTTCTAGCAGAAGAGATGGCCAAAAGGAACAAAACTTTCCAAGAAAGTAATTTAATGTCCAATGAATGCATAGGTTCAAACGGAGGAGCTTGAAGAGCTCCCAGAACCAAATTCAAACTCCAAGGAGGAGAAATTGACTTAATGACAGGTTTTATACGAACCAAAGCTTGTACAAAACAATGAATATCAGGAAGAATAGCAATCTTTCTGTGAAAAAGAACAGAAAGAGCAGAGATTTGTCCTTTCAAAGAACTTGCGGACAAACCCTTATCCAAACCATCCTGAAGAAATTGTAAAATTCTCGGTATTCTAAAAGAATGCCAAGAAAAATGATGAGAAAGACACCATGAAATATAAGTCTTCCAGACTCTATAATATATCTCTCGAGATACAGATTTACGAGCCTGTAACATAGTATTAATCACGGAGTCAGAGAAACCTCTACGACCAAGAATCAAGCGTTCAATCTCCATACCTTTAAATTTAAGGATTTCAGATCCGGATGGAAAAAAGGACCTTGTGACAGAAGGTCTGGTCTTAACGGAAGAGTCCATGGCTGGCAAGATGCCATCCGGACAAGATCCGCATACCAAAACCTGTGAGGCCATGCCGGAGCTATTAGCAGAACAAACGAGCATTCCCTCAGAATCTTGGAGATTACTCTTCGAAGAAGAACTAGAGGCGGAAAGATATAGGCAGGATGATACTTCCAAGGAAGTGATAATGCATCCACTGCCTCCGCCTGAGGATCCCGGGATCTGGACAGATACCTGGGAAGTTTCTTGTTTAGATGAGAGGCCATCAGATCTATCTCTGGGAGCCCCCACAATTGAACAATCTGAAGAAATACCTCTGGGTGAAGAGACCATTCGCCCGGATGCAACGTTTGGCGACTGAGATAATCCGCTTCCCAATTGTCTACACCTGGGATATGAACCGCAGAGATTAGACAGGAGCTGGATTCCGCCCAAACCAAAATTCGAGATACTTCTTTCATAGCCAGAGGACTGTGAGTCCCTCCTTGATGATTGATGTATGCCACAGTTGTGACATTGTCTGTCTGAAAACAAATGAACGATTCTCTCTTCAGAAGAGGCCAAAACTGAAGAGCTCTGAAAATTGCACGGAGTTCCAAAATATTGATCGGTAATCTCACCTCCTGAGATTCCCAAACTCCTTGTGCCGTCAGAGATCCCCACACAGCTCCCCAACCTGTGAGACTTGCATCTGTTGAAATTACAGTCCAGGTCGGAAGAACAAAAGAAGCCCCCTGAATTAAACGATGGTGATTTGTCCACCACGTTAGAGAGTGTCGAACAATCGGTTTTAAAGATATTAATTGAGATATCTTCGTGTAATCCCTGCACCATTGGTTCAGCATACAGAGCTGAAGAGGTCGCATGTGAAAACGAGCAAAGGGGATCGCGTCCGATGCAGCAGTCATAAGACCTAGAATTTCCATGCATAAGGCTACCGAAGGGAATGATTGTGACTGAAGGTTTCGACAAGCTGTAATCAATTTTAGACGTCTCTTGTCTGTTAAAGACAGAGTCATGGACACTGAATCTATCTGGAAACCCAGAAAGGTTACCCTTGTTTGAGGAATCAAAGAACTTTTTGGTAAATTGATCCTCCAACCATGATCTTGAAGAAACAACACAAGTCGATTCGTATGAGACTCTGCTAAATGTAAAGACGGAGCAAGTACCAAGATATCGTCCAAATAAGGAAATACCACAATACCCTGTTCTCTGATTACAGACAGAAGGGCACCGAGAATCTTTGTGAAAATTCTTGGAGCTGTAGCAAGGCCAAACGGTAGAGCCACAAATTGGTAATGCTTGTCTAGAAAAGAGAATCTCAGGAACTGATAATGATCTGGATGAATCGGAATATGCAGATATGCATCCTGTAAATCTATTGTGGACATATAATTCCCTTGCTGAACAAAAGGCAATATAGTCCTTACAGTTACCATCTTGAACGTTGGTATCCTTACATAACGATTCAATAATTTTAGATCCAGAACTGGTCTGAAGGAATTCTCCTTCTTTGGTACAATGAAGAGATTTGAATAAAACCCCATCCCCTGTTCCGGAACTGGAACTGGCATAATTACTCCAGCCAACTCTAGATCTGAAACACAATTCAGAAATGCTTGAGCTTTCACTGGATTTACTGGGACATGGGAAAGAAAAAATCTCTTTGCAGGAGGTCTCATCTTGAAACCAATTCTGTACCCTTCTGAAACAATGTTCTGAATCCAAAGATTGTGAACAGATTTGATCCAAATTTCTTTGAAAAAACGTAACCTGCCCCCTACCAGCTGAACTGGAATGAGGGCCGTACCTTCATGTGAACTTAGAAGCAGGCTTTGCCTTTCTAGCAGGCTTGGATTTATTCCAGACTGGAGATGGTTTCCAAACTGAAACTGCTCCTGAGGACGAAGGATCAGGCTTTTGTTCTTTGTTGAAACGAAAGGAACGAAAACGATTGTTAGCCCTGTTTTTACCTTTAGATTTTTTATCCTGTGGTAAAAAAGTTCCTTTCCCACCAGTAACAGTTGAAATAATAGAATCCAACTGAGAACCAAAAAATTTGTTTCCCTGGAAAGAAATGGAAAGTAGAGTTGATTTAGAAGCCATATCAGCATTCCAAGTCTTAAGCCATAAAGCTCTTCTGGCTAAGATAGCCAGAGACATAAATCTAACATCAACTCTAATAATATCAAAAATGGCATCACAGATGAAATTATTAGCATGCTGGAGAAGAATAATAATATCATGAGAATCACGATTTGTTACTTGTTGCGCTAGAGTTTCCAACCAAAAAGTTGAAGCTGCAGCAACATCAGCCAATGATATAGCAGGTCTAAGAAGATTACCTGAACATAGATAAGCTTTTCTTAGAAAAGATTCAATTTTTCTATCTAAAGGATCCTTAAACGAGGTACCATCTGACGTAGGAATGGTAGTACGTTTAGCAAGGGTAGAAATAGCCCCATCAACTTTAGGGATTTTGTCCCAAAATTCTAACCTGTCAGGCGGAACAGGATATAATTGCTTAAAACGTTTAGAAGGAGTAAATGAATTACCCAATTTATCCCATTCCTTAGCAATTACTGCAGAAATAGCATTAGGAACAGGAAAGACTTCTGGAATAACCGCAGGAGCTTTAAAAACCTTATCCAAACGTATAGAATTAGTATCAAGAGGACTAGAATCCTCTATTTCTAAAGCAATTAGTACTTCTTTAAGTAAAGAGCGAATAAATTCCATCTTAAATAAATATGAAGATTTATCAGCATCAATCTCTGAGACAGAATCCTCTGAACTAGAAGAGTCCAAAGAATCAGAATGATGGTGTACATTTAAAAATTCATCTGTAGAGAGAGAAGATTTAAAAGACTTTTTACGTTTACTAGAAGGAGAAATAACAGACAAAGCCTTCTTTATGGATTCAGAAACAAAATCTCTTATGTTATCAGGAACATTCTGCACCTTAGATGTTGAGGGAACTGCAACAGGCAATGGTACATCACTAAAGGAAATATTATCTGCTTTAACAAGTTTGTCATGACAATTAATACAAACAACAGCTGGAGAAATAGCTACCAAAAGTTTACAGCAGATACACTTAGCTTTGGTAGATCCAGCAGGCAGTGGTTTTCCTGTAGTATCTTCTGGCTCAGATGCAACGTGAGACATCTTGCAATATGTAAGAGAAAAAACAACATATAAAGCAAAATAAATCAAATTCCTTATAAGACAGTTTCAGGAATGGGAAAAAAAATGCCAAACATCAAGCTTCTAGCAACCAGAAGCAAATGAAAATGAGACTGAAATAATGTGGAGACAAAAGCGACGCCCATATTTTTTGGCGCCAAATAAGACGCCCACATTATTTGGCGCCTAAATGCTTTTGGCGCCAAAAATGACGCCACATCCGGAACGCCGACATTTTTGGCGCAAAATAACGTCAAAAAATGACGCAACTTCCGGCGACACGTATGACGCCGGAAACGGAAATGAATTTTTGCGCCAAAAAAATCTGCGCCAAAAATGACGCAATAAAATGAAGCATTTTCAGCCCCCGCGAGCCTAACAGCTCACAGGGAAAAAAGTCAAATTTTTGAGGTAAGACAAAATATGATAATTTAAAGCATAATCCCAAATATGAAACTGACTGTCTGGAAATAAGGAAAGTTGAACATTCTGAGTCAAGGCAAATAAATGTTTGAATACATATATTTAGAACTTTATAAATAAAGTGCCCAACCATAGCTTAGAGTGTCACAGAAAATAAGACTTACTTACCCCAGGACACTCATCTACATGTTTGTAGAAAGCCAAACCAGTACTGAAACGAGAATCAGTAGAGGAAATGGTAAATATAAGAGTATATCGTCGATCTGAAAAGGGAGGTAAGAGATGAATCTCTACGACCGATAACAGAGAACCTTATGAAATAGACCCCGTAGAAGGAGATCACTGCATTCAATAGGCAATACTCTCCTCACATCCCTCTGACATTCACTGCACGCTGAGAGGAAAACCGGGCTCCAACTTGCTGCGGAGCGCATATCAACGTAGAATCTAGCACAAACTTACTTCACCACCTCCCTTGGAGGCAAAGTTTGTAAAACTGATTTGTGGGTGTGGTGAGGGGTGTATTTATAGGCATTTTAAGGTTTGGGAAACTTTGCCCCTCCTGGTAGGAATGTATATCCCATACGTCACTAGCTCATGGACTCTTGTTAATTACATGAAAGAAAGCTGTGTAAACATAGCCAGCAGAAAACATTACACTCCCAGTGGGAGATAGGAAAAAATAAAGCAATAAAATGTAAATTTTTCGTTTGTTCTCTCTAAGGATGCCACGATCTAAACTTCGTCAGATCAGACACTCTTATTTCCGACCCTAGTTAGCTGCCCTGGTGAAATTATTGTAAAAAAGTTTAGTCCCTGTGAGTGGCGAGATGTCTATTAGGGTTATAAGTATTTTGAGTACATTGTCACCACCACGCCACCTTCTCATTTGCGAGAAAAAAAGTGAGAACTGTAGGGCAGGATTGTTTAGAGAATTATACTGGGATTAGAGAGACAATTTCATATACGCCCATAAAATGCATTTGTTCAGCCCATTTTATGTAAAAACAACAATTACGCTTTCTATTTGTACTTGTAAGTAAGAATTTGTGTGTTTTTTTGCGCATCCAGTGTACAATTTATTCCTGCGTAATTTACATACACATTTTTTGATAAAATACAATTTTTGGTGAAGAATTTTGTTACGATTTTTGAGGCACCTTAACAATAAAAAGGAAATTTATGCTTACCTGATAAATTGATTTCTTTTACGATACGACGAGTCCACGGATTCATCCTTACTTGCTAACAGTAAGTGGCAAAGAGCACCACAGCAGAGCTGTATATATAGCTCCTCCCTTCTCTCCACCCCCAGTCATTCGACCGAAGGTACAGGAAGAGAAAAGAAAAGCTAAAAGGTGCAGAGGTGACTGAAGTTTTGAAAAACAAAAATATAATCTGTCTAAAATGACAGGGAGGGCCGTGGACTTGTCATATCGCAGAAGAAATCAATTTATCAGGTAAGCATACATTTCCTTTTCTTCTACTAGATACGACAAGTCCACGGATTCATCCTTACTTGTGGGATACAATACCAAAGCAACAGGACACGGATGAAAGGGAGGGACAAGGCAGAGACCTAAACGTAAGGCACCACTGCTTGAAGAACTTTTCTCCCAAAAACAGCCTCAGAAGAAGCAAAAGTATCAAATTTGGAAAATTTGGAAAAAGTATGAAGGGAGGACCAAGTCGCAGCCTTACAAATCTGTTCAACAGAAGCATTGTTTTTAAAAGCCCATGTGGAAGCCACAGCTCTAGTAGAATGAGTCGTAACCTTTTCAGGAGGCTGCTGTCCAGCAGTCTTGTATGCCAGGCGGATAATGTTTTTCAGCCAAAAAGAAAGAGAGGTAGCCATAGCTTTTTGACCCCTACGTCTTCCAGAATAAACAACAAATAAAGAAAATGTTTGACGGAAATCCTTGGTCGCTTGTAAGTAAAACTTCAAGGCACGAACCACGTCCAAGTTATGTAAAAGACGCTCCTTCTTAGAATAAGGATTAGGACACAAAGGAGGAACAACAATTTCCTGATTAATATTCTTATTTGAAACAACCTTAGGAAGGAATCCAGGTTTAGTACGCAAAACCACCTTATCAGAATGAAAGATAAGATAAGGCGAATCACATTGTAACGCAGAAAGCTCAGAAACTCTTCAAGCAGAAGAAATAGCAACTAAAAACAAAACTTTCCAAGATAAAAGCTTAATATCTATAGAAGGCATGGGTTCAAACGGAACCCCTTGAAGAACATTGAGAACTAAATTCAAACTCCATGGCGGAGCAATAGATTTAAATACTGGCTTGATTCTAATTAAAGCCTGACAAAAAGACTGAACGTCTGGGACATCCGCCAGACGCTTGTGTAGTAGAATTGACAAAGCAGAAATGTGTCCCTTCAAGGAACTAGCTAATAATCCCTTCTCCAATCCTTCTTGGAGAAAGGACAAAATCCTAGGAATCCTAACCCTACTCCATGAGTAGCCCTTGGATTCACACCAATAAAGATATTTACGTCATATTTTATGGTAAATCTTTCTAGTGACAGGCTTGCGAGCCTGAATCAAAGTATCAATGACTGACTCAGAGAATCCCCGCTTAGATAAAATCAAGCGTTCAATCTCCAGGCAGTCAACTGCAGAGAATTTAGATTTGGATGTTGGAACAGACCTTGAATGAGAAGGTTCTGTCTCAACGGAAGTTTCCACGGTGGCAGAGAGGACATGTCCACTAGATCCGCATACCAAGTCCTGTGTGGCCATGCAGGCGCTATTAGAATTACTGAAGCTCTCTCCTGTTTGATTCTTGCAATCACACGAGGCAGGAGAGGAAATGGTGGAAACACATAAGCCAGGTTGAACGACCAAGGTACTGCTAGAGCATCTATCAGTACAGCTTGGGGATCCCTTGACCTGGACCCGTAACGAGGAAGTTTGACATTCTGAGACTCCTCCTGAGTCCAAACACCCTGAGCCTTCAGGGAATTCCAGACTGCACCCCAGCCCAAGAGGCTGGCGTACGTTGTCACTATTACCCATGCTGGCCTGCGGAAGCACATTCCCTGGGACAGATGATCCTGTGACAACCACCAAAGAAGAGAGTCTCTGGTCTCCTGATCCAGATTTATCTGAGGAGATAAATTCGCATAATCCCCATTCCACTGTCTGAGCATGTACAGCTGCAGTGGTCTGAGATGAAAGCGAGTAAACGGAACAATGTCCATTGCCGCTACCATTAATCCAATGACCTCCAAACACTGTGCCACTGATGGCCGAGGAATGGACTGAAGTGCTTGGCAAGTATTTAAAATCTTTGACTTTCTGACCTCCGTCAGAAATATTTTCATGTCTACAGAGTCTATCAGAGTTCCCAAGAATGGAACTCTTGTTAGTGGAACTAGTGAACTCTTTTCTATATTCACTTTCCAACTGTGAGTTCTTAGAAATGCCAACACAATGTCCATGTGAGATTTGGCCAGATGATAAGTTGACACCTGGATCAAAATATCGTCCAGATAGGGCGCCACTGCTAGGCCCCGCTGCCTGAGAACCGCCAGAAGGGACCCTAGCACCTTTGTGAATATTCTGGGAGCTGTGGCCAACCCAAAAGGAAGGGCCACAAACTGATAGTGTTCGTCCAGAAAGGCGAACCTTAGAAACTGATGATGATCCTTGTGGATAGGAATGTGAAGATACGCATTCTTCAGGTCCACAGTGGTCATATATTGACCCCCCTGGATCATTGGTAACATTGTTCGTATAGTCTCCATCTTGAACGATGGGATTCTGAGAAATTTGTTTAGGCATTTGATATCTAAAATCGGTCTGAAGGTTCCCTCTTTTTTGGGAACCACGAACAGATTTGAATAAAACCCCTGTCCCTGATCTAGTTTTGGAACTGGACAAATTACACCCATGGTATAGAGGTCTTTTACACAGCGTAATAACGCCTCTCTTTTTGTCTGGTCTACAGACAAACGTGAAAGATGAAATCTCCCTCTTGGGAGAAAATCCTTGAATTCCAGCTGATACCCCTGGGTCACAATTTCTAATGCCCAGGGATCCTGAACATCCCTTTCCCAAGCCTGAGCGAAGAGAGAAAGTCTGCCCCCTACTAAATCCGGTCCCGGATCGGGGGCTGCCCCTTCATGCTGTCTTGGTAGCAGCAGTGGGCTTCTTGACTTGTTTACCTTTATGCCAGGCCTGGTTAGGTCTCCAGACTGACTTGGATTGCGCAAAATTCCCCTACTGCTTTGTGGCGGAAGAGGAAGTAGAGGATCCACCTTTAAAGTTTCGAAAGGAATGAAAATTATTTTGTTTAGCCCTCATCTTAACAGTCTTATCCTGAGGCAGGGCATGACCTTTACCTCCAGTAATGTCAGAAATGATTTCCTTCAGTTTAGGCCCGAATAGGGTCTTACCTTTAAATGGAATAGCTAAAAGCTTAGATTTTGATGACACATCAGCAGACCAAGATTTAAGCCATAACGCTCTATGCGCTAAAATGGCAAAACCTGCATTTTTCGCCACTAATTTAGCCATTTGAAAAGCAGCATTGGTAATAAAAGAATTAACTAGCTTGAGAGCCTTAATTCTATCCAAAATATCATCTAATGGGGTCTCAACTTTAAGAGACTCCTCTAGAGCCTCGAACCAAAAAGCTGCTGCAGTAGTAACTGGAACAATGCACGCTATAGGTTGTAGAAGAAAACCCTGATGAATAAACAATTTCTTTAGAAGACCCTCTAATTTTTTATCCATAGGATCTGTGAAAGCACAACTGTCCTCAATAGGTATAGTTGTACGCTTAGCTATGGTAGAAATAGCTCCCTCCACCTTAGGGACCGTTTGCCAAGAATCCTGAATGGTGTCAGATATGGGAAACATTTTCTTAAAAGTAGGAGGGGAAGAGAACGGAATGCCTGGTCTATCCCATTCCTTAGTAACAATGTCCGAAATTCTTTTAGGGACTGGAAAAACATCAGTGTAAGTAGGTACCTCTAGATATTTATCCATCTTACACAATTTCTCTGGTGGTATTACAATAGGGTCACAATCATCCAGAGTCGCTAAAACCTCCCGGAGTAACAGGCGGAGGTGTTCAAGCTTAAATTTAAAGGACATCACGTCCGAATCTGTCTGAGGTAACATTTCCTGAATCTGAAAGCTCTCCCTCAGACAGCAATTCCCCGACCCCCAAATCAGAACACTGTGAGGGTACATCGGAAATGGCCAATAAAGCATCAGAGGGCTCAGCATTTACCTTAATACTGGACCTACTGCGCTTACCCTGTAAACCTGGCAGTTTAGATAATACCTCTGTAAGGGTAGTAGACATAACTGCAGCCATATCTTGCAGAGTCAAATAATTAGACGCACTAGAAGTACTTGGCGTCGCTTGAGTGGGAGTTAAAGGTTGTGACACTTGGGGAGAATTGGATGGCATAACCTGAATTTCTTCCGACTGAGAATCATCCTTAGACATACCTTTATCACCTAAAATATGTTCTTTGCAATGTAAGGCCCTCTCAGTACAAGAGGGACACAATGTAAGTGGGGGTTCCACAATGGCTTCTAAACACATAGAGTATTGACTTTCCTCAATGTCAGACATGTTGAACAGGCTAGTAATAACCACAAAAAGTCTTGAAAACACTTTATTTATTGAAAAAAACACCAAGTTTGAAAAACGGTACTGCGCCTTTAAGAAGTAAAAAAGCGCTCAATTTTTCCAAATCTGCTTTAAAATGCTATAACGCTCACAATTTTAGCATAACCTTCTTATATTGTAGCCTAATATTGCACCACAAGTAAGGGACAAATTAACCCCCTATAAGAAAAACGTTATTCCCAAAACGTTATAAAAAATAAATTAACAACCCTCTGCACCTCGCCACAGCTCTGCTGTGGCGCCTATCTCCCCTCAGGGGTCTGACAAGTCTCACTATGACTCTGTTAGCCTATGTCTCAGTTTGGGCCCAACCGAAGCTGAAGTTTGCTGCCTTCTTGTGAAGATCAACTGGGCATCTGAGGCGCAAAAATTAGGCCCCGCCCATCATATGCAATGTCTCAGCCTAAAAAAACGCAAGGAAGCGCTATAGAAACTAGCCATGTGGGTTTTAGTATCCCAAATGAAAATTAAAGCCATGTGAAAACCCCAGTACAATGCTCAGCAACAGTGAATATAAAACCATTTGTGCAATAAAACGTTATGCTGCCCCAGTGCCTAACCATGCTGCCATCATTTGCTGCATTTAGCCCATAATCATTCATACACAGGTCTCCAGTAATACCCCTTTTTATTTATAGGATTACTGCTTACCCTTCCCTCATGGGAACTATGTCATCCTGTTCTGAAATATCACAGTCTCTCCAGAAATAAATGACTGAACATACCTCAATGCTTGTAGCATGAAAACGTTCCCCACACTGAAGCTTCTCTAGTACTCCTCAGCCATTCTGTGGGAACTCATCTGGATCTTAGTGACAACTGCTAAGATCATCAACCTCCAGGCAGAAATCTTCTTCCATCTACTGCCTGAGGAAAAATAGTATTCACCGGTACAATTTAAAATAAAAAAGTCTTGCTTGAAGAAAATAAAAACTATCATTTTAACACCTCTTTCACTTTACCTCTTCCTATTACTAGTACAGGCAAAGAGAATGACTGGGGGTGGAGAGAAGAGAGGAGCTATATATACAGCTCTGCTGTGGTGCTCTTTGCCGCTTCCTGTTAGCAGGAGGATAATATCCCACAAGTAAGGATGAATCTGTGGACTCGTCGTATCTAGTAGAAGAAAAAATGTATCTGCATATTTGTGTGAATGGTTCAATTATTCGTTTTGTAATATTTTTAAAATACAAATTTTATTGTGCACTTTGCAATGTATGCATCTCCTCCCCATAGAAAAATGCAGGGAAATAGAAGTACTGGCGAGCATTCTTATAGAATCTCAACAGCCCAGAGATCTTTAGATCATCGGTGAATAAGTACTGGGCTTTGGTATACAAGCAAAGATAATAAAAAGAAGGTGTGTGTAAAGAAAGTGATAAAACAGAGATCTTATTACCCTGCAAGCTCGGCACATTTTAACGGGTTGTGGTTTCAAAGATCAAAGTCAGCTATTTCATATATAAAAATGAACCTAAAGAAAGAATTCTGTATACATTTTATACATCTGGTATAACAAGTCAGATTAAGGAAAAAAACATTTTTACAGCACACCGTCCCTTTAAATCTTCCCTTAGATTTAGAAGTTTCTTCAGTTTTAAAAATGTATCTATTATTATGGTTAGATTTTTATATCTACATATTTTTTTGCATCAATCTAAAGTTGGAACAAGGAATTTGGCAGTACTTTATCAATAAACGACAAAAATATAATAAATATTTACTCCTAATTTTCAATTGGAATTTTTTCTTGAATAACATAAGTATAGGATCCTCAATATTTATGAAAATAATGACTCCCGTGCTGTTTTTTTAACATACATAATATAGAAAATGACAGAAATAATGTAAAAGCAGTAAAACTTAGAGGTAAATGTAATATGCACAAATTAAATAAACAAGGGTGTGGAATCCCTTGGCAATGAAGGCCGCATCCAACTCCTGTTCATAACTAAAGTATATTACAGGTAGAAATCCCCAAATCTCGAATTCCAAAATCCAAACTTATTCTGAAATTCAAACTTATTCTGAAATTCTTTTTAACTAGTATTTAAACAAAAAACATTCAAAAATGACTATTTTCCCTGCCTGCAAGTCACAGTCTTCTCTGCCTGTGTCTTTAGTTTAGTTTTTGTGTTTTAAAATGCAAATAACTGTCTATATTAATTTACCTTTCGGATTACAGTGCTGTACTATCTTTCTGATGTTACTATGTGTACAAATGTATTACATATGATATAACACTACCTTTAGGTTTCATCACAAGTAAATATTGCCGAAATAACATAAGATGTTGTTTTCAATTGGTTCTATCCCCTTTCCCATTTTACAGATGCAAAAATTCCAAACCTTTTCCTGTCCCAAGCAGTTTGGATAAAGGGTTTTCTACATGTATGGTATTTGATATTTATTTAAAGAGATACTGAACCCAAATTCATTTTTTCATGATTCAGATAGAGCATGCAATGTTAAGCAGCTTTCTAATTTACTCCTATTATCAATTTTTCTTCATTCACTTGGTATCTTTATTTGAAAAAGCAGGAATGTGAGCTTACGAGCCAGCCCATTTTTGTCTCAGCACCCTCTATAGTGCTTGCTGATTGGTGGCTGCATTTAGCCAGCAATTATGAAGCACTACCCAGGTGCTGAACCAAAGATGATCCGGCTCATAGAGCTTACATTCCTGCTTTTTAAAATAAAGATACCAGATTAGGGTGCATGATACAAATTAGGAGCTGAGTGCTTTTTTTAAATGTATTTTGTGCAACTGTAAAACTGTGTAAAAATGAAAAAATGTATCATGCACACTAACCTGAAACAGATCAAACAGCTGTAAACAAAGTGGACAATATTACTGATCAGTGAGTGTGCATAGTTTCTGTTACAGGCTGTGAGAATACCTAAGCTCCAAGATGGCACCCCCCAGTACAAAGAGGTGGCGCTTCAGTATCTGGCGCAATTAAGCTATTAAAACCGGAGAGCTGCAGGAATAGGATGAAATACAATAACATAGTGAGTAGTTAATAAGCTTTTGTACTTGTCCCTTTAATGTACATTCCACCCTGTGATTCTTGTTCCTGGCATCAGGGTAAGAGTACGGTGAGTGCCCCTATTCATAGTTTAGCTTTTGTTGTGCAGTCTCTACTAAGTTGCCGTCTCTCTGTTAGCTATCTAGTGTTCCCTTAAATGATGCTGTACTCAAAAAAAAAAAAAATTGTCATCTGTATAAAAACATAAATTATGCTTACCTGATAATTTTCTTTTCTTCAGATGGAAAGCTGCATTCATTACTTTTGGGATAATAAGAACCTGGCCACCAGTAAGGAGGCAAGACACCCCAGCCAAAGGCTTAAATACTCCTCCCACTTCCCTCATCCCCCAGTCATTCTGCCAAGGAACAAGGAACAGAAGAAATACCAGGGTGAAAAGATGCCAGACGAATAAAAATAAGAGACGCCCCACAGAAGAAAAAAGAAATATGGATGGAAAGCTGTGTACTCTTTCCATCTGAAGAAAAGAAAATTATCAGGTAAACATAATTTATGTTTTTCTTTATAAATGGAAAGAGTCCACAGCTGAGTTCATTACTTTTGGGAAAACAATACCCAAGCTATAGAGGACACTGAATGCAAGAACGGGAGAGTAGAATAGGCGGCCCATTCTGAGGGCACCAGGCCTGAAAACCACACCCAACCAAACCCCGCTTTGTCAAAGCGGGGGGAATAAACTAGAAGGAAAAGGCCCCAAGGACACTGACCCGCAGATAGTCCGAAAGCCTAACTAGAGACCACAAGCAAACACACTGAGCCAACACTCCTCCAGGAGACCCAGCAGTCGGTCCCCATGCAACCCTTTAATAGCCCAAGCAATAAAATCCCCAAAAGGGAGAGGACAAGGGGGAGCCATAGGGATACCCAAAAGGTATAGCAAGATCCATAAGGAAAAAAAACCCTCCAAAAGAAAACCAAATTCACAGAGACCCGAAAGGATCCTGAGAACAAGGGGAGACGACGTCCAACCCAGCCAGAACCACAAGGAGCAAACCGGGCATCATCAAGGAGAAGAAAAATCTCCCAAACATCGTGCAACAGCAACGAAAAAACAAAATTTATGCTTACCTGATAAATTCATTTCTCCTGTAGTGTGGTCAGTCCACGGGTCATCATTACTTCTGGGATATTATCTCCTCCCCTACAGGAAGTGCAAGAGGATTCACCCAGCAGAGCTGCCACATAGCTCCTCCCCTCCACGTCACCCCCAGTCATTCGACCAAAGGACCAACGAGAAAGGAGAAGCCCAAGGGTGTAGTGGTGACTGGAGTATAATCCAAAAAAATCTTTAGCCTGCCATAAAAAACAGGGCGGGCCGTGGACTGACCACACTACAGGAGAAATGAATTTATCAGGTAAGCATAAATTTTGTTTTCTCCTGTTAAGTGTGGTCAGTCCACGGGTCATCATTACTTCTGGGATACCAATACCAAAGCAAAAGTACACGGATGACGGGAGGGACAGGCAGGCTCTTTATACGGAGGGAACCACTGCCTGAAGAACCTTTCTCCCAAAAACAGCCTCCGAAGAAGCAAAAGTGTCAAATTTGTAAAATTTGGAAAAAGTATGAAGAGAAGACCAAGTTGCAGCCTTGCAAATCTGTTCAACAGAAGCCTCATTCTTAAAGGCCCAAGTGGAAGCCACAGCTCTAGTAGAATGAGCTGTAATTCTTTCAGGAGGCTGCTGTCCAGCAGTCTCATAGGCTAATCGTATTATGCTACGAAGCCAAAAAGAGAGAGAGGTAGCCGAAGCTTTTTGACCTCTCCTCTGACCAGAATAAACGACAAACAGGGAAGACGTTTGACGAAAATCCTTAGTTGCCTGTAGATAAAATTTCAGGGCACGGACTACATCTAGATTGTGTAGCAGACGTTCCTTCTTCGAGGAAGGATTAGGACACAAAGATGGAACAACAATCTCTTGATTGATATTCCTGTTAGTGACCACCTTAGGTAGGAACCCAGGTTTAGTACGCAGAACTACCTTGTCTGAATGAAAAATCAGATAAGGAGAATCACAATGTAAGGCAGATAACTCAGAGACTCTTCGAGCCGAGGAAATAGCCATTAAAAACAGAACTTTCCAAGATAACAACTTGATATCAATGGAATGAAGGGGTTCAAACGGAACACCCTGTAAAACATTAAGAACTAAGTTCAAACTCCATGGTGGAGCAACAGTTTTAAACACAGGCTTGATCCTAGCTAAAGCCTGACAAAAAGCTTGAACGTCCGGAACTTCTGACAGACGTTTGTGTAAAAGAATGGACAGAGCTGAAATCTGTCCCTTTAAAGAACTAGCGGATAACCCCTTTTCTAAACCTTCTTGTAGAAAAGACAATATCCTTGGAATCCTAACCTTACTCCATGAGTAACTCTTGGATTCGCACCAATATAAGTATTTACGCCATATTTTATGGTAAATCCTTCTGGTAACCGGCTTCCTAGCCTGTATTAAGGTATCAATAACTGGCTCAGAAAACCCACGTTTTGATAAAATCAAGCGTTCAATTTCCAAGCAGTCAGCTTCAGAGAAGTTAGATTTTGATGTTTGAATGGACCCTGGATCAGAAGGTCCTGTTTCAGAGGTAGAGACCAAGGCGGACAGGATGACATGTCCACTAGATCTGCATACCAAGTCCTGCGTGGCCATGCAGGTGCTATTAGAATCACTGATGCTCTCTCCTGTTTGATTCTGGCAATCAATCGAGGAAGCATCGGGAAGGGTGGAAACACATAAGCCATCCCGAAGGTCCAAGGTGCTGTCAAAGCATCTATCAGAACCGCTCCCGGATCCCTGGATCTGGACCCGTAGCGAGGAAGCTTGGCGTTCTGACGAGACGCCATGAGATCTATCTCTGGTTTGCCCCAACGTCGAAGTATCTGGGCAAAGACCTCCGGATGAAGTTCCCACTCCCCCGGATGAAAAGTCTGACGACTTAAGAAATCCGCCTCCCAGTTCTCCACTCCCGGGATGTGGATTGCAGACAGGTGGCAAGAGTGAGACTCTGCCCAGCGAATTATCTTTGATACTTCCATCATTGCTAGGGAGCTTCTTGTCCCTCCCTGATGGTTGATGTAAGCTACAGTCGTGATGTTGTCCGACTGAAACCTGATGAACCCCCGAGTTGTTAACTGGGGCCAAGCCAGAAGGGCATTGAGAACTGCTCTCAATTCCAGAATGTTTATTGGAAGGAGACTCTCCTCCTGATTCCATAGTCCCTGAGCCTTCAGAGAATTCCAGACAGCGCCCCAACCTAGTAGGCTGGCGTCTGTTGTTACAATTGTCCAGTCTGGCCTGCTGAATGGCATCCCCCTGGACAGGTGTGGCCGATAAAGCCACCATAGAAGAGAATTTCTGGTCTCTTGATTCAGATTCAGAGTGGGGGACAAATCTGAGTAATCCCCATTCCACTGACTTAGCATGCACAATTGCAGCGGTCTGAGATGTAGGCGTGCAAAAGGGACTATTGGGTCCATTGCCGCTACCATTAAGCCGATCACCTCCATGCATTGAGCTACTGACGGGTGTTGAATGGAATGAAGGACACGGCATGCATTTTGAAGCTTTGTTAACCTGTCTTCTGTCAGGTAAATCTTCATTTCTACAGAATCTATCAGAGTCCCCAAGAAAGGAACTCTTGTGAGTGGAAAGAGAGAACTCTTCTTTTCGTTCACCTTCCATCCATGCGACCTTAGAAATGCCAGTACTAACTCTGTATGAGACTTGGCAGTTTGAAAGCTTGAAGCTTGTATCAGAATGTCGTCTAGGTACGGAGCTACCGAAATTCCTCGCGGTCTTAGTACCGCCAGAAGAGTACCCAGAACCTTTGTGAAGATTCTTGGAGCCGTAGCCAGTCCGAATGGAAGAGCTACAAACTGGTAATGCCTGTCTAGAAAGGCAAACCTTAGATACCGGTAATGATTTCTGTGAATCGGTATGTGAAGGTAAGCATCCTTTAAATCCACTGTGGTCATGTACTGACCCTCTTGGATCATGGGCAAAATTGTTCGAATCGTTTCCATCTTGAACGATGGAACTCTTAGGAATTTGTTTAGGATCTTTAAATCCAAGATTGGCCTGAAAGTTCCCTCTTTTTTGGGAACTACAAATAGATTTGAGTAAAACCCTTGTCCTTGTTCCGACCGCGGAACTGGATGGATCACTCCCATTAATAAAAGATCTTGTACGCAGCGTAGGAACGCTTCTTTCTTTATTTGGTTTGTTGATAACCTTGACAGATGAAATCTCCCTCTTGGGGGAGAGGATTTGAAGTCCAGAAGGTATCCCTGAGATATGATCTCTAACGCCCAGGGATCCTGAACATCTCTTGCCCAAGCCTGGGTGAAGAGAGAAAGTCTGCCCCCTACTAGATCCGGTCCCGGATCGGGGGCCCTCGATTCATGCTGTCTTAGGGGCAGCAGCAGGTTTCCTGGCCTGCTTGCCCTTGTTCCAGGACTGGTTAGGTTTCCAGCCTTGTCTGTAGCGAGCAACAGCTCCTTCCTGTTTTGGTGCAGAGGAAGTTGATGCTGTTCCTGCTTTGAAATTACGAAAGGAACGAAAATTAGACTGTCTAGCCCTAGGTTTGGCTTTGTCCTGAGGCAGGGCATGGCCTTTACCTCCTGTAATGTCAGCGATAATCTCTTTCAACCCGGGCCCGAATAAGGTTTGCCCTTTGAAAGGTATATTAAGCAATTTAGATTTAGAAGTAACATCAGCTGACCAGGATTTTAGCCACAGTGCTCTGCGTGCCTGAATGGCAAATCCGGAATTCTTAGCCGTAAGTTTAGTTAAATGTACTACGGCATCTGAAATAAATGAGTTAGCTAACTTAAGGGCTTTAAGTTTGTCTGTAATCTCATCTAGTGTAGATGATTGAAGTGTCTCCTCCAGAGACTCAAACCAAAATGCTGCTGCAGCCGTGACAGGCGCAATACATGCAAGAGGTTGCAATATAAAACCTTGTTGAACAAACATTTTCTTAAGGTAACCCTCTAATTTTTTATCCATTGGATCTGAAAAGGCACAGCTATCCTCCACCGGGATAGTGGTACGCTTAGCTAAAGTAGAAACTGCTCCCTCCACCTTAGGGACCGTTTGCCATAAGTCCCGTGTGGTGGCGTCTATTGGAAACATTTTTCTAAATATCGGAGGGGGTGAGAACGGCACACCGGGCCTATCCCACTCCTTAGTAACAATTTCAGTAAGTCTCTTAGGTATAGGAAAAACATCAGTACTCGCCGGTACCGCAAAATATTTATCCAACCTACACATTTTCTCTGGTATTGCAACTGTGTTACAATCATTCAGAGCCGCTAACACCTCCCCTAGTAATACACAGAGGTTTTCCAGCTTAAATTTAAAATTTGAAATATCTGAATCCAATCTATTTGGATCAGAACCGTCACCCACAGAATGAAGTTCTCCGTCCTCATGTTCTGCCGCCTGTGACGCAGTGTCTGACATGGCCCTAATATTATCAGCGCACTCTGTTCTCACCCCAGAGTGATCACGCTTGCCTCTAAGTTCTGGTAATTTAGCCAAAACTTCAGTCATAACAGTAGCCATATCCTGTAATGTGATTTGAAATGGCCGCCCAGATGTACTCGGCGCTACAATATCACGCACCTCCCGAGCGGGAGATGCAGGTACTGACACGTGAGGCGAGTTAGTCGGCATAACTCTCCCCTCGTTGTCTGGTGAAATATGTTCAATTTGTACAGATTGACTTTTATTTAAAGTAGCATCAATACAGTTAGTACATAAACTTCTATTGGGCTCCACTTTGGCATTAGCACATATAGCACATGTATCTTCCTCTGAATCAGACATGTTTAACACACTAGCAATTAACTAGCAACTTGGAAATACTTTTTCAAGTAATTTACAATAATATGAAAACGAACTGTGCCTATAAGAAGCACAGAAAAAATTATGACAGTTGAAAATAATTAAGTTATAGCATCAATCTTTGTCAGAAATATACAATTTTAGCAAAGGATTGCTCCCATTAGCAAAGGATAACTAACCCAGGCAGCAGAAAAATTACACAAATAAACGTTTTTTATCACAGTCAACTACAATCTTCACAGCTCTGCTGTGATGATTACCTCCCTCAAAAAAAGGCTTTGGAGATCCCTGAGTTCTGTAGAGATGAACCGGATCATGCAGGAAGAAAATGAACCTCTGACTGAGTTTTTTGATGCGTAGTAAAAGCGCCAAAAATGGCCCCTCCCCCTCACACATAACAGTGAGAGAGATCAGTGAACTGCTTTAATTTAAACAAAACTATTGCCAAGTGGAAAAAATAGTGCCCAAAACATTTTTTCACCCAGTACCTCAGAGAAATAAACGTTTTTACATGCCAGCAAAAAAACGTTTAACCTCAATAAATTAATTATTATTTAAAACCTATTGCAAGTCCCTGCAAATTAGGTTAAGTCTATGCATACAGTATAAATCCAGTGAAGTACCATTCCCCAGAATACTGAAGTGTAAAATATACATACATGACAGCCTGATACCAGCTACATCTACTGCATTTAAGGCTGAGTTTACATTATAACGGTATGGCAGGATTTTCTCATCAATTCCATGTCAGAAAATAAACAAACTGCTACATACCTCTTTGCAGATTAATCTGCCCGCTGTCCCCTGATCTGAAGTTTACCTCTCCTCAGATGGCCGAGAAACAGCAATATGATCTTAACTACTCCGGCTAAAATCATAGAAAAAACTCCGGTAGATTCTTCTTCAAATTCTACCAGAGAATGAATAACACACTCCGGTGCTATTATAAAATAACAAACTTTTGATTGAAGGTAATAAACTAATTAAATCACCACAGTCCTCTCACACATCCTATCTATTCGTTGGGTGCAAGAGAATGACTGGGGGTGACGTGGAGGGGAGGAGCTATGTGGCAGCTCTGCTGGGTGAATCCTCTTGCACTTCCTGTAGGGGAGGAGATAATATCCCAGAAGTAATGATGACCCGTGGACTGACCACACTTAACAGGAGAAAGATGGCTGAAGACAAATGTCCTCAAACATCAGAACTCAGAGACTGAGCAAACAGAAAAATTACTGGTAGCAAAAGAAGATAAACATCTGAGTCCAGTAACAAGCTGCCATCCGTAAGAAGACACAGAGAAAAAACACTATCCGTTAGGAAGAGCGGCCAAACAAAACTTTAGATTGTCCAACCTCCAAGACAGAGGGCACACACCAGGCAATCCAGGCCGCCAGGTCTACTCACAGATCTCAAACAGGGGAGAGGCACAGAACCTCAAAAAAAAGGTACACTAACAACCCCAAAGAGGATGAACAGCAGATCTCAGATCCTACACCTAGCCGGACCAGTCCAAGCAACGGCAGATCTGAAGCAGGGGAATCAAGGAACCCCAAGAGGGCGGAAGAATGGACACAGCCACTTCAACCTAGAGACAATCGAGCAGGCGTTAGACCCAAGGAGATCTAGCAAAGCCACCCAACTAAGTCACAATGCGGAGCCAGCAGCTCCCCAGATGGAAAGGAACAACTCAAAGAGCAGACCAATCCCTGAATCGGAGTAAACATCTGTTCCAACCTCCTGAATACAGGAGAGGCACCTAAAAAAGGAACCACACCTCTGTAAGGAGGATAACGAGCCCCTAGAAGAGGAGAGCATCGATAAACACCTGCCCATAAGACAGGAAGGAAGATGTAGAAAGAATCGAGAGAACATGAAAGCCACGTCACTGACGAACACGGAAAGGACCCCTTAAAACACCATCATGCTAGCACACATACCAGGCGCAGGAGTGACAGCTGAGCAACTGCACACCTTCCGCTTGCTAGGCAGGAAAGCCCACCATCAGGTTACATCAGTTGGCTGTCCCAAGGGAACCGTATCGTCCGGTATAAGACAAGCTCCAAGGAGCCCCGGCTCTCAGAAAATCTGGCCAAGTAGTAAAACAGAACAGCTAGAACAAGGGCTAAGCCCAAGTACCCTGGAAACTGGAACCCTCAGATTGCTACAGTACAGAGTAACCACAGAGCATTAGTATGCTTAGCTAGCTGTCCAGCTAGCCACGAGCTCCAGGCACAAGGGGAACAGTGAGGACAAGTCACCCGAACAGAGCAACAGCAAGTCTCCGCATCACCTCAGATAGGAAGTCAGAGGACAGTAAAATATGGGTTTGGATGCCACATGGATGGCAATACCTGAACCATATGAGCAGAAAGCCACTAGGACCTCTTCTACCCAAGAAGGAGATGAAGAGCATTCCCAACACCGGGGAGGGACCCCTAACTGGAGCCCAAAAAGACCCCACTGTCTAATGTCCCGAAAAAGGGACAATCAACTCCCAAAAGGAATCCAAGTCCCCAGAAGGTGACCGAATCCACAAGGAGAAACGGACAAAGTCTAAAAAGGTCTCAATGAAGAACAGAACCACTAAAGGAACAAGTCCAAAAAGGACAATTCCCAGAGCCTCCTAAAGGCAAAACTGCCCACGGTGGAAAAAAGGCGCTAAATCACGTGGAAAGGAATACTCTAGGTCCCGAGGGTATCGGAAGAAACAGAAAGTGACGCAGCTGAATTCACTGACTCAGTCTGGTGTCACTTTCTGTTGCTTCCGATACCCTTGAGACCTAGAGTATTCCTTCCCACATGGTGGGAAGGTTAGAGGGTTTAGCACCTTTTTTTCCGCCGAGGGCGGTTTTGCCTTTAGGAGGCTCTGGAAATTGTCCTTTTTGGACCCGCAAGTCCTCTTCAGAATACTTAGATGAAAACGTGTAAACTAAATAACAAGAAACATAAATGATATTGTGAGCACTCGGCGCCCCAACCTGACCAGCTAGGTAGAATAGGCGCCACGTGTCTGAATAAGCCACGAGTAAGAATATCTCAACCCAAGCAGGACCAGCCTGCGACCCGGGTCATAACTGCCAAGTTGGCTAAATCCGCACTCAGAGAGGGAGGAAAAAAAACAGACAAACATGGTACTGACGTGTCCCGAACAACTTCCATAGAAGAAAACAGCGAGTATCGATCCCAGAGAAGGTTCCTGAAGGAAACATAGAATAAAAGAAAAAATGAAAATTCATCCTAGCGGATAAAATAAAATGACAGGCAACCCGAAGGTTAACGCCCAAGAAGAACAGAAGACCCGAGGACCAGCCTAACGGAAACCCTGTTCCTCCAACAAAACTGGGAAGGATCTCGATAACAAGACTTAAAGGAGATTACTTCATTCCCCCCATGTCTAATGAGGTGAGCCATTCGAAGTAGGAGACTGATGAGTCCCATAGCCGAGAAGGATAGGGTCCCCAAACAACTCAAAAACGTGTCTGAGTAGAACACAAAGGTGAGCCATCCTGCAACGAAAGGCACAACACTCAGGAACAGTTACACCCGCAGGGAACTGCACATGCCCTCCCATGGCCGAGAGAACCGGCGCAATCGGGCACGAGCACGAGCACAATCGCAAATAAACATCTGGACTTTGTAGACGAGCAAGCGCCAAAAGATGTAAAAGCAAAAAAGTGCCACAACCTCCGGGGGGAACAATCCCTGGGTTACCTGCATGTGTAGTAGTAGAAGGGATCGGTAGAAAACACGCCTCCCGGAGGACACGCCCCCCCAAGGCGGATGGCTCAGCAGTCCCTTGAATCCCCGAGCCAGAGGAACAAGGCGCCAGAGGACGGCCTAAATAACATAACTGACTGACCTGAGTCAATGGGGCCAATTCGCATTCGTCACAGGACGAAGAATCTGAATCAGAAAGTTGAACAATCTCAAAATCAGCATCCTCCATAATTGGATAAAGGATACAAAAAGATGGACTATATATTAAACAATTTAGAGGGCACCTGAAACCCACAATGGCTGGGGCACTCACCACCTCCAATGTACCAGACAACAGCGGACCAGATTTCTCCGTCTCCACACAGTCATGAATGCGAAAATGGGAGACGAGAACGTAAACATGCCTGGTCACAAGGTGAACCATACAGTTAAAAAAAAGCGCGCCCAATCGTAAAGGTCGCGTCACTTCAAAAGGCCGTTATGTTCCAAAAAGCCACGAGCCCAGTTAACTCTACACATAAGCAGATTGAATCACATAACAAACATGATTAAAAAAAACCCTGTTCAATAATCCCCCTCAGGAGATATTAACCCTTGATTCCAAGATACTATAAGGAGTTCCACTGAGACCCTGTATTTTTCATGTAAGTTTGCAGGAATAAATGAGTTACAGTACATTCATGAAGAAGTAAAATGAAACGATCTTACCGGAATCTATGCTGTGGAACAGGAACACGGCCCTTCAAGTGTGACGGATAGCAGCATCGCCTTCGCCATGGACTTGAGAGAAGAAAGCAGAGAGCAAAGCAAAGTTCGACAACGCCGATTGCTTGTGGAGTTGTTAAAATGAATCGGGATGGTTTCGCATAAAGACTCTTCCTGCATCTCGGGACTCTAACTTTCATCCAAGCCCTCACTGAGAGACTGACAGGATTACTTAAAACTCCCGTCCTATGTCGAAGAGTACTACCCTCTATAAGAGACAAAAACAAACTTCTGACACTTCTCTGCCAACCTCCTGGGACGAAAGGCAAAGAATGACTGGGGGATGAGGGAAGTGGAAGGAATATTTAAGCCTTTGGCTGGGGTGTCTTTGCCTCCTCCTGGTGGCCAGGTTCTTATTTCCCAAAAGTAATGGGACATAAAACAAGTTGGGATAGAGACAAAATAATATAATATGTACTTTAATTACTTTACCTGCAAATTTATACTGCAGTGCCTCGACATTAACCCTTTCTTTTTAGTTTCTGAATTGTAAAGCTCTAACTCCCCCCCACACAATTCCTTTTATGGCTGTATCTATGTTTATTGTTATTTGGTAAAATGCAAAAGTGAATAGGGATTATCTGCTGGAGCAGACCTAGAAGCTGTGAACTCAGTTGAAATACAATGCCTGTGTCTAAACACTGATAAGAGGGGTGGAGTTAGCTACTCCAGGCAGTTTAGCTATGTTAATCATTTTGCTTATTTTTGAAAATTATTTTAAAATACTTGCCAGCAATTTTTAAACAATTTTTTATTTTATTTTTTAGCCCTTTTAAGATATGCACAGATCTCAACATGTTTTACAACACTCTAAGCACTAGACATAACTGATGTTATCAGTTATAATAATACGCATATTAATTATATCATTTTTGTACAAACAAGTGAATAATCTTCCAATCCAAGCATTGTATTTAAATATTAGCACACACACCCTTAATAAGACTTACTTTGTCTGATGCCTCTGAAGCCAGAAGATTGGTAGCAAGAGTCTGGAGTTTATGATGTGCTACGGTTTTCAGTGCAGCAAGACTACGTCTGGTCATAGCTTGTTTTAAATTGACTGCTGAATGGCTGAGTGCATCCACTGCTGCAGGCACAGCTTCATCACAAGCATTAAGTATCTCGACAGCTGTGATCCCCATCACGCAACGATCTAGTGCACCTGCATCGCCAAACAAACTAATATATTACCCTCATCACATATCATTAAAAACAGATAAAATGAAATGTTTTACAACTTTCTGCTGCAAAGTCTTAGAGGAAACATTACAAGTCATTATACAATGCAATAATACCATGGGAATGGAACTTTTAGCCCACATCAAATTTACCAGGATTTTATCTCATTTTACCTATTTCCTCCCTATGTGACACCCTTGTTTACTGTCAGTGTGTTTGGTTGAGAGCTAGTATGTGTGGCTGTAGGTTAGGATCCAGGAGACCATGGAGCGATTCTTGAGCCTATCGCCAGTGAGTGCTGGCTATTCTATGCGTACTGTTTGATATTTTTATGTGATTTTCCTATTGGGCTTTGCACCCAAACGTTTTTGGGGTTAAATACCTCAGCCATCTGTGAGTTGGGCTAGTAGCACGGGACCTGTACCCACTCAAGTTTGAGAGTAAAGTCCATTTTTTTGTAAGGGACAAAAAACTGCAATAAGAAAATACATTTTCTTACTACATTATTGGTTGCCTAAACATATGTATATACCCCTCCTTCAAAAAAGAAAAACAATATGTACTGGTATAGAGCTGAACACAGCCAGTGACCTATCGGGGCTTGCATATGTGTGTAGCCACCAATCACTGGCTTTGTTCAGCTCAGGGTAAAAAATTTCCCATTGGATAGAGACTAGATTGTCATTTAATGGCAATTTATCAATAAATGTATGGCCGTAACCTATACAGCCACACATAAATTACACGGTTTCTATTTGTGGGACAATTCATTTAAACTATTTGCTATGTAACATCTGGTCCCAGATAGACTCTCCTACTGTTTTCCTCTGATTCAGACTTATTGTGGATATTACTTCAGTACAAGGTTTCTCTGACACACACTTTACAGTACTGTGCCCTGATCTATGATTTTAGAACAAACCTGTCTAAGAGAATGATCATGAAAAAAACAACAGAGCTATTAATCCTTACTGCTCACTGGCTGGTTTATTAGACCATCAGTGAAATCAAGATACAGACAGTCTGTAGTGCCAGCACTCCAATAACTGACGCGTTTTGCGCATGCGCTTCCTCAGAGAATAGATGCATGTAGCTACTCTCTATGTAGGCATAGCCAGGTAGCAATATTATAATACCCTTAAAGTGAATGTAAATTTTTATGAATCAGTGCCCGGTTTTTAAAAATACTATTAAAAACAGGGGCACTTTCATTCATGAAAGTTTATATTGCAGCGTTTTTGTTAAAATACTTACCTTTTTCTTCTTCCAAGCCGGACCAGCAATCCCCCACCTGCAGCTCCTCTGTACTTATGTCAGCAATGACTAATCCAGCTTCCTCCAATCATGGCTTCCCCTCAAGAGCAAACATTTTCTGAAGCCACGCCGTGATTGGAGGAAGCCTGTTTCGTCATTGCTGTGCTAAGTACTGCATGAGAAGCTGGTGGGGGACCGCCTACAGAAGTAGAAATCCGGAGCCTTTTCAAAATGATTTTCCACTAACAGAAGCCAAAAAAAGAGCCTAATCTGCAAGTTACTTAATCTTTTATTTTAAGAAGCTTTGTGTAAATGTATTTATCTATAAATATTTTACATCTAATGCAAGTCTGTAGCTTTGAATTTGTTTAAAGGGCCAGAAAACCCTTTTTTTTTCTTTCATGATTCAGATAGAGCATATAATTGTAAACAACTTTCCAATTTACTTCTATTATCAAATGTTCTTGGTTTTCATGTTATCCTTTGTTGAAAAGCAAAAAGATAAGCTCAGGAGTGTGTACGTGTCTGCAGCACTATACGGCAGTTATACATTGGCAAGAACACTAGATGGCAGCACTATTTCCTGTCATGTAGTGTTTCAGATATGTGCACGCTGCCTATCTAGATATCTCTTTATCAAAGAATATATAATAACTAAGCAAGTTTGATAATAGAAGTGAATTGGAAACTTTTTTTAAATTGTATGTTCTGTCTGAGTCATGAAAGACATTTTTTGGGTTTCAAATCCCTTTAATAAAGATCTTTAGTAAAAGAGAGACATTAAATACATCAAGATACTCTATTAACTAATTCCTAATTGCTCCTAGTTGATATCAACTTTTAAACCTAGGGAAGCCTAACACAGGAGATCAGTCAAATCTTTTTTGATTTCTCAGTATCAAACTGATTTCTTTCAATCAATGTATATCACTTTAATAAAGGCTTAATAATATATAGGTTCAATAGACTATAATGTGTATACTTTGCAGTGAAAATAACAGAATTTATGTTTACCTGATAAATTACTTTCTCCAACGGTGTGTCCGGTCCACGGCGTCATCCTTACTTGTGGGATATTCTCTTCCCCAACAGGAAATGGCAAAGAGCCCAGCAAAGCTGGTCACATGATCCCTCCTAGGCTCCGCCTACCCCAGTCATTCGACCGACGTTAAGGAGGAATATTTGCATAGGAGAAACCATATGGTACCGTGGTGACTGTAGTTAAAGAAAATAAATTATCAGACCTGATTAAAAAAACCAGGGCGGGCCGTGGACCGGACACACCGTTGGAGAAAGTAATTTATCAGGTAAACATAAATTCTGTTTTCTCCAACATAGGTGTGTCCGGTCCACGGCGTCATCCTTACTTGTGGGAACCAATACCAAAGCTTTAGGACACGGATGAAGGGAGGGAGCAAATCAGGTCACCTAAATGGAAGGCACCACGGCTTGCAAAACCTTTCTCCCAAAAATAGCCTCAGAAGAAGCGAAAGTATCAAACTTGTAAAATTTGGTAAAAGTGTGCAGTGAAGACCAAGTCGCTGCCCTACATATCTGATCAACAGAAGCCTCGTTCTTGAAGGCCCATGTGGAAGCCACAGCCCTAGTGGAATGAGCCGTGATTCTTTCGGGAGGCTGCCGTCCGGCAGTCTCGTAAGCCAATCTGATGATGCTTTTAATCCAAAAAGAGAGAGAGGTAGAAGTTGCTTTTTGACCTCTCCTTTTACCGGAATAAACAACAAACAAGGAAGATGTTTGTCTAAAATCCTTTGTAGCATCTAAATAGAATTTTAGAGCGCGAACAACATCCAGATTGTGCAACAAACGTTCCTTCTTTGAAACTGGTTTCGGACACAGAGAAGGTACGATAATCTCCTGGTTAATGTTTTTGTTAGAAACAACTTTTGGAAGAAAACCAGGTTTAGTACGTAAAACCACCTTATCTGCATGGAACACCAGATAAGGAGGAGAACACTGCAGAGCAGATAATTCTGAAACTCTTCTAGCAGAAGAAATTGCAACTAAAAACAAAACTTTCCAAGATAATAACTTAATATCAACGGAATGTAAGGGTTCAAACGGAACCCCCTGAAGAACTGAAAGAACTAAGTTGAGACTCCAAGGAGGAGTCAAAGGTTTGTAAACAGGCTTAATTCTAACCAGAGCCTGAACAAAGGCTTGAACATCTGGCACAGCTGCCAGCTTTTTGTGAAGTAACACAGACAAGGCAGAAATCTGTCCCTTCAGGGAACTAGCAGATAATCCTTTTTCCAATCCTTCTTGAAGGAAGGATAGAATCTTAGGAATCTTAACCTTGTCCCAAGGGAATCCTTTAGATTCACACCAACAGATATATTTTTTCCAAATTTTGTGGTAAATCTTTCTAGTTACAGGCTTTCTGGCCTGAACAAGAGTATCGATAACAGAATCTGAGAACCCTCGCTTCGATAAGATCAAGCGTTCAATCTCCAAGCAGTCAGCTGGAGTGAAACCAGATTCGGATGTTCGAACGGACCCTGAACAAGAAGGTCTCGTCTCAAAGGTAGCTTCCAAGGTGGAGCCGATGACATATTCACCAGATCTGCATACCAAGTCCTGCGTGGCCACGCAGGAGCTATCAAGATCACCGACGCCCTCTCCTGATTGATCCTGGCTACCAGCCTGGGGATGAGAGGAAACGGCGGGAACACATAAGCTAGTTTGAAGGTCCAAGGTGCTACTAGTGCATCCACTAGAGCCGCCTTGGGATCCCTGGATCTGGACCCGTAGCAAGGAACTTTGAAGTTCTGACGAGAGGCCATCAGATCCATGTCTGGAATGCCCCACAGCTGAGTGACTTGGGCAAAGATTTCCGGATGGAGTTCCCACTCCCCCGGATGCAATGTCTGACGACTCAGAAAATCCGCTTCCCAATTTTCCACTCCTGGGATGTGGATAGCAGACAGGTGGCAGGAGTGAGACTCCGCCCATAGAATGATTTTGGTCACTTCTTCCATCGCTAGGGAACTCCTTGTTCCCCCCTGATGGTTGATGTACGCAACAGTTGTCATGTTGTCTGATTGAAACCGTATGAACTTGGCCCTCGCTAGCTGAGGCCAAGCCTTGAGAGCATTGAATATCGCTCTCAGTTCCAGAATATTTATCGGTAGAAGAGATTCTTCCCGAGACCAAAGACCCTGAGCTTTCAGGGATCCCCAGACCGCGCCCCAGCCCATCAGACTGGCGTCGGTCGTGACGATGACCCACTCCGGTCTGCGGAATGTCATCCCTTGTGACAGGTTGTCCAGGGACAGCCACCAACGGAGTGAGTCTCTGGTCCTCTGATTTACTTGTATCTTCGGAGACAAGTCTGTATAGTCCCCATTCCACTGACTGAGCATGCACAGTTGTAATGGTCTTAGATGAATGCGCGCAAAAGGAACTATGTCCATTGCCGCTACCATCAAACCGATCACTTCCATGCACTGCGCTATGGAAGGAAGAGGAACGGAATGAAGTATCCGACAAGAGTCTAGAAGTTTTGTTTTTCTGGCCTCTGTCAGAAAAATCCTCATTTCTAAGGAGTCTATTATTGTTCCCAAGAAGGGAACCCTTGTTGACGGAGATAGAGAACTCTTTTCCACGTTCACTTTCCATCCGTGAGATCTGAGAAAGGCCAGGACAATGTCCGTGTGAGCCTTTGCTTGAGGAAGGGACGACGCTTGAATCAGAATGTCGTCCAAGTAAGGTACTACAGCAATGCCCCTTGGTCTTAGCACAGCTAGAAGGGACCCTAGTACCTTTGTGAAAATCCTTGGAGCAGTGGCTAATCCGAAAGGAAGCGCCACGAACTGGTAATGCTTGTCCAGGAATGCGAACCTTAGGAACCGATGATGTTCCTTGTGGATAGGAATATGTAGATACGCATCCTTTAAATCCACTGTGGTCATGAATTGACCTTCCTGGATGGAAGGAAGAATAGTTCGAATGGTTTCCATCTTGAACGATGGAACCTTGAGAAACTTGTTTAAGATCTTGAGATCTAAGATTGGTCTGAACGTTCCCTCTTTTTTGGGAACTATGAACAGATTGGAGTAGAACCCCATCCCTTGTTCTCTTAATGGAACAGGATGAATCACTCCCATTTTTAACAGGTCTTCTACACAATGTAAGAATGCCTGTCTTTTTACGTGGTCTGAAGACAACTGAGACCTGTGGAACCTCCCCCTTGGGGGAAGCCCCTTGAATTCCAGAAGATAACCTTGGGAGACTATTTCTAGCGCCCAAGGATCCAGAACATCTCTTGCCCAAGCCTGAGCGAAGAGAGAGAGTCTGCCCCCCACCAGATCCGGTCCCGGATCGGGGGCCAACATTTCATGCTGTCTTGGTAGCAGTGGCAGGTTTCTTGGCCTGCTTTCCCTTGTTCCAGCCTTGCATTGGTCTCCAAGCTGGCTTGGCTTGAGAAGTATTACCCTCTTGCTTAGAGGACGTAGCACTTTGGGCTGGTCCATTTCTACGAAAGGGACGAAAATTAGGTTTATTTTTTGCCTTGAAAGGCCGATCCTGAGGAAGGGCGTGGCCCTTACCCCCAGTGATATCAGAGATAATCTCTTTCAAGTCAGGGCCAAACAGCGTTTTCCCCTTGAAAGGAATGTTAAGTAGCTTGTTCTTGGAAGACGCATCAGCTGACCAAGATTTCAACCAAAGCGCTCTGCGCGCCACAATAGCAAACCCAGAATTCTTAGCCGCTAACCTAGCCAATTGCAAAGTGGCGTCTAGGGTGAAAGAATTAGCCAATTTGAGAGCATTGATTCTGTCCATAATCTCCTCATAAGGAGGAGAATCACTATCGACCGCCTTTATCAGCTCATCGAACCAGAAACATGCGGCTGTAGCTACAGGGACAATGCATGAAATTGGTTGTAGAAGGTAACCCTGCTGAACAAACATCTTATTAAGTAAACCTTCTAATTTTTTATCCATAGGATCTTTGAAAGCACAACTATCCTCTATGGGTATAGTGGTGCGTTTGTTTAAAGTGGAAACCGCTCCCTCGACCTTGGGGACTGTCTGCCATAAGTCCTTTCTGGGGTCGACCATAGGAAACAATTTTTTAAATATGGGGGGAGGGACGAAAGGAATACCGGGCCTTTCCCATTCTTTATTAACAATGTCCGCCACCCGCTTGGGTATAGGAAAAGCTTCTGGGAGCCCCGGGACCTCTAGGAACTTGTCCATCTTACATAGTTTCTCTGGGATGACCAACTTGTCACAATCATCCAGAGTGGATAATACCTCCTTAAGCAGAATGCGGAGATGTTCCAACTTAAATTTAAACGTAATCACATCAGGTTCAGCTTGTTGAGAAATGTTCCCTGAATCAGTAATTTCTCCCTCAGACAAAACCTCCCTGGCCCCATCAGACTGGGTTAGGGGCCCTTCAGAACCATTATTATCAGCGTCGTCATGCTCTTCAGTATCTAAAACAGAGCAGTCGCGCTTACGCTGATAAGTGTTCATTTTGGCTAAAATGTTTTTGACAGAATTATCCATTACAGCCGTTAATTGTTGCATAGTAAGGAGTATTGGCGCGCTAGATGTACTAGGGGCCTCCTGAGTGGGCAAGACTCGTGTAGACGAAGGAGGGAATGATGCAGTACCATGCTTACTCCCCTCACTTGAGGAATCATCTTGGGCATCATTGTCATTGTCACATAAATCACATTTATTTAAATGAATGGGAATTCTGGCTTCCCCACATTCAGAACACAGTCTATCTGGTAGTTCAGACATGTTAAACAGGCATAAACTTGATAACAAAGTACAAAAAACGTTTTAAAATAAAACCGTTACTGTCACTTTAAATTTTAAACTGAACACACTTTATTACTGCAATTGCGAAAAAACATGAAGGAATTGTTCAAAATTCACCAAATTTTCACCACAGTGTCTTAAAGCCTTAAAAGTATTGCACACCAAATTTGGAAGCTTTAACCCTTAAAATAACGGAACCGGAGCCGTTTTTAACTTTAACCCCTTTACAGTCCCTGGTATCTGCTTTGCTGAGACCCAACCAAGCCCAAAGGGGAATACGATACCAAATGACGCCTTCAGAAAGTCTTTTCTAAGTATCAGAGCTCCTCTCACATGCGACTGCATGTCATGCCTCTCAAAAACAAGTGCGCAACACCGGCGCGAAAATGAGGCTCTGCCTATGATTTGGGAAAGCCCCTAAAGAATAAGGTGTCTAAAACAGTGCCTGCCGATATTATTATATCAAAATACCCAGAATAAATGATTCCTCAAGGCTAAATATGTGTTAATAATGAATCGATTTAGCCCAGAAAAAGTCTACAGTCTTAATAAGCCCTTGTGAAGCCCTTATTTACGATCTTAATAAACATGGCTTACCGGATCCCATAGGGAAAATGACAGCTTCCAGCATTACATCGTCTTGTTAGAATGTGTCATACCTCAAGCAGCAAGAGACTGCTCACTGTTCCCCCAACTGAAGTTAATTGCTCTCAACAGTCCTGTGTGGAACAGCCATGGATTTTAGTGACGGTTGCTAAAATCATTTTCCTCATACAAACAGAAATCTTCATCTCTTTTCTGTTTCTGAGTAAATAGTACATACCAGCACTATTTCAAAATAACAAACTCTTGATTGAATAATAAAAACTACAGTTAAACACTAAAAAACTCTAAGCCATCTCCGTGGAGATGTTGCCTGTACAACGGCAAAGAGAATGACTGGGGTAGGCGGAGCCTAGGAGGGATCATGTGACCAGCTTTGCTGGGCTCTTTGCCATTTCCTGTTGGGGAAGAGAATATCCCACAAGTAAGGATGACGCCGTGGACCGGACACACCTATGTTGGAGAAAATTACATTCTGCTTACTCTTTTTAAGAAATATTATACTTACGGTAAACTGATATATCTATAAAAGAACTCTTCTTAATAAAGATTTTTTTACATGTAAATGGTTTATTTAATAATACCAGCAAACTGCTACAAAAAATAAAATCAAAAGGCAGAAAGTATTGAAGAAACTAAATGTTCTAGGTTGAATCGCAATAAAGCTACATATATTTTTTTAAGTAACGACAGTAAAGTCAAAATTAAACTGAAATGGATTGGATAGAGTATTAAATTTTAAACAACTTTCCTATTCTCAATTGTGCTTAGTTCTCTTAGAATCCTTTGTTAAAGAGTAATCTTGGGTGAGTTCAGGAGCGTGAACGTGTGTTTAGCTGACAGCAGTGTTTACAACAATGTTTATAGCAATGTTATACATAGTTGCAAATACTGCTGCTATAGACTGCTAAAGACGTGCACGCAACTAAGCTCCTATCAACCCACCTAGATTTAGTATTCAACAAAAAGGATACTAAGAAAACAAAACAAATTTGGGATAATAGAAGTAAAGTGTAACATTGTTTAAAATCACATGCTTTATCTGAATTATGAACATTTAATTTGGACTTTACATACTCGATACAAAACCCATTAAAGGGACACTGAACCCACATTTTTTCTTTCATGATTCAGATAGAGCATGCAATTTTAAGCAACTTTCTAATTTACTCCTATTATCATTTTTTATTCGTTCTCTTGCTATCTTTATTTGAAAAAGAAGGCAGCTAAGGTTTTTTTTGGTTCAGTACTCTGGACATTACTTTTTTAATGGTGGATGAATGTATCCACCAATCAGCAAGAACAACCCAGGTTGTTCACCAAAAATGGGCCGGCATCTAAACAAAAATGAAGAAAGAAAATTTGATAATAGGAGTAAATTAGAAAATTGCTTAAAATTTCATGTTCTATCTGAATCACGAAATAAAACATTTGGGTTCAGTGTTCCTTTAACTAACTGGTGTTGCAGCCAAGTTATTAAAGGGGAACAAAAAAGGCACATTTGATAAGAAACCTTTTTGTAATATACGTGTTTGCAAAAAAAGAGCCTTTTAAAATGTATTGCTACTTTTGTAACAACTATATTTACCACTTGTGCCGCAATGGCACGCATAATAAAAGTTATTGCAAATTTTGACTTTCATGCCCCATTAACGGGACAGTCTTCTGGTTTTTTTTATTGTTTAAAAAGATATATAACACATTTATTACCCATTCCCCAGCTTTGCACAACCAACATTGTTATATTAATATACTTTATAACCTCTAAATTTCTGACGGTTTTTAAGCCTCTGCAGACCGCCTCTCATCTCAGAGCATTTTATCAGCATTTCACAGCAAGACAGTGCGAGTTCATTTGCGCCATATAGATAACATCAATCTTGTGGAGTTATTATGAAGCAGCACAAGTTGGCTAAAATGCAAGTTTGTCAATAGCACTGAGATAAGAGGCAGTCTGCAGAGGCTTCGATACAAGGTAATCAAAGAGGTAAAACGTATATTAATATAACCTGGTTGATTATGCTAAACTGGGGAATGGGTAATAAAGGGTTATAAAGGGATTATCTATCTTTTTAAACAATAACAATTTTCGGGTAGACCATCCCTTTAAGCAAATTATTAGTTGTAAAGCAAGTATTGAATTAACAATAAAAGGAATAATCATACAGCAAAAAATAAATAATTAAAAAACGTCCACCTTCACATAAGTCTTGACATTTCTGTTTAATGTTTTTGATTTATGGAGATTTTACATTTTTGAAGTTTGATAAAACAATTCCCAGAATTAATATGGACTCGGCCACTTATCCTATATATAACCTGCCAGACAAGTTTACACAAAGCTAAGCTAGGATCTATTCGAAGAGAGAAATGAGAATTAGGGTTGTCCCAATACAATAAAACCTCAGTGTTACTGGAATCCAGGTTATTGGAAATAAATAATACATTTTTTCATACAATAAGCACATTTCTGTGAAGTTTGGCAAAGCTTTATAAAACAACTTACTAAACGAAATTAAGGGTAAGGAAAGGACAATTGAAATAAATGTTATTTGTAGAAGTGGTCTTACCGGTATCCATCTGCCAGACATAGACAGAGCCGTCTGAACATCCAACCACTAGGTAATCATCCGATGGTCTCCACTTTATAACTTGAATGGGAAAGAGATGGCGAGATGCCAGCATGATGCATTTCCTTTCTCTCAAGCTCAGAAGGCCAACCGAGTGATCGCTGGCAACGGAACAGATACAATGCTGTACTCTTGTCTGCAATTACAAAAATAATATAGTATTAATATGGCTTTGGGCTCAGTGGCAATATCAGTTTTTTGTTGAAAAGCCTTTTGTGATTCAAGCACAAATTGTTTTCAATTAACCGTCATATATAAACATAATAAAAAAGTACTGCAGATACTGTGTATCTTCTCTGGGAGATTAGAATACAGAGAAAAATTTAAAGCAATTTTTGACATAAGATTTTGGGTTTCATGTCCCATTAAAGGGATAGTCTAGTCAAAATTAAACTTCCGTGATTCAGATTAATCATGCAATTTTAAGCAACTTTCTAATTTACTCCTATTATCAATTTTTCTTTTGTCTCTTGGTGTCTTTAATTGAAAAAGCAAAAAAGTAAGCTTAGAAGCCGGCCCATTTCTGGTTCAGAACCTGGGTAGTGCTTGCTGATTGGTGTCTATATGTAGCCATCCAATCAGCAAGCACTACCCAGGTTCTGAATAAAAAATGGGCTGGGTCCTAAGCTTACATTTTTGCTAATTTTTCAATTAAAGATACCAAGAGAATAAAAAGTATATACTGTACAGCATTCAGGGGATGCACTTTTTTTCTTTTTCACTAAATTAACTCAACTATGAGGATAAATACGCAGTGAAACGATCATTGTTGCAAATATTTACCATTGATTATTTGTTTAAATGAATGGTTTCACATACACTTTGCTTAATTTATTTCAAATAATTTGACTAATTAAACAAATTTTTTACTGTAACTGCTGCGCATTCTGCACATCTATCTCATTATCTAATTCTGTTTAGCAAGGATGTCAAAAACCTTATGATGTGAATAATGGCACTTTGTAATGCTTTTAGAGTGGATAATAAATAGATAAAGAGTAGGCTAATGACAAATTGCCATTTATAATAAGGAATTAACTAAAGCTTTTATTTTTAATTAGATGATATTTGGGGTAATTATTTTTTGCAAAGTAGACAATTGAGGTAATCAAATAGAAATCATGCTGACTGCATTATCCTGTGCTGTGGTTTCAATGAAAAATAAACATTACATAGAAGAAATATCAGTGGTTTGCCACTAATTAACGGATCAAACAGTACACACACTAAAAGGCGAAAAAAAAGAGCTAAGAAATCTTCTTAAACAATTAAATTTTAGATTTACAGGGTGCATGTTGTATTGAATTAGACCATATTTAAGTATGATCAAAAAGAACTTGTTTAACAATGACTGTACATTTATATTTAAAATACCAGTCTAAATATGTACACATGGTGTCAAGGGCTTTTAACACCCCAGGAAGTCTCTTATAATCACCAACCTTGTAAATAAATTGTTACGTTACTGCTAATTCAAACAAGTGCACTGCTGATCTTATAAATGGCTGGCAACATCAGCATGAAAAACAGGAGCTAAATAATACTTTCCATAATTTTCTTTAATTGATGCAGTTAAATTGACAACACATAAGAATCAGGGTCTAGATTTAATAGCAGGTCTTGTATCTTTAAATCTAGACTTAGAGGTCGAGCACAGGGATTATTTGCATTGATTCTCAGCAAAAGTGAGATGTAAGTATAAAGTTTAACTTCACCATATAGCATTTTGGTCTCTACGCAAAAGTAGATAAGCTGTGTGCTCCAAAAATATATTTTCAAAGACAAAAACAAGTTCAGCACAACGATAAAGAACTGAAATAAAGAAAAGTTCAATCTGTACAATCTTTTAGTCAAGAACTGTCCTGGACACCAGTTTAAAGCAAGCATGCAATTTTAAACAACTTTCTAATTTACTCCTATTATCAATTTTTTCTTCGTTCTTTTGCTTAGGAGCCGGCCTATTTTTGGTATAGCACCTGAGTAGCACTGGCTGATTGGTGGCTACTATTCTCTTATAAAGACAGTAGTTGTTTTTCTCAGAGTGCTTTAAAACTAAAAGTTCCTACATTTAGTGTGAAAAACCCTCAGGTCAATTGAACACTATGTGTAGAAGTTCAGGGAATAGCCAAAGGGTGGAGGACGGTGACATTTTCTACTCAGCAGCAGCATCTTCCTTTACCTTGCACCATGGCAGCAACAGAGGTTAGACCACCCATCTGAGGAAGCGCAAATATAGTTCTAAGGAGATGGGTAAGAGCAGAATACTGTAGGCCAGGGGAGTGGCAGATAAATGTGCATTTCACCTGGGGGGCCTGTGACATCAGCAAACTGGGCACTTTCTCACTGCCAAGCTGAACTCCTTTGTCAACACCTCTGTCATGGAGGCATTTTTGAGGGTAAGAAGGGGTCTCACATCAGTTAAGACAGTAGAAATGCTGGGAAATGGGGTAGAGTAAAGCTTTGAAATGTAGGGGTGTTTTGCCTCCCACTGGAGAACAGGAGGTCCCCATCCGTGACAATTTGCAGACTCTCCATCATTTAAAAGAAAAAAACATAAAATGTATAGTTTTATGGTGGCGAGAGACCATAAGCTGTTTCTTATGGGGTATACACACCTACCAGGAGGATGCAAAACCCCATATGCCTACAAACACATCGCCCACCTCACATATACCTAAGTTTAACGTATAGCCAAGAGAAGAGGTGAGGTGTTTAAGGAGTAAAAGCATTAAAAAGAGGAGCAGGAAATAAGATGTGCTATATATATATATATAAACACAGAGAAAGTCCAGCACTTACTTACAATCTCTCAGCTAAGCTTAAAAGCAAAAATGGAAGGGTTAATTACCACATCAGGCCAAATGGGACAAGCCCAGGTACCATGTCAAGGTCCCTTCCAAAACCTAGGACCCTAAAACAGCAACACAATGCAAGCTCTCCATCCAACAATCTAGGAACAAGTGAAGGGTGCACAGGCATATGTAACCACCCTAGACAAGCCTGTGCACCCTTCACTTGTTCCCAGTTTGTTGGATTGAGAACTTGCGTTGTGTGGCTGTTTTAGGGTCCCAGGTATTGGAACAAACAAATTAACAGTTCCAATAAAAGACTAGCACTCTCCAGATTTTACTGCAAAAAAACAGAATTTATGTTTACCTGATAAATTACTTTCTCCAACGGTGTGTCCGGTCCACGGCGTCATCCTTACTTGTGGGATATTCTCTTCCCCAACAGGAAATGGCAAAGAGCCCAGCAAAGCTGGTCACATGATCCCTCCTAGGCTCCGCCTACCCCAGTCATTCGACCGACGTTAAGGAGGAATATTTGCATAGGAGAAACCATATGGTACCGTGGTGACTGTAGTTAAAGAAAATAAATTATCAGACCTGATTAAAAAAACCAGGGCGGGCCGTGGACCGGACACACCGTTGGAGAAAGTAATTTATCAGGTAAACATAAATTCTGTTTTCTCCAACATAGGTGTGTCCGGTCCACGGCGTCATCCTTACTTGTGGGAACCAATACCAAAGCTTTAGGACACGGATGAAGGGAGGGAGCAAATCAGGTCACCTAAATGGAAGGCACCACGGCTTGCAAAACCTTTCTCCCAAAAATAGCCTCAGAAGAAGCGAAAGTATCAAACTTGTAAAATTTGGTAAAAGTGTGCAGTGAAGACCAAGTCGCTGCCCTACATATCTGATCAACAGAAGCCTCGTTCTTGAAGGCCCATGTGGAAGCCACAGCCCTAGTGGAATGAGCTGTGATTCTTTCGGGAGGCTGCCGTCCGGCAGTCTCGTAAGCCAATCTGATGATGCTTTTAATCCAAAAAGAGAGAGAGGTAGAAGTTGCTTTTTGACCTCTCCTTTTACCGGAATAAACAACAAACAAGGAAGATGTTTGTCTAAAATCCTTTGTAGCATCTAAATAGAATTTTAGAGCGCGAACAACATCCAAATTGTGCAACAAACGTTCCTTCTTTGAAACTGGTTTCGGACACAGAGAAGGTACGATAATCTCCTGGTTAATGTTTTTGTTAGAAACAACTTTTGGAAGAAAACCAGGTTTAGTACGTAAAACCACCTTATCTGCATGGAACACCAGATAAGGAGGAGAACACTGCAGAGCAGATAATTCTGAAACTCTTCTAGCAGAAGAAATTGCAACTAAAAACAAAACTTTCCAAGATAATAACTTAATATCAACGGAATGCAAGGGTTCAAACGGAACCCCCTGAAGAACTGAAAGAACTAAATTGAGACTCCAAGGAGGAGTCAAAGGTTTGTAAACAGGCTTAATTCTAACCAGAGCCTGAACAAAGGCTTGAACATCTGGCACAGCGGCCAGCTTTTTGTGAAGTAACACAGACAAGGCAGAAATCTGTCCCTTCAGGGAACTTGCAGATAATCCTTTTTCCAATCCTTCTTGAAGGAAGGATAGAATCCTAGGAATCTTAACCTTGTCCCAAGGGAATCCTTTAGATTCACACCAACAGATATATTTTTTCCAAATTTTGTGGTAAATCTTTCTAGTTACAGGCTTTCTGGCCTGAACAAGAGTATCGATAACAGAATCTGAGAATCCTCGCTTCGATAAGATCAAGCGTTCAATCTCCAAGCAGTCAGCTGGAGTGAAACCAGATTCGGATGTTCGAACGGACCCTGAACAAGAAGGTCTCGTCTCAAAGGTAGCTTCCAAGGAGGAGCCGATGACATATTCACCAGATCTGCGTACCAAGTCCTGCGTGGCCACGCAGGAGCTATCAAGATCACCGACACCCTCTCCTGATTGATCCTGGCTACCAGCCTGGGGATGAGAGGAAACGGCGGGAACACATAAGCTAGTTTGAAGGTCCAAGGTGCTACTAGTGCATCCACTAGAGCCGCCTTGGGATCCCTGGATCTGGACCCGTAGCAAGGAACTTTGAAGTTCTGACGAGAGGCCATCAGATCCATGTCTGGAATGCCCCACAGCTGAGTGACTTGGGCAAAGATTTCCGGATGGAGTTCCCACTCCCCCGGATGCAATGTCTGACGACTCAGAAAATCCGCCTCCCAATTTTCCACTCCTGGGATGTGGATAGCAGACAGGTGGCAGGAGTGAGACTCCGCCCATAGAATGATTTTGGTCACTTCTTCCATCGCCAGGGAACTCCTTGTTCCCCCCTGATGGTTGATGTACGCAACAGTTGTCATGTTGTCTGATTGAAACCGTATGAACTTGGCCCTCGCTAGCTGAGGCCAAGCCTTGAGAGCATTGAATATCGCTCTCAGTTCCAGAATATTTATCGGTAGAAGAGATTCTTCCCGAGACCAAAGACCCTGAGCTTTCAGGGATCCCCAGACCGCGCCCCAGCCCATCAGACTGGCGTCGGTCGTGACAATGACCCACTCTGGTCTGCGGAATGTCATCCCTCGTGACAGGTTGTCCAGGGACAGCCACCAACGGAGTGAGTCTCTGGTCCTCTGATTTACTTGTATCTTCGGAGACAAGTCTGTATAGTCCCCATTCCACTGACTGAGCATGCACAGTTGTAATGGTCTTAGATGAATGCGTGCAAAAGGAACTATGTCCATTGCCGCTACCATCAACCCGATCACTTCCATGCACTGAGCTATGGAAGGAAGAGGAACGGAATGAAGTATCCGACAAGAGTCTAGAAGTTTTGTTTTTCTGGCCTCTGTCAGAAAAATCCTCATTTCTAAGGAGTCTATTATTGTTCCCAAGAAGGGAACCCTTGTTGACGGAGATAGAGAACTCTTTTCCACGTTCACTTTCCATCCGTGAGATCTGAGAAAGGCCAGGACAATGTCCGTGTGAGCCTTTGCTTGAGGAAGGGACGACGCTTGAATCAGAATGTCGTCCAAGTAAGGTACTACAGCAATGCCCCTTGGTCTTAGCACAGCTAGAAGGGACCCTAGTACCTTTGTGAAAATCCTTGGAGCAGTGGCTAATCCGAAAGGAAGCGCCACGAACTGGTAATGTTTGTCCAGGAATGCGAACCTCAGGAACCGATGATGTTCCTTGTGGATAGGAATATGTAGATACGCATCCTTTAAATCCACCGTGGTCATGAATTGACCTTCCTGGATGGAAGGAAGAATAGTTCGAATGGTTTCCATCTTGAACGATGGAACCTTGAGAAACTTGTTTAAGATCTTGAGATCTAAGATTGGTCTGAACGTTCCCTCTTTTTTGGGAACTATAAACAGATTGGAGTAGAACCCCATCCCTTGTTCTCTTAATGGAACGGGATGAATCACTCCCATTTTTAACAGGTCTTCTACACAATGTAAGAATGCCTGTCTTTTTATGTGGTCTGAAGACAACTGAGACCTGTGGAACCTCCCCCTTGGGGGAAGTCCCTTGAATTCCAGAAGATAACCTTGGGAGACTATTTCTAGCGCCCAAGGATCCAGAACATCTCTTGCCCAAGCCTGAGCGAAGAGAGAGAGTCTGCCCCCCACCAGATCCGGTCCCGGATCGGGGGCCAACATTTCATGCTGTCTTGGTAGCAGTGGCAGGTTTCTTGGCCTGCTTTCCCTTGTTCCAGCCTTGCATTGGTCTCCAAGCTGGCTTGGCTTGAGAAGTATTACCCTCTTGCTTAGAGGACGTAGCACTTTGGGCTGGTCCGTTTCTACGAAAGGGACGAAAATTAGGTTTATTTTTTGCCTTGAAAGGCCGATCCTGAGGAAGGGCGTGGCCCTTACCCCCAGTGATATCCGAGATAATCTCTTTCAAGTCAGGGCCAAACAGCGTTTTCCCCTTGAAAGGAATGTTAAGTAACTTGTTCTTGGAAGACGCATCAGCCGACCAAGATTTCAACCAAAGCGCTCTGCGCGCCACAATAGCAAACCCAGAATTCTTAGCCGCTAACCTAGCCAATTGCAAAGTGGCGTCTAGGGTGAAAGAATTAGCCAATTTGAGAGCATTGATTCTGTCCATAATCTCCTCATAAGGAGGAGAATCACTGTCGACCGCCTTTATCAGCTCATCGAACCAGAAACATGCGGCTGTAGCGACAGGGACAATGCATGAAATTGGTTGTAGAAGGTAACCCTGCTGAACAAACATCTTTTTAAGCAAACCTTCTAATTTTTTATCCATAGGATCTTTGAAAGCACAACTATCCTCTATGGGTATAGTGGTGCGTTTGTTTAAAGTGGAAACCGCTCCCTCGACCTTGGGGACTGTCTGCCATAAGTCCTTTCTGGGGTCGACCATAGGAAACAATTTTTTAAATATGGGGGGAGGGACGAAAGGAATACCGGGCCTTTCCCATTCTTTATTAACAATGTCCGCCACCCGCTTGGGTATAGGAAAAGCTTCTGGGAGCCCCGGCACCTCTAGGAACTTGTCCATTTTACATAGTTTCTCTGGGATGACCAACTTGTCACAATCATCCAGAGTGGATAATATCTCCTTAAGCAGAATGCGGAGATGTTCCAACTTAAATTTAAATGCAATCACATCAGGTTCAGCTTGTTGAGAAATGTTCCCTGAATCAGTAATTTCTCCCTCAGACAAAACCTCCCTGGCCCCATCAGACTGAGTTAGGGGCCCTTCAGAAATATTAATATCAGCGTCGTCATGCTCTTCAGTATCTAAAACAGAGCAGTCGCGCTTACGCTGATAAGTGTTCATTTTGGCTAAAATGTTTTTGACAGAATTATCCATTACAGCCGTTAATTGTTGCATAGTAAGGAGTATTGGCGCGCTAGATGTACTAGGGGCCTCCTGAGTGGGCAAGACTCGTGTAGACGAAGGAGGGAATGATGCAGTACCATGCTTACTCCCCTCACTTGAGGAATCATCTTGGGCATCATTGTCATTGTCACATAAATCACATTTATTTAAATGAATAGGAATTCTGGCTTCCCCACATTCAGAACACAGTCTATCTGGTAGTTCAGACATGTTAAACAGGCATAAACTTGATAACAAGTACAAAAAACGTTTTAAAATAAAACCGTGACTGTCACTTTAAATTTTAAACTGAACACACTTTATTACTGCAAATGCGAAAAAATATGAAGGAATTGTTCAAAATTCACCAAATTTTCACCACAGTGTCTTAATGCCTTAAAAGTATTGCACACCAAATTTTGAAGCTTTAACCCTTAAAATAACGGAACCGGAGCCGTTTTGAACTTTAACCCCTTACAGTCCCTGGTATCTGCTTTGCTGAGACCCAACCAAGCCCCAAGGGGAATACGATACCAAATGACGCCTTCAGAAAGTCTTTTCTAAGTATCAGAGCTCCTCTCACATGCGACTGCATGCCATGCCTCTCAAAAACAAGTGCGCAACACCGGCGCGAAAATGAGGCTCTGCCTATGCTTTGGGAAAGCCCCTAAAGAATAAGGTGTCTAAAACAGTGCCTGCCGATATTATTATATCAAAATACCCAGATAAAATGATTCCTCAAGGCTAAATATGTGTTAATAATCAATCGATTTAGCCCAAAAAAAGTCTACAGTCTTAATAAGCCCTTTTTGAAGCCCTTATTTACGATCGTAATAAACATGGCTTACCGGATCCCAGAGGGAAAATGACAGCTTCCAGCATTACATCGTCTTGTTAGAATGTGTCATACCTCAAGCAGCAAGAGACTGCTCACTGTTCCCCCAACTGAAGTTAATTGCTCTCAACAGTCCTGTGTGGAACAGCCATGGATTTTAGTGACGGTTGCTAAAATCATTTTCCTCATACAAACAGAAATCTTCATCTCTTTTCTGTTTCTGAGTAAATAGTACATACCAGCACTATTTCAAAATAACAAACTCTTGATTGAATAATAAAAACTACAGTTAAACACTAAAAAAACTCTAAGCCATCTCCGTGGAGATGTTGCCTGTACAACGGCAAAGAGAATGACTGGGGTAGGCGGAGCCTAGGAGGGATCATGTGACCAGCTTTGCTGGGCTCTTTGCCATTTCCTGTTGGGGAAGAGAATATCCCACAAGTAAGGATGACGCCGTGGACCGGACACACCTATGTTGGAGAAATTGTCTTTAATCCAAAAGTGACGTTTCGGGGTTTCATCCCCATCCTCAGACCATTACAAACCTATATATAATAAACCCAAAAAGAAAATGGGTGGGCACTGTGGACTTTCGCCACCATGAAAGAAATTAATTTATCGGGTAAGTTCTTACATAAATTATGTTTTCTTTCATATAGGTGGTGAGAGTCCACAAGCTGTTACTGATGAGATATAATACCCAATATGTGGAAGTCTACGAGTAACAATAATATTTTCGTTGACAAATTAAATCCAAAAAAATAAGTTTTTTTTAAAATAAAAAAAAATTAAATCATAGGCACTAGAATCAAACTGAGACAGCTGCCTGAAGAACCTTTCTACCAAAAGCTGATTCCAAAGAAGCAAAAACGTAAAAAATGGTAGAATTTAGTAAAGGTATGCAAATAAGACCAAGTGGCCGCTTTGCAAATCTAATCAACTGACGCTTCATTCTTGAAAGCCTAAGATGTGGCAACTGAGCTTTTAGAATGAGCTGTAATTCTCTGAGGCGGAAACTGGCCCACCTCCAAATAAGCTTTGTGAATTAAAAGTTATAAACAAACTTAGCTTTGTTAAACTACCGTTAAGACACCCATACAGCCAAAGCAGTACTGAAACACATCAGCAGAGGTAATGGCAGAAGATGAATCCCTGAGACCGAATTTACAGAGAGTCTTACGAATAGATTTCCCATAGGTGAAAACATGGTATCATCAGGCAATACTCCCTTTACTTCCCTCATACAAAAACTGTACTTAGAGAGCAACTGGGCTTCAATATGCTTAGAAACACCTTTCACTGAAAGCTTAGAAACACCTTTCACTGAACAATCAAGCACATTATGCTTCACCACCAACTAAGGAGGCAAAGTTTTTAAACTAAGGTATATGTGAGGTGTGCGGGGTGTTTGTAGGCTTTTGGGGTTTGGGAGACTTTGCCTCATTCTGATAGGAGTGTATATACATAAGAAGCAGCTCGTGGACCCACGCCGGCTATGTGAAAGAAAAATGTGCAAACTTAGGGTCAGATAATCAGTGGCACGTTAACATTTATGTGCAATCGCGATTTACACTGGAATGATTACAGCGTCCTCAGAGCTCTCGCTGACTGTTTTGCAAAACAAAAAACTGTCATTAACAAATCATAAATACATTAAAAAGTATAGTTACACTCATAATAACACTATTTAAAGGGACACTGTACCCAAAAAATGTATTTTGTGATTCAGATTGAGCATGAAATTTTAAGCAACTTTCTAATTTACTCCTATTATCAAATTTTCTTCATTCTCTTGGTATCTTTATTTGAAATGCAAGAATGTAAGTTTAGATGCCGGCCCATTTTTGGTGAACAACCTGGGTTGTCCTTGCTGATTGGTGGATAAATTAATCCACCAATAAAAAAGTGCTGTCCAGAGTACTGAAACCAAAAAAAAAGCTTAGATGCCTTCTTTTTCAAATAATGATAGCAAGAGAACGAAGAACAATTGATAATGGGAGTAAATTAGAAAGTTGCTTAAAATTGCACGCTCTTTCTGAATTACAAAAGAAAAAATTTGGGTACAGTGTCCCTTTAATAAAATGTTAAAAAAAATATTGCACAAAAAAGTTTAAGGGCTCAAAGATATGAGGTCTCAGGTAAAGGGCTTTAACATTGACATACATTTTTAACCATTTGTCATATGACTGCAGTAGTTGTATTTAAATAATTTCAGTGAGAAACCCAAAATTTGCAAAAAAGTTAAAGGGACAATCATGTCCAAAAAAAAAAAAAAAACTTTCATGATTTAAATAGGGAATGTAATTTTAAGCAGTTTAAACAAAAGTTTATATAGTTTTCATAGGCAAATCAAAAGCTATATTTCTGTTTAATCAGAGTGATAACAAAAATGCTAAAAATTATCTGGCACTTGGGGAAAGTTTTTCTATGAAATTCCCGGTAGAGAAGGGGTTAAAGGGACATGAAACTCAAAATTTTTCTTTCATGATTCAGCTAGAGAATAACATTTCAAACAACATTCCAATTTACTTCTAATATTTCATTTGCTTCATTCTTCAGGATATCTTTTGTTGAAGAAATAGCAATGCACATGGACGAGCCAATCACACAAGGCATATATGTTTAGCCACCAATCAGCAGCTTCTGAGCATATTTAGACATGCTTTTCCACAAAAGGATATCAAGAGAATGAAGCAAATTAGGTAACTGAAGTAAAATTGGAAAGTTGTTTAAAATGACATGCTCTTTCTAAATCATGAAGGAAAAAAATTGTGTTTCACATCCCTTTAAAATTTTAAAATCTATTATTTCCCAAGGAAATTGCATTTTCCACTTGCAGTTTCTCTACTTTTCATTAGAACTGTAGCTGTGTCAGGTGCATGCGGCTTCTCAGCTTACAGTACTTAAAGGGACATGATACTTAAGTGTCAAAGCACTTGAAAGTGATGCAGCATAACTAAAAAGCTGACTAGAAAATATCACCTGAACAATTCTATGTAAAAAAGGAAAATATTTACCTCAAAATGTTCTAAGTATTCACACCCCATTGTAGAGAATTTAGTCCCAGGACTTACAAGGTAGTGTCGTGTGCATCTAGCATGTGCAGGCACAGTCATGTTATTTCCTACATAGTTTAAGTAAAATCTCATGAGATAACAGCACAGCAATGCATGACCTCAACACTGCTGATGCTGATTGGATATTCTGTGTTTTTTTTTTTCCTTCAACTTGTAGCTTTACAGCAGCTCTAACTATTCACAGAACACTTACTCTGGTGAACTGAAGACATTTTGAGGTAAAGTATCTTCCCTTTTTACATAGAGATTTTCAGGCGATATTTTCAAGTGACTTAGCATATGAGTATTATGTCCCTTTAAAACCATGCTTTCACACTTCCTTTGCGTTTTGTCTTGATGCATATTTTCTTTAGTTTTGCATTTATTTATTTTATGTATTTTTATTCCAAACATAATTTAACTACTTAACTTTCTTTTATAATGGTGAATATATTTTGATAGTTTTTTTTTTTTTTAATTTTCCAGTTTCCACTGTATTTTAGCACTAGAATATGTGTCTTAATTGTTTAGCCGAGTGTTGCAGGTTCGATCCCCGTCGAGGTCCACTCAGCCTTTCATCCTTCCGAGGTCGATAAAATGAGTAGCGCCTTGAGACCCTTACGGGTGATTAGCCGCGCTTTACAAGTACCCAATACATACATACATACAGATAGGGCATGCAATTTTAAAGGGACAGTCAACACCAGAATTTTTGTTGTTTTAAAAGATAGATAATCCCTTAATTACCAATTCCCCAGTTTTGCACAACCAACACAGTTATAATAATACACGTTACCTCTGTAATTACCTTGTATCTAAGCCTCAGCAGATTGCCCCCTTATTTCAGTTCTTTTGACAGACTTGCATTTTAGCCAATCAGAGCTGTTTCCATGGTAAATTCACGTGCATTAGCTCAATGTTATCTATATGAAATACATGAACTATTGCCCTCTAGTGGTGAAAAACTATCAAAATGCATTTAGATTAGAGGCGGTCTTCAAGGTCTAAGAAATTAGCATATGAACCTCCTAGGTTTAGCTTTCAACTAAGAATAACAAGAGAACAAAGCAAAATGGGTGATAAAAGTAAATTGGAAAGTTGTTTAAAATTACATGCCCTATCTGAATCATGAAAGTCTTTTTTGGACTTGACTGCCCCTTTAAACAACTTTCCAATTTACTTTTATCATCAAATTTGGTTTGTTCTCTTTGCATTTTTTGTTAAAAGTTAAACCTAGGTATGCTCAAATGCTAATGTCTAAACCCTTGAAGGCCACCCCTCATCTGAGTGCATTTTGACAGTATTTCAAAGCTAGACAGCACTAGTTCATTTGTGCCATATAGATACCATTGTGCTCACTCACGTGGAGTTATTTATTATTCAGCACCGATTGTCTAAAACACAAGTCTGTCCAAAAAACTGAGTTAAGGGGGCAGTCTGCAGAGGCTTAGATACAAGGTAATCACAGAGGTAAAAAGTGTTTTTCGGGTTAGTTATGCAAAACTGAGGAATGGGTAATAAAGGGATTATCTATTTTTTAAACAAACATTTTGGCGTATACTGTCCCTTTAAAATAAATGTGACTATTTGTGCAGTTTCTGTTTTGAATTTTTATATCCTTGTTTTCTATATAGTTATTTAAAAACATTTATTGCAAATCATCTGTTTTTTTGTTCAGCTAACAAATTTCCAAAGCTGTGTTTTATAGAATACTGGGGATACAATGTCTGTGCTAAGAGGTTCCAAAAGAAAAACTGTATCTATATTTTATATATTGATGTAATTATAAAGTACTAAAAACAGTTTTCTGTTGTCAGAGAGGAATTTTGTGGGTAAGGAAAAGAGATGTGCATTTAAAGGGTCATATATATATAAAACTGTTTTTATGGTTCTAGAATACCCATGATATATTTTTTTAAAAACTGTTAAGATATAGTTCTAAGTCTGAATTAAAGGGATCTTCTACTCAAAATTAAACTTTCATGATTCAGATAGAGCACGCAATTTTAAGCAACTTTCTAATTTACTCCTATTATCACATTTTCTTCGTTCTCTTGGTATCATTATTTGAATGTAAGCTTAGGAGCCGGCCCATTTTTGGTTCAGCACCTGGGTAGTGCTTGCTGATTGGTGGCTGCATTTAGATACTTTTCAAATAAAGATACAAAGAGAACGAATTCCTTTAATTGGTTTGTGAACACTTGCTCTAAAGACACTTACTCTAATGCTCAGTAAATATTGGAAAAAACAGAATTTATGTTTACCTGATAAATTACTTTCTCCAACGGTGTGTCCGGTCCACGGCGTCATCCTTACTTGTGGGATATTCTCTTCCCCAACAGGAAATGGCAAAGAGCCCAGCAAAGCTGGTCACATGATCCCTCCTAGGCTCCGCCTACCCCAGTCATTCGACCGACGTTAAGGAGGAATATTTGCATAGGAGAAACCATATGTTACCGTGGTGACTGTAGTTAAAGAAAATAAATTATCAGACCTGATTAAAAAAACCAGGGCGGGCCGTGGACCGGACACACCGTTGGAGAAAGTAATTTATCAGGTAAACATAAATTCTGTTTTCTCCAACATAGGTGTGTCCGGTCCACGGCGTCATCCTTACTTGTGGGAACCAATACCAAAGCTTTAGGACACGGATGAAGGGAGGGAGCAAATCAGGTCACCTAAATGGAAGGCACCACGGCTTGCAAAACCTTTCTCCCAAAAATAGCCTCAGAAGAAGCAAAAGTATCAAATTTGTAAAATTTAGAAAAAGTGTGCAGTGAAGACCAAGTCGCTGCCTTACATATCTGATCAACAGAAGCCTCGTTCTTGAAGGCCCATGTGGAAGCCACAGCCCTAGTGGAGTGAGCTGTGATTCTTTCAGGAGGCTGCCGTCCGGCAGTCTCATAAGCCAATCGGATAATGCTTTTAATCCAGAAGGAGAGAGAGGTAGAAGTTGCTTTTTGACCTCTCCGTTTACCAGAATAAACAACAAACAAAGACAAAGTTTGTCTGAAATCCTTAGTAGCTGCTAAGTAAAATTTGAGAGCACGAACTACATCCAAGTTGTGCAACAAACGTTCCTTCTTTGAAACTGGATTAGGACACAAAGAAGGCACAACTATCTCCTGGTTAATGTTTTTGTTAGAAACAACTTTTGGAAGAAAACCAGGTTTAGTACGCAAAACCACCTTATCTGCATGGAACACCAGATAAGGAGAAGAACACTGCAGAGCAGATAATTCTGAAACTCTTCTAGCAGAAGAAATTGCAACCAAAAACAAAACTTTCCAAGATAATAACTTAATATCAACGGAATGTAAGGGTTCAAACGGAACCCCCTGAAGAACTGAAAGAACTAGGTTGAGACTCCAAGGAGGAGTCAAAATTTTGTAAACAGGCTTGATTCTAACCAGAGCCTGAACAAAGGCTAGAACATCTGGCACAGCTGCCAGCTTTTTGTGAAGTAACACAGACAAGGCAGAAATCTGTCCCATCAAGGAACTTGCAGATAATCCTTTTTCCAATCCTTCTCGAAGGAAGGATAGACTCTTAGGAATCTTAACCTTGTCCCAAGGGAATCCTGCAGATTCACACCAACAGATATACCAAATTATGTGGTAATTTTTCTGGTTACAGGCTTTCAGGCCTGAACAAGAGTATTAATAACAGAATCTGAGAACCCTCGCTTTGATAAGATCAAGCGTTCAATCTCCAAGCAGTCAGCTGGAGTGGGTCGAACGGACCTAGAACAAGAAGGTCTCGTCTCAAAGGTAGCTTCCATGGTGGAGCCGATGACATATTCACCAGATCTGCATACCAAGTCCTGCGTGGCCACGCAGGAGCTATCAAAATCACCGACGCCCTCTCCTGATTGATCCTGGCTACCAGCCTGGGGATGAGAGGAAACGGCGGGAACACATAAGCTAGTTTGAAGGTCCAAGGTGCTACTAGTGCATCCACTAGAGCCGCCTTGGGATCCCTGGATCTGTACCCGTAGTAAGGAACTCTGAAGTTCTGACGAGAGGCCATCAGATCCATGTCTGGAATGCCCCACGGTTGAGTGACTTGGGCAAAGATTTCCGGATGGAGTTCCCACTCCCCCGGATGCAATGTCTGACGACTCAGAAAATCCGCTTCCCAATTTTCCACTCCTGGGATGTGGATAGCAGACAGGTGGCAGGAGTGAGACTCCGCCCATAGAATGATTTTGGTCACTTCTTCCATCGCTAGGGAACTCCTTGTTCCCCCCTGATGGTTGATGTATGAACTTGGCCCTCGCTAGCTGAGGCCAAGCTTTGAGAGCATTGAATATCGCTCTCAGTTCCAGAATATTTATCGGTAGAAGAGATTCTACCCGAGACCAAAGACCCTGAGCTTTCAGGGATCCCCAGACCGCGCCCCAGCCCATCAGACTGGCGTCGGTCGTGACAATGACCCACTCTGGTCTGCGGAAGGTCATCCCTTGTGACAGGTTGTCCAGGGACAGCCACCAACGGAATGAGTCTCTGGTCCTCTAATTTACTTGTATCTTCGGAGACAAGTCTGAATAGTCCCCATTCCACTGACTGAGCATGAACAGTTGTAATGGTCTTAGATGAATGCGCACAAAAGGAACTATGTCCATTGCCGCTACCATCAAACCTATCACTTCCATGCACTGCGCTATGGAAGGAAGAGGAACGGAATGAAGTATCCGACAAGAGTCTAGAAGGTTTGTTTTTCTGGCTTCTGTCAGAAAAATCCTCATTTCTAAGGAGTCTATTATAGTTCCCAAGAAGGGAACCCTCGTTGACGGAGATAGAGAACTCTTTTCCACGTTCACTTTCCATCCGTGAGATCTGAGAAAGGCCAGGACAATGTCCGTGTGAGCCTTTACTTGAGGAAGGGACGACGCTCGAATCAGAATGTCGTCCAAGTAAGGTACTACAGCAATGCCCCTTGGTCTTAGCACCGCCAGAAGGGACCCTAGTACCTATGAGAAAATCCTAGGAGCAGTGGCTAATCCGAAAGAAAACGCCACGAACTGGAAATGCTTGTCCAGGAATGCAAACCTTAGGAACCGATGATGTTCCTTATGGATAGGAATATGTAGATACGCATCCTTGAAATCCACCTTGGTCATGAATTGACCTTCCTGGATGGAAGGAAGAAGTGTTCGAATGGTTTCCATCTTGAACGATGGAACCTTGAGAAACTTGTTCAAGATCTTGAGATCTAAGATTGGTCTGAACGTTCCCTCTTTTTTGGGAACTATGAACAGATTGGAGTAGAACCCCATCCCTTGTTCTCCTAATGGAACAGGATGAATCACTCCCATTTTTAGCAGGTCTTCTACCCAATGTAAGAATGCCTGTCTTCTTATGTGGTCTGAAGACAACTGAGACCTGTGGAACCTCCCCCTTGGAGGAAGCCCCTTGAACTCCAGAGAATAACCTTGGGAGACTATTTCTAGCGCCCAAGGATCCAGAACATCTCTTGCCCCAGCCTGAGCGAAGAGAGAGAGTCTGCCCCCCACCAGATCCGGTCCCGGATCGGGGGCCCGCATTTCATGCTGTCTTGGTAGCAGTGGCAGGTTTCCTGGCCTGCTTTCCTTTGTTCCAGCCTTGCATAGGTCTCCAGGCTGGATTGGCTTGAGAAGTATTACCTTCCTGCTTAGAGGACGTAGCCCTTGGGGCTGATCCGTTTCTGCGAAAGGGACGAAACTTAGGTTTATTTTTGGTCTTGAAAAGACCTATCCTGAGGAAGGGCGTGGCCCTTGCCCCCAGTGATATCAGAGATAATCTCTTTCAAGTCAGGGCCAAAGAGTGTTTTTTCCCCTTGAAAGGAATGTCAAGCAATTTGTTCTTGGAAGACGCATCCGCTGCCCAAGATTTTAACCAAAGCGCTCTGCGCCACAATAGCAAACCCAGAATTTTTTCGCCGCTAACCTAGCCAATTGCAAGGTGGCGTCTAGGGTGAAAGAATTAGCCAATTTAAGAGCACGAATTCTGTCCATAATCTCCTCATAAGAAGAAGAATTACTAATAATCGCCTTTCCTAGCTCATCAAACTAGAAACACGCGGCTGCAGTGACAGGGACAATGCATGCAATTGGTTGTAGAAGGGAACCTTGCTGAACAAACATCTTTAGCAGACCTTCTAATTTTTTATCCATAGGATCTTGGAAAGCACAACTATCTTCTATGGGTATAGTGGCGCGCTTGTGTAGAGTAGAAACCGCCCCCTCGACCTTGGGGACTGTCTGCCATCAGTCCTTTCTGGGGTCGACTATAGGAAAACAATTTTATAAATATGGGGGGAGGTACTAAAGGTATACCGGGCCTGTCCCATTCTTTACTAACAATGTACGCCACCCGCTTGGATATAGGAAAAGCTTCGGGGGGCCCCGGGGCCTCTAAGAACTTTTCCATTTTACATAGTGGTTCTGGAATGACCAGATAATCACAATCATCCAAATTGGATAACACCTCCTTAAGCAGAGCGCGGAGATGTTCCAACTTAAATTTAAAAGTAATCACATCAGGTTCAGCTTGTTGAGAAATGTTTCCTGAATCTGAAATTTCTCCCTCAGACAAAACCTCCCTGGCCCCCTCAGACTGGTGTAGGGGCCCTTCAGAAACCATATCATCAGCGTTCTCATGCTCTACAGAATTTTCTAAAACAGAGCAGTCGCGCTGTCGCTGATAAGTGGGCATATTGGCTAAAATGTTTTTGATAGAATTATCCATTACAGCCGTTAAATGTTGCATAGTAAGGAGTATTGGCGCACTAGATGTACTAGGGGCCTCCTGTATGGGCAAGACTGGTGTAGACGAAGGAGGGGATGATGCAGTACCATGCTTACTCCCCTCACTTGAGGAATCATCTTGGGCATCATTTTTACTAAAAAATTTTTATGACATAAAATACATATAGTTAAATGAGAAGGAACCTTGGTTTCCCCACAGTCAGAACACAATCTATCTGGTAGTTCAGACATGTTAAACAGGCATAAACTTGATAACAAAGCACAAAAAACGTTTTAAAATAAAACCGTTACTGTCACTTTAAATTTTAAACTAAACACACTTTATTACTGCAATTGCGAAAAAGTATGAAGGAATTGTTCAAAATTCACCAAAATTTCACCACAGTGTCTTAAAGCCTTAAAAGTATTGCACACCAAATTTGGAAGCTTTAACCCTTAAAATAACGGAACCGGAGCCGTTTTTATATTTAACCCCTTTACAGTCCCTGGAATCTGCTTTGCTGAGACCCAACCAAGCCCAAAGGGGAATACGATACCAAATGATGCCTTCAGAAAGACTTTTCTATGTAACAGAGCTCCACACACATGCAGCTGCATGCCATGCTGTCCTCAAAAACAAGTGCGCCATACCGGCGCGAAAATGAGGCTCTGACTATGATTAGGGAAAGCCCCTAAAGAATAAGGTGTCAAAAACAGTGCCTGCCGATATAATCATATCAAAATACCCAGAATAAATGATTCCTCAAGGCTAAATATGTGTTAATAATGAATCGATTTAGCCCAGAAAAAGTCTACAGTCTTAATAAGCCCTTGTGAAGCCCTTATTTACTATCTTAATAAACATGGCTTACCGGATCCCATAGGGAAAATGACAGCTTCCAGCATTACATCGTCTTGTTAGAATGTGTCATACCTCAAGCAGTAAGAGACTGCACACTGTTCCCCCAACTGAAGTTAATTGCTCTCAACAGTCCTGTGTGGAACAGCCATGGATTTTAGTTACGGTGCTAAAATCATTTTCCTCATACAAACAGAAATCTTCATCTCGTTTCTGTTTCTGAGTAAATAGTACATACCAGCACTATTTTAAAATAACAAACTCTTGATTGAATAATAAAAACTACAGTTAAACACTAAAAAACTCTAAGCCATCTCCGTGGAGATGTTGCCTGTACAACGGCAAAGAGAATGACTAGGGTAGGCGGAGCCTAGGAGGGATCATGTGACCAGCTTTGCTGGGCTCTTTGCCATTTCCTGTTGGGGAAGAGAATATCCCACAAGTAAGGATGACGCCGTGGACCGGACACACCTATGTTGGAGAAAAGTATGAGTGCTTCTGTCATGATGTCATGATGGAGCATTTTCAAATAGAGAGAACAAAGAAAATGGATAATAGGAGTAAATAAGAAAGTTGATTAAAATTGCCTACTCTATCTGAACCATGAAATAAAACATTTGGGTTTTATATCTCTTTAAAACAAAATATTAGAATGAAATAAACTGAAAGAGACGACGATACACCTGAATAGAGCAACAAGCAATAGTAGATGAATAAAATCTGAAGCCAGTTTATGTTTAATAATCAGAATATAACATGGGTGTGATAAGGAAGAGTATGTTCTGATATATTTCAATGCAGGTAGTGTACAAATTGCTAGTAAGATGAAAAAAAACTAAATTTATGCTTACCTGATAAATTACTTTCTTTTACGATATGACGAGTCCACAGATTTCATCCTTAATTGTGGGATATTAACCTCCTGCTAACAGGAAGTGGCAAAGAGCACCCCAGCAGAGCTGTATATATAGCCCCTCCCCTTCCCCTCCACCCTCAGTCATTCGGCCGAAGGTATAGGAAGAGAAAAAGAAAAGGCTAAAAGGTGCAGAAGTGGCTGAAGTTTACAAAAAATATAAAGAAAACTGTCTTAAAAAGAACAGGGTGGGCCGTGGACTCGTCATATCGTAAAAGAAAGTAATTTATCAGGTAAGCATAAATTTAGTTTTCTTTTACAAAGATATGACGAGTCCACGGATTTCATCCTTAATTGTGGGAAACCAATACCAAAGCAATAGGACACGGATGAAAGGGAGAGACAAGACAGGAACCTAAACGGAAGGCACCACTGCTTGAAGAACCTTTCTCCCAAAGATAGCCTCAGAAGAAGCAAAAGTATCAAATTTGTAAAATTTGGAAAAAGTGTGAAGGGACGACCAAGTCGCAGCCTTACAAATCTGTTCCACAGATGCATAATTTTTAAAAGCCCATGTGGAAGCCACAGCCCTAGTAGAATGAGCCGTAATTCTTTCAGGAGGCTGCTGTCCTGCAGTCTCATATGCCAGGCGGATGATACTTCTCAGCCAAAAAGAAAGAGAGGTAGCCGTAGCTTTCAGACCCCTACGCTTTCCAGAATAAACAATGAATAATGAAGATGATTGACGGAAATCCTTAGTTGCCTGTAAGTAAAACTTTAAGGCATGGACCACGTCCAAATTATGTAACAGATGCTCCTTTTTAGAAGAAGGATTAGGACACAAGGAAGGAACAACCATTTCCTGATTAATATTCTTATTCGAAACAACCTTAGGAAGGAACCCAGGTTTGGTACGTAAAACCACCTTATCAGAATAAAATATGAGATAAGGTGAATCACACTGTAAAGCTGAAAGCTCAGAAACTCTTCGAGCAGAAGAAATAGCAACCAAAAACAGAACTTTCCAAGATAATAGTTTAATATCTATGGAATGCATAGGTTCAAACGGAACCCCTTGCAGAACTCGAAGAACTAAATTCAAACTCCAGGGAGGAGTAATAGGTCTAAATACAGGCTTAATTCTAGATAGAGCCTGACAAAAAGACTGAACATCTGATACATTTGCCAAACGTTTGTGAAACAGAATTGACAAAGCGGAAATTTGTCCCTTTAAGGAACTTGCTGATAACCCTTTCTCCAATTCTTCTTGGAGAAAAGACAAAATCCCTAGGAATCCTAACTTTACTCCATGAGTAACCCTTGGATTCACACCAATAAAGATATTTACGCCATATCTTATGATAGATCTTTCTAGTGACAGGCTTTCTAGCCTGTATCAAAGTATTGATAACTGAATCAGAGAATCCTCGCTTCGATAAAATCAAGCGTTCAATCTCCACGCAGTCAGTTGCAGAGAAATTAGATTTGGATGTTGGAAAGGACCTTGAATGAGAAGGTCCTGTCTCAACGGAAGTTTCTACGGTGGCAGAGAGGACATGTCCATTAGATCCACATACCAAGTCCTGCATGGCCACGCAGGCGCTATCAGGATCACTGAAGCTCTCTCCTGTTTGATTCGAGCAATCACGCGTGGGAGGAGAGGAAACGGCGGAAACACATAAGCTCGGCTGAACAACCAAGGTACTGCCAAGGCATCTATCAGTTCGGCCTGAGGATCCCTTGACCGGGATCCGTATCTTGGAAGCTTGGCATTCTGACGAGATGCCATCAAATCCAATTCCGGTCTGCCCCATCTGAGAATCAATAAGGCAAATACCTCCGGGTGAAGTTCACACTCCCCCGGATGAAAAGTCTGTTGACTTAGAAAATCTGCTTCCCAGTTCTCTACTCCTGGGATGTAGATCGCTGACAGATGACAAGAGTGGGCCTCTGCCCAACTGATTATCTTGGATACTTCTATCATCGCTAAGGAACTCCTTGTTCCCCCCTGATGATTGACATATACCACAGTCGTTATGTTGTCCGAATGGAATATGATGAATTTGGCCGAAGCCAAATGAGGCCATGCCTGAAGCGCATTGAATATTGCTCTCAGTTCCAGAATATTTATTGGAAGTAGAGACTCCACTTGAGTCCAAACACCCTGAAGCCTTCAGGGAGTTACAAACTGCCCCCCAGCCCAGAAGGCTGGCATCTGTTGTCACTATCACCCACGAGGGTCTGCGGAAACAAGTCCCCTGGGACAGATGATCTGGCGACAACCACCAAAGAAGAGAGTTTCTGGTCTCTTGATCCAGAATTATCTTTGGAGATAAATCCACATAATCCCCATTCCACTGACCGAGCATGCACAGTTGCAATGGTCTGAGATGAAAGCAAGCAAACGAAACAATGTTCATTGCCGCTACCATTAATCCGATTACCTCCATACACTGAGCCCCTGATGGCCAAGGAATGGACAGAAGTGCTCGGCAAGCATTCAAAATCTTTGATTTTCTGACCTCCATCAGAAATACTTTCATGGCTACCGAGTCTATCAGAGTTCCCAAGAAAGGAACCCTTGTCTGTGGAACAAATGAACTCTTCTCTATGTTCACCTTCCAGCCAAGAGTTCTCAGAAAAGACAACACTGTGTCCGTGTGAGATTTTGTCAGATGATATGTTGACGCCTGAATCAGAATATCGTCCAGATAAGGCGCCACCGCTATCCCTTGCGGTCTGAGAACCGCCAAAAGAGACCCTAGAACCTTTGTGAAGATTCTGGGTGCTGTGGCCAAACCGAAAGGAAGAGCCACGAACTGATAATGTTTGTCCAAGAAGGCAAACCTTAGAAACCGATGATGATCTTTGTGGATTGGAATATGAAGGTAAGCATCCTTCAAATCCACGGTAGTCATATATTGACCCTCCTGGATCATTGGCAAAATCGTTCGAATTGTCTCCATCTTGAATGATGGAACTCTTAGAAATTTGTTTAGACACTTGAGGTCCAAAATGGGTCTGAACGTTCCCTCTTTTTTGGGGACCACAAATAGGTTTGAGTAAAACCCCTGTCCCTGTTCCAATTTTTGAACAGGACAGATTACTCCCATAGTAAAAAGGTCTTTTATACAGCGTAAGAACGCCTCTCTCTTTATCTGGTTTGCAGATAATTTTGAAAGATGAAATCTCCCTCTTGGGAGAAAATCCTTGAAATCCAATTGATAACCGTGGGTCACTATTTCTAGTGCCCAGGAATCCTGAACATCTCTTGCCCAAGCCTGAGCAAAGAAAGAAAGTCTGCCCCCTACTAGATCCGGTCCCGGATCGGGGGCCACCCCTTCATGCTGCTTTGTGGAAGAAGAAGAAGAAGAAGCGGGGGTCCTCCTTTAAAGTTCCAAAAGAAACAAAAATTATTCTGTTTACCCCTCATTTTAACCGACCTATCCTGAGGTAGGGCATGGCCCTTACCTCCTGTATTATCAGAAATGATCTCCTTCAATTCTGACCCAAAAAGGGTCTTACCTGTAAAGGGAATAGCTAAAAGCTTATGTTTTGATGACACATCAGCAGACCAAGATTTGAGCCACAATGCTCTACGTGCTAAAATAGCAAATCCTGCATTTTTTGCCGCTAATTTAGCAATTTGAAAAGCGGCATCAGTAATAAAAGAATTAGCTAGCTTAAGAGCCTTAATTCTATCTAGAATGTCATCTAATGGAGTCTCAACCTTAAGAGACTCTTCTAGAGCCTCAAACCAAAAAGCTGCTGCAGTAGTTACTTGAACAATGCAAGCCGTAGGTTGCAAAAGAAATCCCTGATTAACAAATAATTTCTTTAGTAGACCCTCTAATTTCTTATCCATAGGATCCTTGAAAGCACAACAATCCTCAATGGATATAGTCGTACGCTTAGCTAGGGAAGATATAGCTCCCTCTACCTTAGGGACCGTTTGACATGAGTCCCGAATGGTATCTGATATAGGAAAATTTTCTTAAAATTAGGAGAGGGAGAAAACGGTATACCTGGTCTAGCCCATTCCTTACTAATAATTTCCGAAACTCTCTTAGGAACCGGAAAAACATCAGTGTAAGTAGGAACTTCCAAATATTTATCTATTTTACACAATTTCTCTGGAGGAATCACAATAGGATCACAAATATCCAGAGTCGCTAAAACCTCCAACAGGCGGAGGTGTTCAAGCTTAAATTTAAATGACATAGCATCCGAATCTGTCTGAGGCAAAACATTCCCTGAATCAGAAATTTCACCCTCAGACAGTAATTCCCTGATCCCCAACTCAGAGCACTGTGAGGGAACATGGGAAATAGCTAATAAAGCATCAGAGGATTCAGTATTTACATTAATACTTGACCTACTGCATTTACCCTGCAACACTGGTAATTTAGACAATACCTCTGTAAGGGTAGTTAACATAACTGCAGCCATCTCCTGCAGAGTAAAGGAATTAGACGCATTAGAAGTACTAGGCGTCGCTTGTGTGGGCATAAAAGGTTGTGACACTTGGGGAGAATTGGATGGCATATCCTGATTCTCTTCAGATGGAGAATCATCCCTAGGCACACTTACTTTATTTAAAATATGCTTTTTACATTGTAAAGCCCTTTCAGTACAAAAGTTACACAATGTTAGAGGGGGTTGCACAATAGCTTCTAAACACATAGAACAATGAGAAACCTCAATGTCAGACATGTTGAGCAGACTACTAATACCACCAAAGTCGTTTAAACACTTATTTATAGCATACAATAAACATTAGAAAAACGTGTACTGTGCCTTTAAGAAAAGAAAAAGTGAACAATTTTTCCAAAATGCACAACAAACGTTAAATTATTCCCAAATTTAACTTAATATCGTTGGTTAATCCAAAAATTACTGCACCCAGAAGCAAGGGCAGAAATAAGGCTTTAGAAGTACTTATATCAACATGTAGTCAAAAGATAGATAAAAATACACTCTGCACCTCGCCACAGCTCTGCTGTGGCGCCTACCTCTGCCCCCAGGGTACTTCGAATCAAGTTTCCAACCCTTCAGACCAGCTACATAGTCCAGGAGACACTGAGTTACTGTTTGCTGCTGCTAAGCTTGAAGAAATTGCGCCAAAATAGGCTCCGCCCCTTAAGGTCAAAAGTCAGAGTAGGCCCAACAACACTGCATGGAAATGCAGTTTTGCACTAAAGTAAAAATACACACACAATATAACCCTCAAGCATAAAACCAATAAGTTTTAAGTGCCAAAAATAAAAAACATAAAATATTGTTTTTTATATTGTCTCCCATGTCACATAATGCCCAAATATCAACTAATGATAAATATAAAATAGGGACTCCAGTAAAACCCCTCTTATTAAAATAGGTTTTACTGCTTACCCCATTCCCATACAGGGAAATAATGCCAGCCAGTTCTGATACACCAAGTCTCCTCAGAAAAAAAGGCTGCACATACCTTAATGCTGCTTGTAGCATGAAACCGGTCTCCACACTAAAACAAGTCTCCTCAGAAAAAAAGGCTGCACATACCTTAATGCTGCTTGTAGCATGAAACCGGTCTCCACACTAAAGATGTCTCATGGTTACCTTCAGAAGTCTTGTGGGAACCAGCGTGGATCTTAGTTACAAATGCTAAGATCATCAAACCTCAGGGCAGAAATCTTCTTCCATATCCCCCTGAGGAAAATAGTATGCACCGGTACCATTTAAAATAAAAAACTTCTTGATTGAAGAAACTAAAACTAACACCTCACTTTACCATGTCTTCCTAGTATAACACAGGCAAAGAGAATGACTGGGGGTGGAGGGGAAGGGGAGGGGCTATATATACAGCTCTGCTGTGGTGCTCTTTGCCACTTCCTGTTAGCAGGAGGTTAATATCCCACAATTAAGGATGAAATCCGTGGACTCGTCATATCTTTGTAAAAGAAAACATATAGTCAAATGTAACCGCTAGACCAGTGGTGTGTGCAAGCCATTGAAAATTCCTTCTGAATCATGACTTAGTAGGAGAGAGCCTGCCAAAGGATTTCTTTTTTAAAATCAACAAAATATTTTTTTTACATGAACCTTAAAGGGATAGAAAGGTCAAAAATGAAATGTGCATGGGTGTATTTTAATGTGAAATAAGCATTTTTGCAGTATACATCCATTAGCAAAAATGCTTCTAGTAAAAGATATTACTGTGTTTCAGCGGCATACACACATATCCTGTGAAGGCCTATGCGCTAGTATTCAAGCACTATGCATGTTCAGAGAGGTGGCAGTGGTGTTCATTGCTTCTGTCACACAAGCTACAGCAGATCCTCTGTGAAGGTGTGGTGTTTAAATACTGGTGCACCGCCCTGACAGGATATGTGTGTATGCCGCAGAAAAACATAATTTATGCTTACCTGATAAATTTATTTCTCTTGTAGTGTGTTCAGTCCACGGGTCATCCATTACTTATGGGATATATTCTCCTTCCCAACAGGAAGTTGCAAGAGGATCACCCAAGCAGAGCTGCTATATAGCTCCTCCCCTCACATGTCATATCCAGTCATTCGACCGAAACAAGACGAGAAAGGAGAAACTATAGGGTGCAGTGGTGACTGGAGTTATAATTTAAAATTTAGAACCTGCCTCAAAAAGACAGGGCGGGCCGTGGACTGAACACACTACAAGAGAAATAAATTTATCAGGTAAGCATAAATTATGTTTTCTCTTGTTAAGTGTGTTCAGTCCACGGGTCATCCATTACTTATGGGATACCAATACCAAAGCTAAAGTACACGGATGAAGGGAGGGATAAGGCAGGAACATTAAACAGAAGGAACCACTGCCTGTAGAACCTTTCTCCCAAAAACAGCATCCGAAGAAGCAAAAGTGTCAAATTTGTAAAATTTGGAAAAAGTATGAAGTGAAGACCAAGTTGCAGCCTTGCAAATCTGTTCAACAGAGGCCTCATTTTTAAAGGCCCAAGTGGAAGCCACAGCTCTAGTGGAATGAGCTGTAATTCTTTCAGGAGGCTGCTGTCCAGCAGTCTCATAGGCTAAACGTATTATGCTACGAAGCCAAAAAGAGAGAGAGGTAGCCGAAGCCTTTTGACCTCTCCTCTGTCCAGAGTAAACGACAAACAGGGAAGAAGTTTGTCGAAAATCTTTAGTTGCCTGTAAGTAGAACTTCAGGGCACGGACCACGTCTAGATTATGCAAAAGACGTTCCTTCTTTGAAGAAGGATTAGGACACAAAGATGGAACAACAATCTCTTGATTGATATTCCTGTTAGAAACAACCTTAGGCAAAAACCCAGGTTTAGTACGCAGGACTACCTTGTCTGAATGAAAGATCAGATAAGGAGAATCACAATGTAAGGCAGATAACTCCGAGACTCTTCGAGCCGAGGAAATAGCCATCAAAAACAGAACTTTCCAAGATAAAAGCTTAATATCGATGGAATGAAGGGGTTCAAACGGAACACCCTGAAGAACTTTAAGAACCAAGTTTAAGCTCCACGGAGGAGCAACAGCCTTAAACACAGGCTTAATCCTAGCCAAAGCCTGACAAAAAGCCTGGACGTCTGGATTTCATGCCAGACGTTTGTGTAAAAGAATAGACAGAGCAGAAATCTGTCCCTTTAGTGAACTAGCGGATAAGCCCTTTTCTAAACCCTCTTGTAGAAAAGCCAATATCCTAGGAACCCTAACCTTACTCCATGAGTAACTCTTGGATTCACACCAATATAAATATTTACGCCATATCTTATGGTAAATTTTTCTGGTAACAGGTTTCCGAGCCTGTATCAATGTATCAATAACCGAATCCGAAAACCCACGCTTTGATAGAATCAAGCGTTCAATCTCCAAGCAGTCAGCCTCAGAGAAATTAGGTTTGGATGGTTGAAAGGACCCTGAATTAGAAGGTCCTGCCTCAGAGGTAGAGACCATGGTGGACAGGACGACATGTCCACTAGGTCTGCATACCAGGTCCTGCGTGGCCACGCAGGCGCTATCAGAATCACCGATGCTCTCTCCTGTTTGATCCTGGCAATCAGTCGAGGTAGCAACGGAAAAGGTGGAAACACATAAGCTATGTTGAAAACCCAAGGGGCTGCAAGTGCATCTACCAGCACCGCTCCTGGGTCCCTGGACCTGGATCCGTAACGAGGAAGCTTGGCGTTCTGGCGAGATGCCATAAGATCCAGATCCGGTTTGCCCCAACGACGAATCAGTTGAGCAAATACCTCCGGGTGTAGTTCCCACTCCCCCGGATGAAAAGTCTGGCGACTTAGAAAATCCGCTTCCCAGTTCTCCACACCTGGGATGTAGATCGCTGACAGGTGGCAAGAGTGTGACTCTGCCCAGCGAATTATCTTCGAGACTTCCAACATCGCTAGGGAACTCCTGGTTCCCCCTTGATGATTGATGTAAGCCACAGTCGTGATGTTGTCCGACTGAAACCTGATGAACCTCAGTGTTGCTAACTGAGGCCAAGCTAGAAGAGCATTGAATATTGCTCTTAATTCTAGAATGTTGATTGGTAGGAGTTTCTCCTCCTGAGTCCACGATCCCTGAGCCTTCAGGGAGTTCCAGACTGCTCCCCAGCCTAGAAGGCTGGCATCTGTTGTTACAATCGTCCAATCTGGTCTGCGAAAGGTCATTCCTTCGGACAGATGAACCCGTGACAACCACCAGAGAAGAGAATCTCTGGTCTCCTGGTCCAGATTTAGCAAAGGGGACAGATCTGAGTAATCCCCGTTCCTCTGACTTAGCATGCATAGTTGCAGCGGTCTGAGATGCAGGCGCGCAAATGGCACTATGTCCATTGCCGCGACCATCAAGCCGATTACCTCCATACACTAAGCTACTGATGGGCTTGGAGTGGAGTGAAGGGCACGGCAAGCATTGAGAATCTTTGATAACCTGGACTCCGTCAGGTAAATCTTCATCTCTACAGAATCTATAAGAGTCCCTAGAAAAGGAACCCTTGTGAGCGGTAACAGAGAACTCTTTTCCACGTTCACTTTCCACCCATGCAACCTCAGAAATGCTAGAACTATCTCTGTATGAGACTTCGCATTTTGAAAACTTGACGCTTGAATCAGAATGTCGTCTAGGTACGGAGCCACCGCTATGCCTCGTGGTCTTAGTACCGCCAGAAGTGAGCCCAGAACCTTTGTAAAAATTCTCGGGCCCGTAGCTAACCCGAAGGGAAGAGCTACAAACTGGTAATGCCTGTCTAGAAAGGCAAATCTTAGGTACCGATAATGATCTTTGTGAATCGGTATGTGAAGGTAGGCATCCTTTAAGTCCACTGTGGTCATATATTGACCCTCTTGGATCATGGGCAGGATGGTCCGAATGGTTTCCATCTTGAACGATGGAACCCTTAGGAATTTGTTTAAGATTTTTAAGTCTAAGATTGGTCTGAAGGTTCCCTCTTTCTTGGGAACCACAAATAGATTTGAGTAAAACCCTTGTCCTCGTTCCGTTCGCGGAACTGGGTGGATCACTCCCATCACTAAGAGGTCTTGTACACATTGTAGAAATGCCTCTTTCTTTACTAGGTTTGTTGATAACCTTGACAGATGAAACCTCCCTTGTGGAGGAGAAGTTTTGAAATCCAGAAGGTATCCCTGAGATATAATCTCCAACGTCCAGGGATCCTGTACATCTCTTGCCCAGGCCTGGGCGAAGAGAGAAAGTCTGCCCCCCACTAGATCCGTCTCCGGAGAGGGGGCCCTGTCTTCATGCTGTCTTAGGGGCGGAAGTAGGCTTTCTGGCCTGCTTGCCCTTGTTCCATGACTGGTTGTCTTTCCAACCCTGTCTGTAACGAGCAGTAGTTCCTTCCTGTTTTGGAGCGGAGGAAGTTGATGCTGCTCCTGCCTTGAAGTTACGAAAGGCACGAAAATTAGACTGTTTGGCCTTTGATTTGGCCCTGTCCTGAGGAAGGGTGTGGCCCTTACCTCCCGTAATGTCATCAATAATTTCCTTCAAGCCGGGCCCGAATAAGGTCTGCCCTTTGAAAGGAATGTTAAGTAGTTTAGACTTAGAAGTTACATCTGCTGACCAGGATTTAAGCCATAGCGCCCTGCGCGCCTGTATGGCGAATCCGGAATTTTTAGCCGTAAGTTTGGTTAAATGCACTACAGCATCCGAAACAAACGCATTAGCCAGTCTAAGCGTTCTAACTTTTCTCAAAGTCTCATCCAATGGTGCTGTGCGAATCGCCTCTTCCAGAGACTCAAACCAGAATGCCGCTGCAGCCGTGACAGGCGCAATGCATGCAAGAGGCTGCAATATAAAACCTTGTTGAACAAACATTTTCTTAAGGTAACCCTCTAATTTTTTATCCATTGGATCTGAGAAAGCACAGCTATCCTCCACCGGGATAGTGGTACGCTTGGCTAAAGTAGAAACTGCTCCCTCCACCTTAGGGACCGTCTGCCATAAGTCTCGTGTGGTGGCGTCTATAGGGAACATTTTTCTAAATATCGGAGGAGGGGAAAAGGGCACACCGGGTCTATCCCACTCCTTACTAATAATTTCTGTAAGCCTTTTTGGTATAGGAAAAACGTCAGTACACACCGGTAACGCATAGTATCTATCCAACCTACATAATTTCTCTGGGATTGCCACCGTGTCGCAATCATTCAGAGCCGCTAACACCTCCCCTAGTAACACGCGGAGGTTCTCAAGCTTAAATTTAAAATTTGAAATTTCTGAATCCGGTCTCCCCGGATCAGAACCGTCACCGACAGAATGAAGCTCACCGTCCTCATGTTCTGCAAATTGTGACGCAGTATCGGACATGGCTCTCGTATCATCAGCGCGCTCTGTCCTTAACCCAGAGCTATCGCGCTTGCCTCTTAATTCGGGCATATTGTATAATACTTCTTTCATAACATTAGCCATATCATGTAAAGTGATTTGTAAGGGCCTTGATGTACTTGGCGCCTCAATCTTACGCACCTCCCTAGCGGGAGACGCAGGTACTGACACGTGAGGAGAGTTAGACGGCATAACTTCCCCCTCGTTGTCTGGTGATAATTTCTTTATCGGTACAGATTGACTTTTATTCAAAGTAATATCAATACAATTGGTACACATATTTCTATTGGGCTCCACATCGGCTTTTGAACATAATGAACAAGCAGATTCCTCTGTATCAGACATGTTTAAACAGACTAGCAATGAAGCTAACAAGCTTGGAAATCACTTTCAATAAGTTTACAAGCAATATAAAAAACGCTGCAGCGCTTTTAAAAACACAGTTGAATAACAAAGAAAACTAATTCAGTTATAGTGAACAATTCTTAACGAGAAATGTATTAATTAGCAGAGGATTGCACCCATTAGCAAAAGGATGATTAACCCCTCAATACCCAAAAACGGATATCAAATTAAGATTTAACGCTTTTATCACAGTCAAACACACTGTCACAGATCTGCTGTGACTGATTACCTCCCTCAAAAACGAATTTTGAAGACCCCTGAGCTCTCTAGAGACGTCCTGGATCAAGGAGGAAGAAACAGGAAGACTGTGCTAGAATTTTAACTGCGCAACAAGGCGCTAAAACAAGGTCCCTCCCACTCATATTACAACAGTGGGAGACCTGATATAACGGTTTCTATGCAGAAAATACGTTAGCCATGTGGAAAAAAATCATGCCCAAAAAGATTTATCACCAAAGTACCTCACAAAACGAATAACATGCCAGTAAACGTTTTAAAAACAACAATTTGAATGTCATGCAAAGTTATCACTAAGCCTGCTACCAGTCGCTTCCACTGCAGATAAGGCTTAAACATTATTTCAGTATTAACAGTATTTTCTCAGTCAAATTCTAGTCCCTAGAAAATAACTCAACTGCGCATACATTTATCAGCCTGATACCAGTCGCTACTACTGCATTTAAGGCTGTACTTACATCATGTGGGTAACAGCAGTATTTTCTTAGTCAATTCCATTCCCAGAAAATAATGTACTGCACATACCTCATTTGCGGGGGACCCCGCATGCTATTCCCCTCTTTCTGAAGTTACCCTACTCCTCAGAATGTCGAGAACAGCCAGCGGATCTTAGTTACGTCTGCTAAGATCATAAAAAAACGCAGGCAGATTCTTCTCCAAATACTGCCTGAGATACAAAAAACGGCACACTCCGGTGTCATTTTAAAATAACAAACTTTTGATTGAAGAATAATTAAGTAAAAACTCCAACTCCTCTCGCGACCTCCTTCTTTGTTGAGGGTTGCAAGAGAATGACTGGATATGACATGTGAGGGGAGGAGCTATATAGCAGCTCTGCTTGGGTGATCCTCTTGCAACTTCCTGTTGGGAAGGAGAATATATCCCATAAGTAATGGATGACCCGTGGACTGAACACACTTAACAAGAGAAAACAGTAATACGGTTTATTAGAATAATTATTGCTAATCTAAGTATATTGCAAAACTGCTTTCATTTTTGACCAGTCTATCCCTTTATAAGAAACCATGGAAGAACTGTTAGACTTACTAAAAAGGTGTAAATTAAAGTGCACCGTGATATTATTACTGAAGTGCAACCTACATAAAACTGTTGTACTTACACTACAATTGTCTGGTGGAACAAGAAGCTGTGTGATTTCTCCACCATGAACATAGAAGACATGTTTCATTTCACCAGAGAAAATGTCCCACATAATCACAGAAAAATCGACTCCGCCAGACAAAAGGTATCGCTGATCATAGCGTGAAGAGACTTGGTGGGGGTACAGCAAACATGTGACTTTGTTACGATGGCCTCGTAAAGTTCTGTGTGGAGGCCAGCCTAGGAAATACAATTTTTTTATTAAGCAACAAGAACTTGTCAATAAGAAATTAATTTTATGTCACACATTTTTTCATCTTAAAGGGATATGAAACCCAAATTTATTTATTTAATGGTTCGGCTAGAGCATGCAATTTTAAAGGGACATTACACTGTAAAATTGTTTTTATATTAATGTATTTTCAATGACTTCTTATACCAGCTGTAGAGTATACAATGTAGGAGAAATTGTATTTTCAGGTTTATTTGTGTATATGAAGTCGCTGGTTTTGTGCTTTTAAACCACTGCCTATTACAATGGGTTAAGCTTCAAGTAATATCAGATCTCATTATGTTATCACTTTAGGTACACACACATGCTTGTATTTATCTGGAAAACTAAAGCTCAATACATAGAGAAAACAATGGAAAAAAATTGTTATGCTTACCTGATAAATTTCTTTCTTTCCGGGCATGGAGAGTCCATGTCATCATTCCAATTACAAGTGGGATATTCACCTCCTGGCCAGCAGGAGGAGGTAAAGAGCACCCCAGCAGAGCTGTTAAGTGTCACTTCCCTTACCCATAACCCCATCATTCAGTCAAAGGGAAACGGAAAAAGAAGATAACACAAGGGTATAGAGGTGCCTGAGGTTTACTCAAAAAAACTGCTGAATTATAATTAAAAAGAGGGCAGGGTCGTGGACTCTCCATGCCTGAAAAAAGTATGCAAAGAAGACCATGTAGTCACCTTGCAAATCTGTTCCACAGTAGCTTCATCTTAGAAAATCCAAAATGAGGGAAGAGCCCTAGAGGAATGATCCATTTTCTCTCAGGAAGCTGTTCAGCTGTCTCATAAGCAAAACCAATCATACTTCTTATAAATAGCAGTAAAGTATGAAGCTACGTTAGCACTTCCCTTCAGATGCTCGCTGCCAGCCCCGGTTCTCCCAGACCGTATCCAGAAACAAGAAATATCGAAGGTGGCGGCACTGTGTCATCTCAGGGGATGCAAGCTGCTCTTTTCCTCTGTGAAACCTGCCTTCTTTCACCTCCAAAATAAAAAGCTCACAATGGTGTAGCACGTTTCAAATAAAATGGTAGGCGCACAAACAGGTCATACTTAAAATCAGTTTTAAATCAGCCTTTTATTACAACCATCACAAGGGTATCTTCAGATGCTGCTTCAGATTTTATTAAAATATAGCTCAACATGTTTCAGCAAAACAAGTCTTTCTCAAGATCATAACATCAATATATGTCAAAGCAAGTACTCCACGTGCTACACCATTGTGAGCTTTTTATTTTGGAGGTGAAAGAAGGCAGATTTCACAGAGGAAAAGAGCAGCTTGCATCCCCTGAGGTGACACAGAGCCCCCACATTCAATATTTCTTGAATCATACTTCTTAACCAGAGGGAAAGGGAAGTAGCCTTCTGACCCTCATGTTTTCCAGAGAAAACCACAAACAGGGCAGAAGTTTGCCGAAAATCTTAGTAGCTTGAAGGTAAAAAATTTAGAGCACGCACCACCTCAAGTTATGAGAAAAGGAATTAGGACAAAATGAAGGAACAACAAATTCCTGAATAATGTGTCAATCCGACACCACCTTAGGGAGAAAACCCAATTTAGCACGAAGCACCGCCTTATCTGAATGAAAAATAAGTCTGGGAATCACACTGCAGAGCTGAAAACTCAGAAACTCTGCGAGCGGAAGAAATAGCAAGAAGAAACAAAGGCTTCCAAAATAAGAAGATTATATCAACAACATGCATGGGCTCAAACAGAGCCTGCTGCAAAACTTTAAGAACAAGATTAGGGCTCCAAGGAGGAACCACAGGATGAAAACACAGGCCTGATTCTGACCAGGGACTGAAAAAAAGCTTGAACATCTGGCAAATCTATCAGACTTTGATCAGGAGAATAGACAGTACAGAAATCTGATCCTTTAGAGTACTGACTGACAAACCTGTCTCTAGGCCATCCTAAAGAAAGGATAAAATTCAGGGATTCTCACCAACTTCATGAGAAACTCTAAGACTCGTGCCAAAAAAGATATTTACGCCATACCTTATGGTAAATCCAACGAGAAACAGAAATACGAGCCAGAAGCATAGAATCAATGAACGCATCAGAAAAACCACGTCTAGGCAGAACTAGGCGTCCAATCTCCAAGCCGTCAGCTTCAGAGAATCCAGGTCTGGATGGAGGAAAGGACCCTGAAGTAGCAGGTCCTTCCTCAGAAGAAACCTCCAAGGTGGAATATAAGATATCTTCACCAGATCCGCTAACCAGATCCTGCAAGGCCATGCAGAAGCTATTAGAATTATAGATGCTTTCTCCTGTAGATATGAGCAATGAATCGTGGAAGGAGAGCAAACGTAGGGAACAGGAATATAAGAGAGAAGATCCAGAATCCGCTAGAGCATCTATCAGAGCGGCCTTAGGATCTCTAGACCCTGAACCATACTTTGGAAGCTTGGCGCCGTGATGAGACGCCATCAGATCCACCTTGGGAACCCCCCACCTGAGGGTTATCATTGAGAACACTTCCGAATGGAGAGCCCACTCCCTGGAATAAGTCTGTTTACTAAGAAAATATGCCTCCCATTTGACCACTTCTGGAATGTGGATAACAGATAGGAGACAATCGTGAGCTTCTGCCCACTGCAGAATGCGAGGCACCTCCGTCACTGCCACAGAGGTAATTATGTCCGACTGGATTTGAGAAATCGGACTAAAGATGAATGAGGCAAAGCTATGAAGGTATTGAGATTGCTCTCAACTCCAAAATGATTACGGGGAGAGAAGACTCCTCCCGAGACCACAGGCCCTGAACTTACTGAGAGCCCCAAACTGCTCCCCAGCCTAACAGGCTGGCGTCCGTAGTTCCTCCCTGGAGTCACAATCACCCAGGAAGGATTCATGAAGCAAGTGCCTTGAGCCAGGTCTTCCTGTAAAATCCACCGCACAATAGAAATTCTTGAGGTGATCCAGATATATTCTGCGATAAATCTGAATAGTCTCCGTTCCACAGACTGTGCATGCATAGCAGCAGGGTTCTCAGATGGAACCGAACAAAAGGAATGATGTCACCTCTCTGCACTGAGCCACTGATGGACGAATAGCAGACTGGAGAGAAAAGGCCTGAGGAAGAAGTTTGGATTTTCTGACATCCTTCAGAAACATTTTCATGGATAGGAAAACTATGATTGTCCCTAAGAAACACACCCTTGTAGCCGGAACAAGGGAACTCTTTTCCAGACTATCCATCCGTGGAAACGTAGAAAAGACAACAACATCTCTGTATGAGATTTTGCTAGTTGAAAAGATGACAGCTTAGTTCAAGATATCATCTAGGAAAGGCGCCACAGCAATGCCCAGGGCTCTGACCACTGCCAAAAGAGCCCCCAGAACCTTTGTGAACATTCTAGGAGCTGTGGCAAGGCCAAATAGAAATGCAACAAACTGGAAATGCTTGTCCAGAAAGGCGAACCTCAGAAACTGAAGATGATCCCTGTGAATGGGAACATGAAGATACGCGTCCTTCAGAACTATGGTCATCATGAACTGATCTTGGAACGAAAAGTTTCATCTGGAAGGACGGAACCCTGAGGGAATTATTGATTCAGTTGCTCTACGGGAAACTAAACAACACTCCCAGGGAAGATAGGTCTCTACGTAGAATAAGAAGGCCTCTTCTCTATCTGGTTTGCAGATAACCTTCACAGGAAAAATCTACGTCAGGGAGGAAAAAAGCCTAAAACCTAACCTGAATCCCTGAGATACAACTTCCACAATCTAAGGATCAGAGATATTGCGGATCCAAGCCTGATATAAGGCTGAATATGGCAAGGATATTAGTAGAACGCATTATGAAGAGCACCCAGCCACAGCTGGAATTGAACTCTCAACCTACAGATTTCCATGAAAACAAAAGAAACCACTAAGCCATCATGGTACACCCTTAGATTCTATAAGAATAGAAAATCTGAGAAAAAGGGCAAAGAAAGGATCTATAAAGAATCAGGTACACTTTGATGTTGTCTGTACTATGTCCTGAAGGGGGATCCTTTCACACCCTGGACTCAAACCAGAGTCTCCAGGTTTGATGTAATGAGTATTATTCTAGGGAGCCACTAAGACCTCTAACAGCTCCTATACGAAAAATAAATAATAACAGTCATGGTTGTAAATCTCCCCTATGAGAGAAATTGAAAGCAACGCACATGTGCTTAAGAATACGTAAAGCACCAATATACCTCCACAAAGGAAATAAATTCCAACATATAATTAAATATAAGAATAAAGAAAATAACCATTGGAGTCCCATGGTAATAAATATATACAATAAATAAGATCTATGAAAATCTACCATTCGTTAGGTCATCCAAATCGTAATCATTACTTGAAAAAAGATTGCAGAATGAAAGAAATAAAATTAAACTAAGGATACCTTTTAAACACAAACGCCTAGATTTAGAGTTCTGCGGCCAAAGGGGTGCGTTAGCTACGCGTGCTTTTTTCCCACGCACCTTTTAAATACCGCTGGTATTTAGAGTTCACAGAATGGCTGGGTTTTCAGTGCGTTAGGCTCCAAAAAGGGAGCGTAGAGCATAATTTAACGCCACTGCAACTCTAGATACCAGCGGTGCTTACGGACGCGGCCAGCTTCAAAAACGTGCTCGTGCACGATTCCCCCATAGAAAACAATGGGGCTGTTTGAGCTGAAAAAAAACCTAACACCTGCAAAAAAGCCGCGTTCAGCTCCTAACGCAGCCCCACTGTTTTCTATGGGGAAACACTTCCTACGTCTGCACCTAACACCCTAACATGTATCCCGAGTCTAAACACCCCTAACCTTACACTTATTAACCTCTAATCTGCCGCCCCCGCTATCGCTGACACCTGCATATTTTCTTTAACCCCTAATCTGCCGCTCCGTAAACCGCCGCTACTTACATTATCCCTATGTACCCCTAATCTGCTGCCCCTAACACCGCCGACCCCTATATTATATTAATTAACCCCTAATCTGCCCCCCACAACGTCGCCGCCAGCTACCTACAATAATTAACCCCTAATCTGCCGACCGCAAAGCGCCGCCACCTACGTTATCCTTATGTACCCCTAATCTGCTGCCCCTAACACCGCCGACCCCTATATTATATTTATTAACCCCTAATCTGCCCCCCTCAACGTTGCCTCCACCTGCCTACACTTATTAACCCCTAATCTGCCGAGCGGACCGCACCGCTACTATAATTTAGTTATTAACCCCTAATCCGCCTCACTCCCGCCTCAATATCCCTATAATAAATAGTATTAACCCCTAATCTGCCCTCCCTAACATCACCGACACCTAACTTCAATTATTAACCCCTAATCTGCCGACCAAATCTCGCCGCTACTGTAATAAATGGATTAACCCCTAAAGCTAAGTCTAACCCTAACACTAAAACCCCCCTAAGTTAAATATAATTTAAATTTAACGAAATAAATTAACTCTTATTAAATAAATTATTCCTATTTAAAGCTAAATACTTACCTGTAAAATAAACCCTAATATAGCTACAATATAAATTATAATTATATTATAGCTATTTTAGGATTTATATTTATTTTACAGGTAACTTTGTATTTATTTTAACCAGGTACAATAGCTATTAAATAGTTAAGAACTATTTAATAGCTAAAATAGTTGAAATAATTACAAAATTACCTGTAAAATAAATCCTAACCTAAGTTACAATTAAACCTAACACTACACTATCAATAAATTAATTAAATAAAATACCTACAATTACCTACAATTAAACCTAACACTACACTATCAATAAATTAATTAAATACAATATCTACAAATAAATACAATGAAATAAACTAACTAAAGTACAAAAAATAAAAAAGAACTAAGTTACAAAAAATAAAAAAATATTTACAAACATCAGAAAAATATTACAACAATTTTAAACTAATTACACCTACTCTAAGCCCCCTAATAAAATAACAAAGACCCCCAAAATAAAAAAATGCCCTACCCTATTCTAAATTAAAAAAGTTCAAAGCTCTTTTACCTTACCAGCCCTTAAAAGGACCTTTTGTGGGGCATTCCCCAAAGAATTCAGCTCTATTGCCTGTAAAAAAAACATACAATACCCCCCCCCAACATTACAACCCACCACCCACATACCCCTAATCTAACCCAAACCCCCCTTAAATAAACCTAACACTAAGCCCCTGAAGATCTTCCTACCTTATCTTCACCATACCAGGTTCACCGATCCGTCCTCGGAAGTCTTGATCCAAGTCTCGGAAGTGTTGATCCAAGCCCAAGCGGGGGGCTGAAGAGTGACGTCCATCCTCGGGCTGAAGTCTGGATCCAAGCAGCGGCTGAAGAAATCCATCATTGGGCTGAAGTCGGAAGTCCATCATCGGGATGAAGTCTTCTATCAAGCCGCATCTTCAATCTTCTTTCTTCTGGAGCGGAGCGGAGCCATCTTCTTTCCAACCGACGCGGATCCAACCTCTTCAACCAACGCCTACTCGCCGAATGACGGTTCCTTTAAATGACGTCATCCAAGATGGCGTCCCTCGAATTCCGATTGGCTGATAGGATTCTATCAGCCAATCGGAATTAAGGTAGGAATATTCTGATTGGCTGATGGAATCAGCCAATCAGAATCAAGTTCAATCCGATTGGCTGATCCAATCAGCCAATCAGATTGAGCTTGCAATCTATTGGCTGATCGGAACAGCCAATAGAATGCGAGCTCAATCTGATTGCTAAACTTTTCTGAGATTGTCATAATTCTAACAGTTCTTTACTGAGAGTGCAGGGAATTGATTGTATTCCTAGGTATCCTAGAGGTAGAAATAGAGAAGCCAAATTATATGAGAGTTTTTTTCGATTTTTTAATCTAAAGACGAGGATACCTTTTGGTCTAAATTCACAAATGGATGTAAACTTATTCATTGAAAACGAAATATAAAAAATTAAATTATGTAACAAATAATATATGAAATATTTAATTAGGGATATAATTATGCATAAGAGTACATTTACAAACTTTATAAACATTTAAAATGTGTCCACTGTTTGTATGTAAAAATATTATTATATATTATTCACATGTATATTGTAAAGGCTATAAGGGGTTAAACGTATTTAAGAAATTCTGCATACTGATTGGTTAACTACTGCTATATATGGCTGCTATCTAACCTCTAACAAAATATCAGTGAATAAGTGCCCTAGCGGCACGTAACGCGCCTGTGCTGTGCGGGTGTTGGATCCCCTTTACCCTTTGTTTAACCTTCAGCTATCGATTTTGCCTTGTATGCTTTTAAACATTTACGAACAAAAGATAGTATTTTTTAAACTTTTGGAGTGCCGGGATCTTGTTTGCTTTACTCGTTTTATTTGGTAGAATGTATAATTATGAGATATCCTTGCATTGTGTACATTAGAAAATGTATTGTAGATCAATTAGATTTTTTTACTAACAAATCAAACAAAATTAGAAATAGCAATAATCTATTAATGGAATTATGGGCTCAGAGTTCAATTTAACTGTATGTCAGTTGTGCTGGTTGCCGCATTGTCTTATAATTATGATCACAACATGCATCAATAGTAAGCAATACAGAGAGGAAACTAGACATGGTTCATCAGTACTGGGCATATGCCTTTGAAATAAATTACCACTCATCCTCAGACCTACCAAGGACCACATTCTCAAGGTTTTTCTTTTGGCCTGGTTTTTAAAGAAACCTCAATATTCTGTTTAAAGGGACAGTCTAGGCCAAAATAAACTTTCATGATTCAGATAGGGCAGGTAATTTTAAACAATTTTCCAATTTACTTTTATCACCAATTTTGCTTTGTTCTCTTGGTATTCTTAGTTGAAAGCTTAACCTAGGAGGTTCATATGCTAATTTCTTAAACCTTGAAGCCCACCTCTTTCAGATTGCATTTTAACAGTTTTACACCACTAGAGGGTGTTAGTTCACGTATTTCATATAGATAACACTGTGCTCGTGCACGTGAAGTTATCTGGGAGCAGGCACTGATTGGCTAGACTGCAAGTCTGTCAAAAGAACTGAAAAAAGGGGCAGTTTGCAGAGGCTTAGATACAAGGTAATCACAGAGGTTAAAAGTATATAAATATAACTGTGTTGGTTATGTAAAACTGGGAAATGGGTAATAAAGGGATTATCTATCTTTTAAAACAATAAAATTTCTGGTGTAGACTGTCCCTTTAAGTTGTTTTTCAATACTCAGTCTAAACTGTCTATATATGGTGTCTTTTTTTTACATTTATCTCATATTATTTGTACATTTATCTTGTGGCCTTGTTTTCTTTCTTCCCAAGGGATAAAGACATAGAAGTAGGGTGCTCCCTTTTGTTAGTTATACTAACCAATAACAGGGAGGTGGTTGATGCCTTTTTGTACCAAATTTACATGCTCAGTCAGCTGAAATACCTACTTCTAATATTTACAGAAAATATTTCTAATTCCCAATTCAATAACCTATATTATTGAATAATTTGGGAATAATTTCAAAATGAAAACGCAAGCACAAATTTTCCATTGCATAGGTTCCTCAAACCATTACTATGTTTATGAAACTTTAAAGCAAAACGAGGCTGTATTGCAATTTAGTCAAAATAAATGTTTAGACTACCAATAAAGCTATTCATATAAAAATAACCTCATTACAAACACAAATAAGTATTAATTACTTAAAGGGATACTAATCCCAAATGTTTTCTTTCATAATTCAGATAGAGCATGCAATTTTAATAAACTTTCTAATTTACTCCTATTATCATGTTTTCTTTGTTCTCTTGCAATCTTTATTTAAAAAGTAGGAATATAAAGCTTTGGTGCCGGCCCTTGTTTGGTTCAGAACCTGGGTTATGCTTGCTTATTGGTTTGCTAAATGTAGCCACCAATAAGTAAGCACTATCCAGGGTGTGAACCTAAATTGGGCTTTCTCCTAAGCTTTAGATCCCTGCTTTTAAAATAAATATAGCAAGAGGACAAAGAAAAATTTATAATAGGAGTAAATTAGAAAGCTGCTTAAAATTGCATACTCTATCTGAATCAAGAAAGAAAAATATTTGGGTTTAGTATCCCTTTAATACATTTATTAATACAAGACAATTTAGAAAAAACAACAACATACCTCTTCTTAGCATATGTTCACCCTGCAGGAGCTGGACGATAGCAGTCTGAGTGGCTGGAACTATAATTATGCTGCCATCTTCACGACCACAAACTAAGCGTCCGTGAGATGGGATGTACACGCTAGATGTCACTTTCAGTGGTTCTGTGCTGTTTGGCATGATGCTCAGCTGATCGATTATTCCAGCAGGAAGTGGGTAGAGTTTGTCAAACGCATCTTGCAATGAGGTAGATGTTGTTACTTTTAGTCCTGGAACACATAAAAACGTTACTGAGACAATATTCTATAAACATCATGCGAAAAGGCAATATGGCTTTATTTCTGTGGAAGGTCAAGAAAGATCTAAGAAGAGAGTTTTTGCATTATGTCATCTCATCACCTCTGCTGAGGGAAATTAGGCCCGGATATGTAAGAAGGTTAGCCATGTGAGGTCTACAGTGTGTACTTCTAATTTTTAATTAAAGGGACTGTAAAGAAACTTTCCAATTTACTTTTGTTATTTAATTTGCTTCCTTCTCTTGCTATCCTTTGCTGAAAGGTTTATCTAGGTAAGCTCAGGAGCAGCTGATTGGTGGCTGCATATATTTACCGATTTTCATTGGCTCACCCATCTGTTCAGTTAGAAACCAGTAGTGCATTGCTGCTCCTTCAACAATTGATACTAAGAGAATGAAGCAAATTTGATAATAGAAGTAAAATTAAAAATAGTTTAAAATTGTATGTTCTACCTAAATCATGAAAGAAACATTTTGGGTTTCTTGTCCCTTAAAAAATTACAAAAGGCAAAACAAACAAAAGAAAATATATTGCAAAGATTTTTTTTCTACTGTTTTCATGCTCTCGTAACTATTTGACGTTTTTTGCTGGGCATTTGCCTAGGCTCAGTGATAATATCACTGAACGCTTCAGAAGACTGTTCGGACTATTTTAACCGTATTGCTTACTACAGAAGGCGATAGATGCAAGGTAAATGCATTCATTATCATTATAGTTATTTTGTGAGAGACAAACACGATGTGAGATTCTCCCTACTGAACTTACCTGACTTAATATTACGGCTAGCTAGGAAAAGGGATTAAAGCTAAGGTACATATTTAAAGGGACAGTAAAGTCAAAATTAAATTATTCACATAAAGCATGCACTTTTTAACCAACCTTCCAATTAACTACAAGCATCTTGGTATCGTTTGTTGAAAAGCCTACCTAGGTAGGCTCAGGAGCAGCAATGAGATGTGTTCTGTAAGCTCCCATAGTGCATAGCTTCTCTTGTAAGAAAGTAAAGTAGGAGTAAAAAATTGGAAAGTTGTATGTTCTCTTTCAATCATGAAAGATTTCAGTTTCATGTCCCTTTAAACTCAGCTCTGTATACTTTAAATGATGTTTTTGGTTTACCTTTAAAACTTGCCTTACTGTAGAGAAGTATTGTAATCTACATGTTAAAGCCTCTGTGATCATACTTGTCCATGGTGGGCTTAGCATACACAACCCCATTACCAATGATTTCTACAAGCAAGGCTACTCTTGCTACAAAGAGCCTACCCACATCTCTGCCAGCTATAGGTTTTAAATCAAGGGTTTAGGTCCCCTCATTTTATAGTAAATGTAGGCTGTTTTGTGAAAACCAAGCAAAAAGAAATAAAACATAAAACTGAATTTGTTTTTATCATTTTCAATAGGTAAAAGTTTCAACAGGCAAATGCATATATTTCAAATGACAAAATAAAGTTAAAAGAACTGTTTTTAAATAATTTAATACTCTCCAGCAGGTAAAATGGTACATTGGAAAGACATTAAAGGTGAGTACAGTAAACTGTCCCTTTAATCCGCATGATAACCTTAGGTATATGACCAATTACATTTTTGGGGGAAAAATAATAATATCCCTGTTTTGCTTTGAGACATCAATCAGTCGGGTTGCAATAGAACCATTTTCCAGTGTTCTCCACAAAAGATTTTGCCAGTCGGGTGGCATTATGAAGTAGCCGGGTGGGGGCAGTGTAATATTATATTATATCATTTTCTGCTATCCAAAGCACAAATTAATTGTATAATTTAACATAAATGTATTTAATGATCTTTTGTGCAATAAAAATTGAACATCTTTAATATGAGATCATTTTAGTTTAAAGGGACACTGAACCCAAATTTTTTCTTTCGTGATTCAGATAGAGCATGCAATTTTAAGCAACTTTTTCTCTTGCTATCTTTATTTGAAAAAGAAGGCATCTAAGCTTTTTTTTTGGTTCAGATTACAACACTTTTTTTATTGGTGGATAAATTTATCAATCAATAAGCAAGAACAACCCAGGTTGTTCACCAAAAATGTGCTGGCATCTAAACTTACATTCTTGCATTTCAAATAAAGATACCAAGACAATGAAGAAAATTTGATAATAGGAGTAAATTAGAAAGTTGCTTAAAATTTCATGCTCTATCTGAATTACAAAAATTTGGGTTCAGTGTCCCTTTAATGTTGGTTAAAATTGTAGCCGGGTGGTCAGTTAAATCAGCCAAGTGGTGCAACCGCTAAAGAGTTCCTGGGGAGAACACTGATTTTCGTTACACTTGCCGCGGCTCCAGGAAGTCACATGCTGAATGTGCACGTAATATCCGGTACGCTTTACCAGACTTGGAGTCGCTGCTCTGCAAGGGATCAGACTCGCTAAGAATAGTTAAGGCACACAAAAAGTTGTGACTGAAACTTTATTTCATATCATTAAAAGACGCATAAGCTATGTGTAGCAGACATGGGAGTAGAATAGCGTAAGCAAATGTCTGACGCGCTTGCAGGGGGCGCAAAATGTGTCAGACTTTTGCCTATGAAATAAAGCTTAAGAATTTAAATTTTGAACTTTGCACTTTGAGTCGCGACTTTTTGTGTGCCTTAAAAAAACTGATTTTGTATCGCCTTTTAATAGCAAACAACAATGTCCTGCTCAAGTCAATGTATGTGACAATAAAAACAGCAAAATGATCTCTTTTTTACCAGATATATTATAGCAAACTAAAAAAGAACAGCAGCAACAAAAGTATAATTAATAAAGTTCTGAAACAAGCAGAGAAATATTTGTATTTATTGTTTATTAAAAGTGACACTGTATACGGTTAGTACCAAATCCATCCTTTATTTCCAATGTAATACCTACCCTCATTGTTCTCTAGCTGTTCAAGTGGGTCTGGCACACTCCAGATACAGAGCCTCCCAGAAGAATCTCCCTGGATTAGAAGTTTATGGAATGATGCTCTGCGCCCATAAAAAAACCTTGTGACCGGAGGGCAGATCAGGAGCTGTAGGATAAAAATAATGAATCATTATGTATGGGCAAAACAATGCTTGTGTACTCGCTGCTGAAATAAAACCTCTAAGCTTAGAATCCAGTGAGTGATACAGAAGTATTACCAAGTACATTAGAGGGATACTAAAACACACAAAACACAACTTTGCATTTTTTAAAACATTATATCAAGTTCTTTAAATAAGCAAATAACATCTATAAGCTAATATTTGTTTACCTGTAAATTGCTGCTGAAATAATTGATTCTGCCAAACCCATATTTTTTGTAATTATGCAGACGAATTGCCGAGTTCTACAGAGGTAGAACAGTAATGAGTCCCGCATGCGCATTAGAAACTGCTTTAGACAACGCATGCGCATAGCTCACTCCTTTCCTCCACTGTCAGCTGCCGTGTCATCAAGCCCTTGCAAGATGCGCTAAATGAGGTAATCAAACACGAAGTGCTGTCGTACGTGAATGCCCATAATTAAAAGGACAGTAAACTCAAAAAAAATATTTCATGATTTAAATAGGGCATGCAATTTTAAACAACTTTCCAATTTACTTTTATTACCAATTTTGCTTTGTTCTCTTGGTATTCTTAGTTGAAAGCTAAATCTAGGAGGTTCATGTGCTAATTTCTTAGACCTTGAAGATTGCCTCTAATCTGAAAGCATTTTTTTTTTTTTAATATAATGTTTTTTATTATTATTAAAGGTCAAAAAAGAATATACAGAAATAAGAAAGAAAAGGGAAAAACAAAAAGCTACATAATCAATGTTACAATTATGTCATTTGGAACCAGAAAGCATGAAGCAAACATACAGATTAGATATACATAAAAACAAAATCATAACCTTTTCAAATATTAGATATTTAACTTTTCTTCCTTTATCACAATGGTCATTAACACGAGACTTACCCTAACTCATTGTTGTAAGCCTAAAAAAAGACAAATCTTTACAGTAATAAATGACAAATTTGAGTAGTCCAGTGTAAATTTTAAGTAATTTCAACCTTTAAATTATTGAGAAAGGTGGAGCCACCTACAAATTAATTGTCAAATTCCTGACCGGCTTCGAGGAAAGGTTTTTAACTTTTAAATTTTTCTAGGGGGGGCAAAGGAGGGAGGAAGAAAAAAAAAAAAAAAAAAAAAAAAAAAGGGGGGGTTTGCATCTTAACTCATATTCTCTAATGGTGATAGTAGCTGATTCTGTATATTGGTGTTTTTATAGTGTTTAACAAAATCTAACCACTTTAAATTAAATCTATTTTGCTGCCGTTCAGAGTTAATTGCATTGTCAAATTGTTCTATTGTATATTGCCTTTGTAATAAAAATGTTAAATTGTTTATAGTCGGTGTATTTTTTTAAGGCCAATTTTTAAGAATGAGATATCTTCCACCCAGAATTACCGTATTACAGAAAGCTCTATTTACCAATCTATCTGATGTGTCCAATAGGAAAATTATGTGTTGTAATTCTAATATGTGTTTTGTAGCTGTCACCTTAGTTAACCAAAATTGTACGCGTTTCCAAAACTGGTTAATTTTTGGGCAGCTCCAAAACATGTGGGTTAAGTCAGCATCGGCTAAAGAGCAACGTGGACATACCCTTAGACCTTGTGTCGACCATTTATTTATTTTAGCAGGCGTAAAGTATATCCTATGTAGAAGTTTTATATGCATTTCTCGCCAGCTTGCCGCGAGTGTGGCCTCGTCCAGGAGAGTTATGCTTTGTTTTACTTGTTCCCTGTTTAGGTCTACAATCGTTGTTTGCCATTTTGAACAAATCTGGGCAATATTTAGTTCCCCTGTCTTAGTAATAATCATATTATACCAGTATTTAATAGAGCGTTTACCTGCCTTAAATAATGCTAACCCCATTTTCACTCCTGGATGGCTCCATGGGAGCTTATTATCTTCTATAGCTTTAAAGAACCAATGTCTCACTTGGAGGTATGCAAAAAAGTCCGCATTCTGTAAATTATAAGACTCTTTAAGACTCTCAAATGACATTATACTCTGTAGATTAGGTTCTCTAAGTTGTGTTATATAAATAAGTCCTACAGTAGTCCATTTCCTAAATACTTGACTGCTAATACCAGGCGGAAAACGTGGGTCACCTCTAATAGGGAGTAGATCTGAAAAATGGGGGTCACTATCTACTCTGCGTCGTATGTCTTGCCATGCAATTATAATATGGTATAGTGATTGTTTATTTTTAATACTCTTTGGAATTACTTTTTTAGGACAATGCAGAAGCGCATTTAATGAGAGGGGGTATACTAAATTTTGTTCTGCTTCTGTAAATGCAATATAGTTCCCACCCGTAACCCAATCCATTGCGATTTTTGCAAGACTTACACTATTATAAATAGCAAAGTTGGGTAGTGCCAATCCGCCATGTTGCCTTAGTTGTGACAGTTTATATAATGATATTCGATTCGCGCCCCTCCCCCATATAAATCGTCTTATTAGTTGATCTAAACTATTAAAATACTTTTTTGGTATAATTAAAGGGATATTTTGCATTAAGTATAATATCCTAGGTAAGACAATCATCTTAACTACATTGATTCTTGCTGTAATTGAAAGTGGGAGATTATCCCATTTCATCATCTCAAATTTAATTTTCGCAAATAGAGGTAGGTAATTCAAACTAAACCAATCTTCTGGATTGACACTGATCTGGATTCCTAAATATGTGATATATTGCGAGGCTACTTTAAAAGGGGGTGTGTATTGGTTTTGATGATGTTTACTCAGCCAAAGAAGTTCTGATTTGGATATATTAATTGTATAACCTGAAAAAGAACCAAAGTCTTTTATAATTTCCAAAATTTTAGGAATTTCAGTCTGGGCATCCTTTAAAAGTAAAATCAAGTCGTCTGCGTAAAGTAAGAGTTTAACCGGAATTTTGCCTATCTTGATCCCCCCTAAATTATCCCTTAAAGTAACTGCAAGAGGTTCAATTGCTAAATTAAATAAAAGTGGTGAAATTGGACATCCCTGTCGTGTTCCAGACAAGATAGGGAAGGATGTGGTGTTTGAGCCGTTAACCATCAAAATGGAGGTTGCATTGGTATATAAGGCACGAATGCATTCAAGAAACTGATCTTTGAACCCAAAATTCTTCATAGAGCAGAATAAGTGGTCCCAGATAATAGAGTCAAATGCTTTATGGGCATCGACTGCCAGAATGGCGGAGTTTTGTTCACTTTTATTTTTGACATCTGCAAGGAAGTCTATTAATAGAAAGATTTTGCGTATGTTTGCTGACATATTTCTCTTAGACATAAAGCCGACCTGATCTTCATGTATTAACGGACTCATAATTAACTTCAATCTATCTGCCAAAATTGCAGTAAATAGTTTGTAATCAGAGTTTAATAATGAAATTGGACGATAGGAGTCTATTAATTCAGGGTCTTTCCCTTTTTTTTAGGAGTAGTATTATTTTTGAGACTGCAAAGTTAGGAGATGGAATCTTATAGTTAATTAAATAGTCATTAAATAAGTCCGTAAGTACACCTATTACTTCGTTTTTAAGAATTTTATAAAATTCTGCTGGTAAAAGGTCAGGTCCGGCAGCTTTATCCAACTTAAGACTATTTATTGCGTTTAAGACTTCCGAATCTTTAATTGGTGCATTAAGTTTTTCTAAGTCTTCAGCCGAAAGCTTAGGTAATGTAATTTTTTCCCAAAAATCCTGTTTATTTTTTAAGTTAATATCCGCTACTGAGTATAGGTCCCTAAAGTATTTGTAAAATTCTGCTTTAATTGTATCAAGATTCAGTATTTTTTTCCCATCAATATTAAGTGATTTAATGTGACGAATCGGTTTCCTGTCTTTTACAGATCTCGCTAGTAACTTCCCTATTTTATTTCCAAATCTATAGAATCTACTTTTGTTCTTCAGTTCTTGGATAGCAAATTTTTGTGATGAAAAAACTTCCCATTCTTGTTTAGCCTTCATATAACTTTGCCAGTTAGTCTGTGTATGGGATGCAATATATGCATTATATTTGTTTTTTAAATAATTTGAAATTTCAGTCTCTCTTAAGTATAGCTTTTTCTTAAACCTAATAGTAAATTTTTTAATTTCTCCTCTGGCTACTGCCTTAGCAGTTTCCCAGAAGATCTCTTTCTTATGCATATAGTCTTTGTTCTGTTGAACATATTCATGCCATATAGCAATGAGTCGGTTTCTAAATTCCAAATTGTTTGCTAAGTAACGTGGGAAGCCGTAACTCTTTACTGGATCGTATCTATCTGTTTCCCACCGTGTCTCTAGTGATAGCGGGGCATGGTCTGAAATAGTGAAGTTATCTATTTGTGCTTTTATTTCTAAGTTAATAATTTTGTCTGACCCTAGAAAAAAGTCTATCCGTGAGAATGTCCGGTATTTTTTAGATTCACAAGTAAAATCTCTGCTATTAGGATATAACAATCTCCAGATGTCTTTAATATTTAGTGCGCTAGCAAATACTTTAAGAATCCTGGAGGATTTTTTTGGGATCTGTTTAGCTTTATTTCCGATTGTCTGTGATCTATCAATATTGTTAAAAACCATGTTAAAGTCACCTGCAACTATAAGATTCGTATTTATAGAATCATGTAATTTTAATTTTAATTTTTCCCAAAATTTTACATCTGGCACATTTGGGCCATAGACATTACATAACGTAAGCATACGTGAATTTATAATGATTTTCAAAATAATAAATCGTTCCCCTGGGTCTATCTCTTGCCCTATAATTCGATAGTCTAAATTTTTGCTGATTAAAACTGCAACCCCCCTTTTACGTGTAGCACATGAGGTATAAATAACTTCACTAACCCAGTTAACTTTGAGTTTCTTGTGTTCTATTTCAGTCAAGTGTGTTTCTTGTAGAAGTGCAATATCCACTCTTTTATTTCTAAGGTATGTCAGAATCCTCTTTCTTTTAACTGGGCTAGTGACCCCTCCCACATTCCAAGAAATTAGTTTTAGGGTTGCCATTTATGATTTATTTTGAGACGGCAAACCAACAACCGAACAGATAAAGAAAAAGAAAAAAAAAAAAAAAAAAAAAAAAAGGGGAGCAAAATAAATTCTGGCCTCCTTGCCCCTCCCTCTGACCTGAACCTTTATCTTTAATAGAACATAAGTATTTAAAGTATTTAAAGTAAAATGGGCTGTCCTTATTTTCAACCATTTTTTCATTTTTATACAATTCTTAGCCTTAATTATCTTGTTTATTATATGAAAGTAAAATAAAGTTATCCAGCTTGCCATACTAGTAGCTGCCTATGCACTGGTAGGCAAAAAGCACAAAAGACAAGAAAAAAAAATAAAAAAAAGGAAAACTTTCTTTGTTTTTTAATGATTACCTAGGTTGAAACTTATTCAAAAATGCCTTGGCTTCTGTGATTGTTTCTAGTGTAGTTGTCTCATTATCCATATAGATCTTAATTTTAGCAGGATATATTAAATGTGCAGCTAAGCCCATGTTTATCATACTTGTACAAAATGGGGCCATGCCTTTACGTTTTGCTGCCGTCTGGGCTGAGTAATCTTGGAAGATTAGAATTCTATTATTGTCAATCTCTAGGTTTTTCATTTTTCTGAATGCTCTAAGTATTAGTACTTTGTCCTGAAAGTTCAAATATTTAATTAGGATAGCTCGTTTCTGGATAGTATTTTCTGACGTGTTTCTAATAAAGCCTACACGATGTGCTCTTTCAACAGTAAAATTATGCAGTTTAGTATCAATCTCTAAACTTTGTGGCAGAGTCACTGAGGCAAAATATATTAAATCCTGAAAATTTGTGGTTTCTGGTAGACCTACTATTTTTAAGTTGTTCCTACGTGATCTGTTTTCTAAGTCTTCTATTTTATCAGTCATTTCTAAGATTTTTATATCATGTTGTTGTATAGAGAGATTTTGTTTAGTCACAGAGTCTTCAGTATCTGAAATTCTCGATTCAATTTCTGTGAGTCTAGCTGTAAAGTTTTTCATTTCTACTGAGAGTGTAAATAGCTCTGTTTTGATATGGTCAAGTTGGGGTGAGAGAGATAATGCTACTTGTTTAGAGATTTCTTCTATATCATCTTTAGAAATATTTACAGTGGTCATTTCAGATCTAATATCGCTAATATTCTCAATACTATGTCTGGGCTTTCTATCTTTGGGTTTTGCTGGCATTGCGTGTGATTTAGGTGCAAAATATTTGTCCATGTGTCAGAAAAAACAGAAATATTACAGAAGTAGGAAAGTAGAATATGTGAAAGTGACAGAGTGTGTAAAGTGTCAAGCGTGTGTTTTATAAAGTGACCTAGGAAGAGAGAGAGAGAAGGAAAAAAAGAGAAAGACAAAATAGAAAGGAAAAGTGCATAAGTGTATCTAGTATGGGTAGTTGTATTGCGTGTTAAGGAGTGTTCTCCTATGTGAGTTTGTGAATATGCAATGGTCAGCAATTGTCATCTACTTCAGTGAGATTTATGACTCAACTACTCCTCCCTTCTTCCTCTTCTACAACCTAAATTCAAAGGGTTACTTTTTCAGATATATCAGTAGGCCTAACACTCTAACATTCTAATAAACCGATTGGTATATACTATATATCCATCAGAGCAGAAATTTTTAAACATTTTTCAACATTTGGTATGTGCTGCATATCTATCAAACCAAACCAGTTTACAACATTTTTCAACATTTGCTATGTACTATATATCCATCAGAGCACAATATTTCACCAGCTATGTGAGGGTGTAGCACCCGCCACTGAGTTACTGGTCAAAAAAAGGAGTACAGAGACTAAAAAAAGAAAAAAAAAAAAAAAAGAAAAAAAAGAGAAGAAAAGAAAAGCAAGGGCAAAGAAAAAAAAAAAGTTCCTTTCCGTTCTCTCCCCTTTTCAGTAAATTTCAGTAAGTGTCACTGAGATCCTAAGTGCGCCAATCAGTTCCGATCACTAAAGAACGATCAGCTGTAACAGTGTAACATTTTGCTATTGGCCAGAGCAAGCCACCAGATGATTTTTAAATTCCACATTCAGTAATTTTAGTCATTTATGCTTTAGGTGTTATTCACACACAAACAAAAGTAATTTCTCCTTGTGTCTCAGTTCTTTTGTTAATGTCAGTGACCTTGCGGCATATATATAACGGTTAATAATAGAATCTTGGTACGTCCTTGGGACACATATGCATGGGTTTGTATTAGGGAACCAGGAGTACCAGTAAAGGCGCCCTTGTAAGCAGTCTAATCCAATGGCTGTGGTATGAGGGGGAAGAAAATTAACAGCGCCAACTCTTTTCAGGCGTAAACTTTTATAATCAAAAGTCATCCACTGACTGGCTTTAGGTATATAGGTTCCCACTGCATACCTCGCTATACCTCGCTATCTTCACCCTGTACCAGGTCAGGGACTTACTTCCATTACTTTTCAATCCCCAATATACAGTCCCGGCCAGCCCGCCTCTTACCTTCACCCTGTACCAGGTCAGGGACTTATTACTTGTCGGATGGAGGAGGATCCTACCTTCCAGAAATGCCAGGTTAGGCAGCTAGCGGTGGCGGTGTTGTCTTGAGTCAGGCCGCTGCCCCTTCAATGTTTCCAGTGCTGCTTAGAACATAACTTCCTCATTGGGGGCTTCCCAATCTTTCTGCTGCAATCACGGCTCTTGTCGCTCAGTCTGGTTATTGGGTTTCTGCCTTAGATCTCACCTCAGATCTCACCCCGCCGTCAGCTGACAAGACTTGACAAACGGCCGTAGCAAACCGGCCTCTGGCTGCTCCGCGACTTCCACACACTCAGGCGAATTACAACGCCCAGGTCCTGGCTGTGGTGTATGAAACCACGGCCTATGGCAACTTGGTGTGTCGGCGTGTTCGTGCTGCCTTAGTCGGAGGAGCGCGTAGTACACCTGCGCTTCCTGCTCCTCCCACCGGAAGTCTCCAATCTGAAAGCATTTTGACAGTTTTTCACCACTAGAGGGCGTTAGTTCATTTGTTTCATATAGATAACGTGCTCAGGCACGTGAAGCTCCTAGGAGTTAGCACTGATTGGCTAAAAATGCAAGTCTGTCAAAAGAACTGAAATTAGGGGCCAGTTTGCAGAGGCATAGATACAAGGTAATCACAGAGGTAAAAAGTATATTATTATAACTGTGTTGGTTATGCAAAATTGGGGAATGGGTAATAAAGGGATTATCTACCATTTTAAACAACAAAAATTCTGGTGTTTACTGTCCCTTTAAGAATGCGCATGCGAGCACCCCTTTATTAATATTTAAATACATGCTTCAGGGCTGATGTGCGATTAGCTAACAGATTTCAATGCAATAACAGTGAATCCAAACTAATTCACACAGATACTTTTGCATCTATTGTTTTGCTTGGCATTTTTATAAAATCATTGCTAATATTTTCTATATATTTTGGTTTGCATAACCCAAATATATAAACACAGTTGTTATTATATTGTCTTGTATTAGGGAATAGATTGGCAAATTATATCATCACACTAATGTAGCATAAATTTGCTGATCACCGATTTATCATCACAATTTTTTTTAGCATTGCAAATTGTCTGTTCTCATCATTTTCATTATTGGTTTGCTATTGTCAGTAAATTGCATTTTCTTTTATAAATCATGACTGACATTATCTTTTTCAAATTCTACTTTGGGGCAGATGCAAAAGAGCTTGATCACAGTTTAAAGGGATAGTAAAGTCCAAATTAAACTTTCATGATTCAGATAGGGCATGTAATTTTAAACAAATTTATAATTTACTTTCATCATCAAATTTGCTTTGTTCTAGTCTTATTTGAAAGTTAAATCAATGGCCTAGATTTAGTGTTTGGCGTTAGCCGTGAAAACCAGCGTTAGAGGCTCCTAACGCTGGTTTTAGGCTACCGCCGGTATTTGGAGTCACTCAAAATAGGGTCTAACGCTCACTTTCCAGCCGCAACTTTTCCATACCGCAGATCCCCTTACGTCAATTGCGTATCCTATCTTTTCAATGGGATTTCTCTAACTCCGGTATTTAGAGTCGTTTCTGAAGTGAGCGTTAGACATCTAACGACAAAACTCCAGCCGCAGGAAAAAAGTCAGTAGTTAAGAGCTTTCTGGGCTAACGCCGGTTTATAAAGCTCTTAACTACTGTGCTCTAAAGTACACTAACACCCATAAACTACCTATGTACCCCTAAACCGAGGTCCCTCCATATCGCCGACACTCGGAAAAAAATTTTTAACCCCTAATCTGCCGACCGCCACCTACGTTATCCTTATGTACCCCTAATCTGCTGCCCCTAACACCGCCGACCCCTGTATTATATTTACTAACCCCTAATCTGCCCCCCTCAACGTCGCCTCCACCTGCCTACACTTATTAACCCCTAATCTGCCGACCGCAAAGCGTCGCCACCTACGTTATCCTTATGTACCCCTAATCTGCTGCCCCTAACACCGCCGACCCCTATATTATATTTATTAACCCCTAATCTGCCCCCCACAACGTCGCCTCCACTTATTAACCCCTAATCTGCCGAGCGGACCTGAGCGCTACTATAATAAAGTTATTAACCCCTAATCCGCCTCACTAACCCTATCATAAATAGTATTAACCCCTAATCTGCCCTCCCTAACATCGCCGACACCTAACTTCAATTATTAACCCCTAATCTGCCGACCGAATCTCGCCGCTATTCTAATAAATGTATTAACCCCTAAAGCTAAGTCTAACCCTAATACTAACACCCCCCTAAGTTAAATATAATTTAAATCTAACGAAATTAATTATCTCTTATTAAATAAATTATTCCTATTTAAAGCTAAATACTTACCTGTAAAATAAATCCTAATATAGCTACAATATAAATTATAATTATATTATAGCTATTTTAGGATTTATATTTATTTTACAGGTAATTTTGTATTTATTTTAACCAGGTACAATAGCTATTAAATAGTTAAGAACTATTTAATAGCTAAAATAGTTAAAATAATTACAAATTTACCTGTAAAATAAATCCTAACCTAAGTTACAAATAAACCTAACACTACACTATCAATAAATTAATTAAATAAACTACCTACAATTACCTACAATTAACCTAACACTACACTATCAATAAATTAATTAAATACAATTGCTACAAAGAAATACAATTAAATAAACTAGCTAAAGTACAAAAAATAAAAAAGAACTAAGTTACAAAAAATAAAAAAATATTTACAAACATAAGAAAAATATTACAACAATTTTAAACTAATTACACCTACTCTAAGCCCCCTAATAAAATAACAAAGCCCCCCAAAATAAAAAAATGCCCTACCCTATTCTAAATTACTAAAGTTCAAAGCTCTTTTACCTTACCAGCCCTGAACAGGGCCCTTTGCGGGGCATGCCCCAAGAAGTTCAGCTCTTTTGCCTGTAAAAGAAAAAATACAATACCCCCCCCCCAACATTACATCCCACCACCCACATACCCCTAATCTAACCCAAACCCCCCTTAAATAAACCTAACACTAAGCCCCTGAAGATCATCCTACCTTGTCTTCACCATACCAGGTTCACCGATCGGTCCAGAAGAGCTCCTCCAATGTCCTGATCCAAGCCCAAGCGGGGGGCTGAAGAGGTCCATGATCCGGCTGAAGTCTTCATCCAAGCGGGCCAGAAGAGGTCTTCCATCCGATTGAAGTCTTCATCCAAGCGGCATCCATCCGGAGCGAAGCGGCAGCATCCTGAAGACCTCCACCGCGGAACATCCATCCTGGCCGACGACTGAACGACGGATGACGGTTCCTTTAAATGACGTCATCCAAGATGGCGTCCCTCAAAGTCCGATTGGCTGATAGGATTCTATCAGCCAATCGGAATTAAGGTAGGAATATTCTGATTGGCTGATGGAATCAGCCAATCAGAATCAAGTTCAATCCGATTGGCTGATCCGATCAGCCAATCAGATTGAGCTCGCATTCTATCAGCCAATCGGAATTTGAGGGACGCCATCTTGGATGACGTCATTTAAAGGAACCGTCATTCGTCGTTCAGTCGTCGGCCAGGATGGATGTTCCGCGGTGGAGGTCTTCAGGATGCTGCCGCTTCGCTCCGGATGGATGCCGCTTGGATGAAGACTTCAATCGGATGGAAGACCTCTTCTGGCCCGCTTGGATGAAGACTTCAGCCGGATCATGGACCTCTTCAGCCCCCCACTTGGGCTTGGATCAGGACATCGGAGGAGCTCTTCTGGACCGATCCGTGAACCTGGTATGGTGAAGACAAGGTAGGATGATCTTCAGGGGCTTAGTGTTAGGTTTATTTAAGGGGGGTTTGGGTTAGATTAGGGGTATGTGGGTGGTGGGTTGTAATGTTGGGGGGGGTATTGTATTTTTTCTTTTACAGGCAAAAGAGCTGAACTTCTTGGGGCATGCCCCGCAAAGGGCCCTGTTCAGGGCTGGTAAGGTAAAAGAGCTTTGAACTTTAGTAATTTAGAATAGGGTAGGGCATTTTTTTATTTTGGGGGGCTTTGTTATTTTATTAGGGGGCTTAGAGTAGGTGTAATTAGTTTAAAATTGTTGTAATATTTTTCTTATGTTTGTAAATATTTTTTTATTTTTTGTAACTTAGTTCTTTTTTATTTTTTGAACTTTAGCTAGTTTATTTAATTGTATTTCTTTGTAGCAATTGTATTTAATTAATTTATTGATAGTGTAGTGTTAGGTTAATTGTAGGTAATTGTAGGTAGTTTATTTAATTAATTTATTGATAGTGTAGTGTTAGGTTTAATTGTAACTTAGGTTAGGATTTATTTTACAGGTAAATTTGTAATTATTTTAACTATTTTAGCTATTAAATAGTTCTTAACTATTTAATAGCTATTGTACCTGGTTAAAATAAATACAAAGTTACCTGTAAAATAAAGATAAATCCTAAAATAGCTATAATATAATTATAATTTATATTGTAGCTATATTAGGATTTATTTTACAGGTAAGTATTTAGCTTTAAATAGGAATAATTTATTTAATAAGAGATAATTAATTTCGTTAGATTTAAATTATATTTAACTTAGGGGGGTGTTAGTATTAGGGTTAGACTTAGCTTTAGGGGTTAATACATTTATTAGAATAGCGGCGAGATTCGGTCGGCAGATTAGGGGGTAATAATTGAAGTTAGGTGTCGGCGATGTTAGGGAGGGCAGATTAGGGGTTAATACTATTTATGATAGGGTTAGTGAGGCGGATTAGGGGTTAATAACTTTATTATAGTAGCGCTCAGGTCCGCTCGGCAGATTAGGGGTTAATAAGTGTAGGCAGGTGGAGGCGACGTTGTGGGGGGCAGATTAGGGGTTAATAAATATAATATAGGGGTCGGCAGTGTTAGGGGCAGCAGATTAGGGGTACATAGGGATAATGTAAGTAGCGGCGGTTTACGGAGCGGCAGATTAGGGGTTAATAAGTGTAAGGTTAGGGATGTTTAGACTCGGGGTACATGTTAGAGTGTTAGGTGCAGACGTAGGAAGGGTTACCGCATAGCAAACAATGGGGCTGCGTTAGGAGCTGAACGCGGCTTTTTTGCAGGTGTTTGTTTTTTTTTCAGCTCAAACAGCCCCATTGTTTCCTATGGGAGAATCGTGCACGAGCACGTTTATGAGGCTGGCCGCGTCCGTAAGCAACTCTGGTATCGAGAGTTGAAGCTGCGTTAAAAATGCTCTACGCTCCTTTTTTGGAGCCTAACGCAGCCTTTATGTGGACTCTCGATACCAGAGTTATTTTTATGGTGCGGCCAGAAAAAAGCCGGCGTTAGTTTTTCGGGTCGTTACCGACAAAACTCCAAATCTAGGCCTATGTATGCTAATTTCTAAGCCCTTGAAGGACGTCTCTTATCTGAATGCAGCTGTTTTTCACAGCTAGAGTGTGTTAGTTCATGTGTTCCATATAAATAACATTGTGCTCACGCACATGGAGTTATTTAAGAGTCAGAACTAATTCCCTGAAATGCAAGTCTGTCAAAAGATCTGAGATAAGGAGGCAGTCAGCAGAAGCTTAGATACAAGGTAATTACAGAGGTAAAAAGTATATTTCTGTAACAGTGTTGGTTATGTAAAACTGGGGAATGGTAAAGGGATTATCTATCTTTTTAAGCAATAACATTTTTGGTGTTTACTATCCCTCTAATTTAAAGTGTTGTTTTATAATCATCCAGAGTACTATCATATGTGTTTCTTCTTACTATACCGTTAGACATTATTTATATATATATATATATATATATATATATATATATATATATATATATATACAGGGAGTGCAGAATTATTAGGCAAATGAGTATTTTGACCACATCATCCTCTTTATGCATGTTGTCTTACTCCAAGTTGTATAGGCTCGAAAGCCTACTACCAATTAAGCATATTAGGTGATGTGCATCTCTGTAATGAGAAGGGGTGTGGTCTAATGACATCAACACCCTATATCAGGTGTGCATAATTATTAGGTAACTTCCTTTCCTTTGGCAAAATGGGTCAAAAGAAGTACTTGACAGGCTCAGAAAAGTCAAAAATAGTGAGATATCTTGCAGAGGGATGCAGCAAAGCTTCTGAAGCGTGATCATCGAACAATCAAGCGTTTCATTCAAAATAGTCAACAGGGTCGCAAGAAGCGTGTGGAAAAACCAAGGCACAAAATAACTGCCCATGAACTGAGAAAAGTCAAGTGTGCAGCTGCCAAGATGCCACTTGCCACCAGTTTGGCCATATTTCACAGCTGCAACATCACTGGAGTGCCCAAAAGCACAAGGTGTGCAATACTCAGAGACATGGCCAAGGTAAGAAAGGCTGAAAGACGACCACCACTGAACAAGACACACAAGCTGAAACGTCAAGACTGGGCCAAGAAATATCTCAAGACTGATTTTTCTAAGGTTTTATGGACTGATAAAATGAGAGTGAGTCTTGATGGGCCAGATGGATGGGCCCGTGGCTGGATTGGTAAAGGGCAGAGAGCTCCAGTCCGACTCAGACGCCAGCAAGGTGGAGGTGGAGTACTGGTTTGGGCTGGTATCATCAAAGATGATCTTGTGGGGCCTTTTCGGGTTGAGGATGGAGTCAAGCTCAACTCCCAGTCCTACTGCAAGTTTCTGGAAGACACCTTCTTCAAGCAGTGGTACAGGAAGAAGTCTATATCCTTCAAGAAAAACATGATTTTCATGCAGGACAATGCTCCATCACACGCGTCCAAGTACTCCACAGCGTGGCTGGCAAGAAAGGGTATAAAAGAAGAAAATCTAATGACATGGCCTCCTTGTTCACCTGAGCTGAACCCCATTGAGAACCTGTGGTCCATCATCAAATGTGAGATTTACAAGGAGGCAAAACAGTACACCTCTCTGAACAGTGTCTGGGAGGCTGTGGTTGCTGCTGCACGCAATGTTGATGGTGAACATATCAAAACACTGACAGAATCCATGGATGGCAGGCTTTTGAGTGTCCTTGCAAAGAAAGGTGGCTATATTGGTCACTGATTTGTTTTTGTTTTGTTTTTGAATGTCAGAAATGTATATTTGTGAATGTTGAGATGTTATATTGGTTTCACTGGTAAAAATAAATAATTGAAATGGGTATATATTTGTTTTTTGTTAAGTTGCCTAATAATTATGCACAGTAATAGTCACCTGCACACACAGATATCCCCCTAAAATAGCTAAAACTAAAAACAAACTAAAAACTACTTCCAAAACTATTCAGCTTTGATATTAATGAGTTTTTTGGGTTCATTGAGAACATGGTTGTTGTTCAATAATAAAATTAATCCTCAAAAATACAACTTGCCTAATAATTCTGCACTCCCTGTATATATATATATATATATTGTGGAAAGAATTATCACAACACATAAATGGAGTTTTCCATCAAGATGTGAGAGAGATTAGGACGATAGCCTAAAAAATGGTTCTTGTGATATTGGGTTTATCTGAGTAATTCCTTGTGGATGATAAAGACCTTTAGACCAGATATGTATGAAGTTATTCTGAATATGCACTTTAAGAGTAAGAATCCTCCAAAATATCAGAAATAATTTCCTCCTTGGTTCTATTTCCAGGGAAATCACTTTTGGTGTAGGCAGCATTCACTACGGGGTCCAATCTGGGAGCCCTTGAGCATTTAAAGGCTCAGGGGGAGTGTCTGTTCCAGAGAAGAGTGGAGGAAATCTAGCTGCACAGGAGTGAAAAGAGAAATATTAAATAACTATTTAAGGTGGAAACTACCATAAACTGAATGATTAAAATCCTTTTAAATCCCCTTGTGAAGAAGAGAAAACAAATGGAAGGGTCTCAGGAGATACCCACTCTAGGGCATTTGAAAAGTATTAGCAGTTACAATATAAGCAAAATACTTGTGCACAGAAGTGGTGCTTGATTTTTGTAAAACAAAATGCACAAACAGCAGCCCCTAGTGGGCAAAATAAAGGTGTAGCCTGAGCTGTAATTAAATGAAAATCACAAATGATAGACAATTATGGGGCCCTGCAGGAGTTTCTTGCAATCTGGACAGAGTGCAAGAAGCTGTTAAATTCTTATCCCAGCTAACACAGATAAGGGTACGGCATTTCGGAGAACTTGATTACAAGAACACTGTGGAAAAGCTTTTGCATTAAAGGGACACTGAACCAAATTTTTTTCTTTCGTGATTCAGATAGAGTATGCAATTTTAAGCAACTTTCTAATTTACTCCTATTATCAATTTTTCTTCATTCTCTTGCTATCTTTATTTGAAAAAGAAGGCATCTAAGCTTTTTTTGGTTCAGACTCTAGACAGAACTTTTTTTATTGGTGGATGAATTTATCCACCAATCAGCAAGGACAACCCAGGTTGTTCACCAAAAATGGGCTGGCATCTAAACTTACATTCTTGCATTTCAAATAAAGATACCAAGAGAATAAAGAAAATTTGACAACAGGAGTAAATTAGAAAGTTGCTTAAAATTTCATGCTCTATCTGAAAAATTGGGTTCAGTGTCCCTTTAAGAGTATAAAAAAAAAAAAACTCTAAAAACACTAACATCGACAACCCAGCAGAAGGAGGCTAAGGGACCAATCCCTGCAACACTTGTGGCAGGCTTGTAATTAACTGCGTCACTGCCTAATATTCCAATGGGCCTCTATTAAGTCTGAGGACCCTTCTAAACGAAGAATCTGGAGCACCTCTATTCTTTACCTTCCCCCTGTAGAGGCAAAGAAAAGACTAGAACACCAGAGAGGTGGGAAGGATTAAGTGCTCTTAGAGCTTTGGGAATCTCTGCCTCCTCCTAATGGCCAGGAGTTAAATCCCAGGAGTAATGACTCGTGGACTCTCACCACCTTATGAAAGAAACACTGAGGCAGTATTTTCATAGTTCCAAATAATCATCATTTGTAAAGCATAAAAATTAGCACTTCACAAAATCCTGCCCGTGTGTAGCGGAGGCGGGCGGACAGCTTCGCGAGTTAAGAAGCTGTCTGCCCGCCTCTTAGTACATGGCGCCCTTTGTCTGCACTTTTAACATTAAAGGGACACTAAACCCATTTTTTTTTCTTTCATGATTCAGATATAGCATGCAATTTTAAGCAACTTTCTAATTTACTCCTATAATCAATTTTTTTTCATTCTCTTGCTATCTTTATTTAAAAAGTAGGAATGTGATGCATAGGAGCCGGCCCATTTTTGGTTGAGAGCCTGGGTTATGCTTGCTTATTGGTGGGTAAATGAAAGCCTCCAATAAGCAAGCGCTATCCATGGTGCTGAACCTACAATGAGCTGGCTGCTAAGATTTACATTCCTGCTTTTAAAATAAAGATAGCAAGAGAACGAGGAAAAATTGATAATAGGAGTAAATTAGAAAGTTGCTTAAAATGTCATGCTCTATCTGAATCACGAAAGAAAACATTTGGGTTCAGTGTCCCTTTAACTGTTGCAAAAAAAATTTTTTATTGCCAACTATGTAAACAAAGTCTCAGGCAGGAGGAGACAATAGCAAGTCACAGGAGAATCCTGATTAACTAATATGAACCCACTCATTGTGAAAAGAAAGGGAAAAGACGAACTTGCAGTACAAAATAATAAAATAGAATATTTCCAGCAAATTCTAGTCACCCTTTTGCCTTGATAAAAGTTTGCACACTCTTGGCATTCTCTCAACCAACTTCATGAGGTAGCCAACTAGAATGCTTTTTTAAAAGTACAGTTTTAGCACTTCGGTATTTGTTGGTTACTTTACTTTATGGTCTAACTCATCCCAAACCATCCCTATTTGATTTAGGTCAAGTGACTATGGTTTACATCACTCTCTTCCTTTCTCAAACTGCTATTACACAGCCTGGTGGTGCATTTTGGGTCACTGTCCTCTTAAAGGGACATGAAACCCAAAACATTTCTTTCATGATTCAGATAGAGAATACAATTTTAAACAACTTTCTAATTTACTTCTATTATCTAATCTGTTTTATTCTCTTGGTATCATTTGTTGAAGGAGCAGCAATGCACTAATGGTTTCTAACTGAACACATGGGTGAGCCAATCACAATTGGTATATATATGCAGCCACCAATCAACAGCTAGAAACAAAATTCTCTGCTGCTCCTGAACTTGCCTAGATAAACCTTTCAGCAAAGAATAACAAGAGAAGGAAGCAAATTAAATAATAGAAGTAAATTGGAAAGTTGTTTGAAATTGTATTCTCTATCTGAATCAAAAAAGAAAAATGTTGTGTTTCATGTCCCTTTAAGTAACAAACAATGGTCCCACTAGACAGGATGGCAAATTGATGCAGAATTCTGTAGTAATAATGGTGAATAAGAGTGCCTTCAATTCTAAATGGATCAGCAATGGTGTAACCAGCAAAGCACCCCACACGATCCCTCCTCCTCCTCCACAATGCTTTACTATGGTAGTCAAACATCCAGACATTAACTGTTCACTGTTTCTGTGTCCCATGAAGAAACGGAGGTTGGAACAAAAAATCTCAAATTTGTACTCATTAGCTCAATGGACAAAGTTTCACTGGTGTGATGTCCACTGCCTGTGTTCCTTGGCCCACATCTCTTCTTTTTTCATCTACAATATATATATATATATTATTTTTTAGCAGAAATGTTACCATGAAGGCCTAATTCTCCTCTGAGCCGTTGATGTTGAGATCTGTCTGCTGCTTGAACTATATAAATCATTTAATCTTAAGTGGTGTAAAATGGGGATGTTTGAGTCTGATTGGCTGATGAATCTAATAAACATATCCTGTGTAGCAGATGTAAGTCCTTTTGGTGATCTTGATAGCATGTTTCATCACAGCGTTTCATGGTTTTTGTTAATGCACTTGTAGAAACTTTCAATGTTCTTGTAATGTTCCATATTGACTGGCCCTCATATCTTAAAGTAATGATGCAATGACATACTAAAAACCAGAAATGATGGCCTCTACTGAATAACTTTACCTTGTCTGGCATTAGGGACAGTAAACACCTTGAGATTTTATAGTAAATGTTTAGTTATGCAGAATGAAACAACTTTGCAATATATTGGCATTGTTTATTTTGTCCTGTTTTCATGTCATTTAGCTTTGAAAATTGAGCAATATCTAATGTTCAGAACTTGAAATGCAGCCTGCTGACTTCTCAAGGCTAACCCTGCTACACGTATGTCCCTAATTTGCTTTATCAAATGATAACTGCAAAACAATGTTATACTAATACACAGATAGCCAGGCTGGCTCCTCCAAATAAGGCAAGAGGTGGGTGGAGTTTGGCTACTGTAAAATAATAGCAGCAACAATTACGTTAGTTTTAAGACTTGGCTGTTCTGTTAATCTATAGCAACACAACAGAATTTACAGTTTGTACAATGCCAATTTAATTTAAAGGGACAGTCAACTCCTAAATGTTTAAAAAGATAGATAATTTATGTAAAAACTTAAATGATAAAATAATTTCTTTCATGGTGACGAGAGTTCATGAGCTAGTTATTGATGAGATATACATTCCTACCAGGAGAGGGCAAAGTTTCCCAAACCTCAAATGCCTATAAATACACCTCCCACCTCACTCATACATCAGTTTAACTTATAGCCAAGTTAGTGAGGTGTATAAGGAGAAAAAGCATAAAAAAGAGGAACAGGATAAATAATGTGCTTTATACAAAAAAAATCATAACGACCAAAAAAGGATGGGTTTCGTGGACTCTCGCCACCATGAACAAAAATTTATTTCATAGTTAAGTTCTTACATACATGATGTTTTCTTTCATATAGGTGGCAAAAGTCCACGAGCTAGTTACTGATGGGATATAATACCCAAGATGTGGAAGTCCATGAGTAACTATAGAGGGAGGGATAAATAAAATCAGCTATTTCCGCTGAGAAATTAAATCCAAAAAAATAATTAAGTTTTCTTAAAAATTAAAAAAAAACTTAAATCATAGGCACTAGAATCAAACTGAGACAGCTGCCTGAAGAACCTTGCTACCAAAAGCTGCTTCTGAAAAAGCAAAAACGTCAAAATGATAAAATGTTGTAAAAGTATGCAAAGACCAAGGGCGAGATTACATATGCTGCGCAAGCTTCAGCGTAACTGCTAAAACCCACGCCGCTCGTAATTTCACCTCGCACGTCGCAGTTCATAAAGTGCCGCAAGTCGGATAAACTAGTGATGTCCAGAAATGTGTGTAAATACACATTTCTGGAGTCGCCAGTGACTTACGGCCCTTTAGAAACTGCCGGAGCCTAAGAAAGAGGCGAAAAAAAAAAAAAAAACAGATCTCCAGTAAAAGTCTAACACGCCTCCCAAAAAAAAAAAAAATGACACGTAAAACCTCTATATCCGCAATCCCCCCATATCGCAACTAATAATAAATGTATTAACCCCTAAACCGACAACCCCCACAATGCAATATGCCTAATTAAACTATTGACCCCTAATCCGCCATTCACCCACATCGTGATCTACCTAGTAAAAGTATTAACCCCTAAATCCGCAAACCCCAAGATCGCAAACTACTTAATAAATGTATTAACCCCTAATCCGCCATTAACCCACATTGCAATTTATAATAAATGTATTAATGCCCAAACCGACAACCTCCCACAATGCAATATGCCTAATTAAACTATTAACCCCTAATCCGCCATTCATCCACATCGTGATCTACCTAGTAAAAGTATTAACCCCCTAAATCCGCAAACCCCAACATCGCAAACTACCTAATAAATGTATTAACCCCTAATCCACCATTAACCCACATTGCAAAGTACCTATTAAAACTATTAACCCCTAATCTGCCATTAACCCACATCACAACAAACCTTATAAATCTATTAACCCCTAATCCGTCAAACCCACACAACGCAATAATCCTAATAAAACTATTAACTTCTAAACCGCCAAACCCACACAACGCAATAATCCTAATAAAACTATTATCCCCTAATCCGCCAAACCTCTACAAGACAAGTACTCTAATTAACCTATTAACCCCTAATCTGCCAAACCCCCACAACGCAAATAACTAATTTCTAAGCCCCCTAACCTAACCCCAAATTACATAAAATATTAAAATACTAAATTATAATTAAAATAAAAAATCTTAACAGTACTTAGAAAAATAAAACTAAAATTAAAATAAATTACTCTAAAATTACCAAAAATAAAAAAGTCTAACATTACAGAAAATAATAAACAAAATTATCCAAAATAAAAATATTATACCTAATCCCTATGAAAATAAAAAGCCCCCCCAAAATAAAAACACCCCCTAATCTAATGCTAAACTACCAGTAGCCCTTAAAAGTGTTTTTTGTAGGACATTTCCCCAAGTTAAACAGCTCTTTTGCATTTAAAAAATGCACTAAAAAAACCTAAACTACCCATTGCCCCTAAAGGGGCATTTGTATGAGTAATGCCCTTAAAAGGGCATTCAGCTCTTTTACAATTGCCCATTAAAACTCTAATCTTAAAAAAAAAAAAAAATCCTAACTCTAAACCCCAAATAGTAATATCACAGACGGAAGCACCTTCCAAGACATAAAAAGTCTTTATTTTGTCATACCAGGATTACAAAAATTGTGACTTTTCGGGTAAAACCCTTAATCATCATTTTTGTAATCCTTGCATGACAAAATAAAGACTTTTTATCTGTTGGAAGGTGCTGCCATCTGTGATATTACTGATTGCAAAGGTATACAGCGCCTTTATACTGGCGTGCACCTGACAGAAGTGCTGTGCTATCGTGAGTGTCTAACCCCCAAATAGGTACTCACCACTCCTGAAGTCCGTCGGAGAAGGTCCTGTTTCAGACGGTGTAAACCCTTCTTCCAAGCTGCCGACATCTTCCAAGCAGGGACCACTTCCTATTTCATCCAGGACCAAGTCGGCGCAGAGTGGCGATGAGCACGGAGCAGGACCAGCGACCGCAGAGCAATGGAGTGTGGAGGATCCTCTTCATACAATCGCCGCCGTACACTGAATAGTGAATTCAAGGTACGTGTTTAAATATGGCGTCCCTTGCATTCCTATTGACTGATTTGATTCTTCAAATTCAAATTAACCAATAGGATGAGAACTACAGAAATCCGATTGGCTGTTCAATAGGATTTCAGTAGCTCTCTTCCTATTGGCTGATTAGAATTTAAAGATTAAAATCAGCCAATAGGAATGCAAGGGAACCCAACATTTAAACGCGTACCTTGAATTCACCATTCAGTGTACGGCGGAAATAGTATGAAGAGGATCTTCCATGTTCCAGGGCTCCGCGGTCGCCGGTCCTGCTCCGAGCACATCTCCACTTCGCGCCGGCTTGGTCTTGGATAAAGAAGGAAGTGGTCCCCGCTTGGAAGAAGATGTCGGCCGCTTGGAAGAAGACTTCACCTCCTGGAACAGGACCTCCTCCGCCGGACTTTAGGAATGGTGAGTACCTTTTTGGGGGTTAGATTTAGGCTTTTTTTTATTTTTGGGGGTTTGTTTTTTTTTAGATTAGGGATTTTTTGGGCACTCTTAAAAAAGAGCTGAATGCCCTTTTAAGGGCAGTAAAATAGCTAAATGCCATTTTAAGGGTAATGCCCATTCAAATGCACCTTATGGGGCAATGGGTAGTTTAGGATTTCTTAGTGTTAGGTTTTTATTTTAGGGGGTTTGTTGGGTGGTGGGTTTTACTGTTAGAGGGGGGGACTTAGTATTTTTTTTTAAGGTAAAAGAGCTGTTTAACTAAAGGGCCATTTTAAGGGCTATTGGTAGTTTAGTATTAGATTAGGGGGTGTTTTTATTATGGGGCTTTTTAATTTTCATAGGGATTATGTTTAATTTTTTTATTTTTGATAATTTGGTTTATTATTTTATGTAATGTTAGACTTATTTTTTGTAATCTTAGATTACTTTAATTTTTTATTTTTTTTTAGTAATGTTAGCTTTTTTATTTAAATTGTAAGTTAGTATTTTTTAATTTAGGTAATTGGGGTTAATTTAGGGGGTGTTAGGTTAGGGGGCTTAGTAATTCAATTAGTTATTTGTGTTGTGGGGGGTTAATAGTTTTATTAGGTTTATTGTGATGTGGGTTAATGGTGGATTAGGGGTTAATAGTTTTATTAGGTTTATTGATATGTGGGTTAATAGCGGATTAGGGGTTAATACATTTATAAGGTTTATTGCGATGTGGATTAATGGCGGATTAGGGGTTAAAATACTTTATTAATTATTGCGGTGGGGTTGGTGGTTGACAGGCGGCTTTGTGAATCAAAAGTTTTAACCAAGATGCTAAAGAAATGGCAGAGGCTTTCTGTCCTTTTCTGGAACTAGAAAAAATAACAAATAGGCTAGAAGTCATTCTGAAATCTTTAGTAGCATCAACATAATATTTCAACGCTCTTACCACATTCAAAGAATGTAAAGATCTTTCAAGAGTATTCTTAGGATTTGGACACAAGGAAGGAACAATAATTTTCCTATTAATGTTAGAATTCCCAAGTTTAGGCAAAAATGTAAACGAAGTCTGCAAAACAGCTTTATCTTAATGGAAAATCAGATAAGGATACTCACAAGAGAGAGCAGACTATTCAGAAACTCTTCTAGCAGAAGAGATAGCCAAGAGGAATAACACTTTCCAAGAAAATAGTTTAGTGTCCAAAGAATGCATAGGCTCAAACGGAGGAGCCAGCAAAGTCTTTAAAGTGAAAGTAAAGTTTTCCCTGTTGCTAACCATAATTTAATTTTAGATGTAAAATCAATAGGACTTTCATTCATGAAATTGTTGTTACTTGGTTTAAAATCAAGTTTTACCTTTAATAAAGTCGTTTTTTTCCGTTGCTAAAAACAACCCTTTTTTTTAACTTATTATTTTCTTCCTGATGACGTTTTTATGTGGGCCAATTGAAATTCTGGCCGTTAAGCGGCCGTGAAGCTACGTCATCGCCCTATTCTTTCATCTTGCGTTACACATACTATCTTTTCTTTTGGTTTCAATGCGCACGGCCGATTCGCGCATGCGCAGAACAATTTTCCCTCAGTGATCGTATACGTCATCTGTGCTATTTAAATACGGATAGCGGAGGTCAGAAATGATGCTGCTTCTCTTTTTCGGAAATCGCAAAATTTACTTTCACTTTAATACCAAATTTAGACTCCAAGGAGGAGAGATAGATTTAATAACAGGTTTGATACGAGTCAAAGCCTGTATGAAACAGTGAACATCAGGAAGATTATCAATCTTTCTATGAAATTAAACAGAAAGAGCCATCAGATCTATGTCTGGAAGACTCCCACATCTGCACAATCTGATAGAATACATCTAGATGGAGAGACCACTCCCCCGGCTGAGATAATCCGCTTCCCAATTGTCTACACCTGGTATATGAATCGCAGTGATTAGACAAGAGTTGTATTCCGCCCAAGAAAGTATTAGAGATACAGGTGGCCCTCGTTTTACAAAGGTTCAATTTACACCGTTTCAGAATAACAACCTTTTTTTTTAGTCATGTGACTGCTATTGAAAAGCATTGAGAAGCAGTGCATTTATTAAAATAGCCAGTAGGTGGAGCTGTCCGCTTGTGTTGCAGCAAAGCCAAGCAAGCTGAAATTAATCAGTTTAACCAGACCTGAGCTATCGAGCAGATTTCAAAGGAACAATATCTTCCTGTCTATAAATCAGTCCAGATTAGAATACATAGAAAGAACTGTTTGCAGAAAAATGCAAGTGAAGTCTGTGTTGCGTGATTATTTTATTAGGATTATAATGCTGTTTAGCAAATGTTTTTGTTCATTTAACTTAGTTTAATTATATATTCTGTGTTGTGTGATTATTTTATTAGGTTTATAATGCTGTTTAGCAAATGTTTTTGTTCATTTAACTTAGTTTAATTATATATTCTGCGTTGTGTGATTATTTGATTAGGTTTATAATGCTGTTTACCATTTAAAGTCTTCATTTCAAAGCTTTAAAAATAACGTATTAAGTGTTACTTATGACAATTTTGAGAGGGGCCTGGAACCTATCTCCCTCACTTCCCATTGACTTACATTATAAACTTGGTTTTAATTTACAATGGTTTTGATTTACAACCATTCCTTCTGGAACCTAACCCCGGCGTAAACTGAGGGCTACCTGTACTTATTTCATTGCTAGAGGATTGCAAGTCCCCCCTTGATGATTGACATATGCCACTGTTGTGACATTGTCTGTTTGAAACCGAATATACGGTTCTCTCTTTAATAGAGGCCAAGCCTGAAGAGCTATGAAAATAGCACAGAGTTCTAAAATACTGATTGGTAATCTCGCCTCTCGAAGATTCCAAACTTCCTGTCCTGTTAGAGACCCCCAAACAGCTCCCCAACCTGTTGTGATCACAGTCCAGGTAGGACGAACAAAGGAGGCTTCTAGAACAATAAGTTGATGGTTTAACCACCAAGTCAGAGAGAGTTGAGTGTTGGGATTTAAAGGGATAGTCTACTCTAGAATTTTTAATGCTTAAAAAGATAGATAATCCCTTTATTACCCATTCCCCAGTTTTGCATATTTTATATTAATACAGGTATACCCCGCTCATACAGCAGCTTAGGGACCGGAGCCCCACTGTAAAGTGAAAACCACCTTAATGTGAAACAAGGCAGTTTTAGCTTTCTTTTCACTTGCCAGTGTGTTTAAAGACTTGAAAACATGTTTGAACTAACATATATTAGAGGTGCAATAGTGCTACGTTTAGTTTAACAGTAGCACAGCACAGTATTCAATTAGTATTCAATAAATACTGCACCTGTAAAATAGTGACAATTACTGTAGTAAAATTTGCCAGACTATAGCACTGAGACATAGATTGCACTGTAATGCTGTAAACAGAGTGAACTAACCATAACAAAATGGTGGCAGTCCCTTTTTTCGCAATCTCATAACAATTACTGCAATCCTTGGAGGTTAAACTTCCGCTCAACAAAGTGCTGTATTAGCAAAGCGCTGTAAAGTGAAGCGCTGTAAAGTGAGGTATACCTGTACACATATTACCACTGTACCTTGTATCTAAGCCTCTGCAGACTGCCCCCTTATATCAGTGCTTTTGACAGACATGCAGTTTAGCCAATCAGTGCAGACTCCTAAATAACTCCATGGGATATCAGTTTGAGCCTACATAGGTTTAGCTTTTCAAAAATACCACCAAGGGAACAAAGCAAATTTGATGATAAAAGTAAATTGGAAAGTTGTTTACAATTGCATGCCCTATCTGAATCTTGAAAGTTTAATTTTGACTAGACTGTCCCTTTAAGTACATCAGTTGTGATATCCGAGTATAATCCTTGCCCTATTAGTGCAACATGCAAAGCTGTAGAGGTCACATATGAAAACGAGCAAAAGGGATCGCGTCCGATTCTGCAATTATGAGACCTAAAACTTCCATGCACATAGACACTGAAGGGAATAATAGAGATTGAAGGTTTAGACAATCTGAAATCAATCTCAAACATCTCTTTTCTGTTAGGGATAGAGTCATGGACACTGAATCTATCTGGAAACCTAATCAAGAAACTCTTTGGTAAATTGATCCTCCAACCATGTCTTTGAAGAAACAACAGAAGTTGTTTCGTGTGAGATTCTGCTAAATTAAAAGATTCAGCTAGTACCAAGATATCTTCCAAATAAGGAAACACTGCAATACCCTGCTCTCTGATTACAGATAGAAGGGCACCAAGAACTTCTTGGTGCTGTTGCAAGGCCAAACGGAAGAGCGACAAATTGGTAATGCTTGTTTAGAAAAGAGAATCAGAAATAGATAGTGATCTGGATGAATCGGAATGTGAAGGTAAGTGTCCTATAAGTCTATTGTGGACATGAAGTGACCTTGAATAAAAACCCAATCCTTGTTCCTGCGGTGGAACTGGGACAATTACTCCTGAAAGTTCTAGATCTGAAACACATTTCAGAAAGGCTTGAGCTTTTACTGGGTTTTGTTTTTTTTGGTACATGGGTAAGAAAGAATCTTCCCAAGGGAGGTCTTATTCTGAATCCTATTCGATAACCCTGAGAAATCCAAACTCTTTGAAATAACTTTAGTCTGCCCCTTCTAGAAGAACCGGCTTGAGGGACGCACATTCATGTAGGTTTAGGAGAAGGATTTGGTTCCTTATAAGGCTTAGATTAATTCCAATTCGGAGATGTCTCCAATTACAGCCAGAGGCCTTAGGGAAAGGAGTAGTTTTCTGTTCTCTATTCTGATGAATGGAACAAAAATGATTGGGAGCTTTAAATTTACCCTTAGATTTCTTGCCTTAGGGCAGAAAAACTCCCTTACCCCCAGTAACAGTAGAGATAATAGAATCCAATTGTGAACCAAAAAGATTTTTACCTTGAAAAGAGAGAGATAATAATCTAGTTTTAGACACCATGTCAACATTCCAAGATGTAAGCCATAAAGCTCTTCTAGTTAGAATAGATAAAGACATGGATTGGACATTTATATTCATAACATCAAATATAGCATTACAAATAAAATGATTTGCATGTTGAAGTGAAACAATAATGTTAGATAATTCAGAATCTGTGCTAAACTGTCCAACCAAAAAGTAGAAGCAGCAGCAACATCAGCCATTGATATAACAGGTCCAAGAATATAGCAAGCATGTAAATATCACCTTCTTGGATAAGATTCAAGCTTCCTATCTAAAGGATCCGTAAAATAAGTACTGTCTTCCATAGGAATAGTAGTACGTTTGACAAGAGTGGAAATTGCCCCATCAACTTTAGGAACTGTTTCCCAAAGTTCTAAATTGGCCACAAGTAAAGGATACAATTTCTTAAACCTAGAAGAAGGGTTAAAAGAGGTATCAGGCTAAGACTATTCTTTAATAATCACATTAGAGATAGCATCTGGAATAGGAAATAGGAGTTATAACAGTAGTCTTAAATGCAGAATTTAGACGATTACTAACTTTATCATCAGGAGGTTTAGACTCAAAGTAAACAATACTTCCTTTAAGAGAGAGTGAATATATTCTATCTTAACTAATGAAAAAAAAGATTTGTCTATATCTGTCTCTGAATCAGAGGAAACCCCATCAGTAGAGGATATGCTGAGGTATGCTGAAGGTCAAAACTTAATTCACTAGGTTTAGGAAAATGTTGCAAACATAAATAGCCTCATCATTTCAAATACACCTATCACTAAAAAGCAGGTAAGAATTTAATTTGTATAAACAAAAAAAAGAAATGTACCTAAATAAAGGCTAAATGAATACTTCTATTATACTGCATAAAATGTGATCATCAACATTCCATGAGACTAATATAATACGTAGCATCCTAATTTATAAATAAATTACTAGCTCCAAAAAAAAAAAACTGTATGTTTCACAGACTCTACCAACCTTGACTAACATTTAGCCACTAATTAAAGTCGCTAAAAAAGAGCACTAAATTACTGACTCAAGGCATGTATACAAAGTGCCCAAACCATTGCTGAGAATGTCTTATATAATAAAAGTGTATACTTACCGTGTAAGACACCCATCCACATATAGCAGACAGCTAAACCAGTACTGAAACATATCAGCAGAGGTAATGGTAGAGGAGTATATTGTCGATCTATAAAGGGAGGTAGCAGATGAATCCCTGCGACCGATTTACAGAGAGCCTTATGAAAAGCTTTCCCATAGGTGAAAAGATTGTATCATCAGGCACAATACTCCCTTCACATCCCTCAGACAAACACTGCACTTAGAGAGGAACTCGGCTTCAATATGCTTAGAAGCACCTTTCACTGAAGAAATCAAGCACATCATGCTTCACCACCTACTAAGGAGGCAAAGTTTTTAAAACTGAGGTATGAGTAAGGTGGGAGGGGTATTTATAGGCATTTGAGGTTTGGGAAACTTTGCCCCCTCCTGGTAGGAATGTATATCCCATCAGTAACTAGAAAATCTGTTTATTACTCATTCCCCAGTTTAGCATAACCAACATGGTTATTTTAATATACTTTTTACCTCTGTGATTACCTTGTATCTAAGCCTCTGCAGGCTGCCCCTTATATCAGTTTTTTTGACAGACTTGCATTTTAGACAATCAGTGCCCTGGCGTGAGCACAATGTTATCTATATGGCACACATAAACTAGCAGTCTCCTGTTGTTAAAAGCAAGTAAAAAAGCATGTGATAAGAGGCTGTCTGTAGTGGCTTAGAAAGAGGCAGAAATGTAGAGGTTTAAATGTTATAAAGTTTATAAATATAACAATGTTGTTTGTGCAAAGCTGGGGAATGGGCAGTAAAGGCGTTATCTATCTTTTTACATAATAACAATTTGGGTGTAGACTGTCCCTTTAAGATGTACATGCAGTAATGACATTAGCAATAAAATAGAAGACAGTTGAAATTAAACATGGTGAAAAATACATGCAAATGCCATGCAAACAAACATGGAACAAAATGCATAATGTGTATAATAAAAACAGAATTTATGTTTACCTGATAAATTTCTTTCTCCAACGGTGTGTCCGGTCCACGGCTTCATCCTTACTTGTGGGGATATTTTCTTCCCCTACAGGAAACGGCAAAGAGAGCACCCAGCAAGAGCTGTCCATATAGCCCCTCCTCTGGCTCCGCCCCCCAGTCATTCGACCGACGGTTAGGAGAAAAAAGGAGAAACCATAGGGTGCCGTGGTGACTGTAGTGCATAAAGAAAGACATTTTTCAAACCTGATTAAAAAACCAGGGCGGGCCGTGGACCGGACACACCGTTGGAGAAAGAAATTTATCAGGTAAACATAAATTCTGTCTTCTCCAACATTGGTGTGTCCGGTCCACGGCTTCATCCTTACTTGTGGGAACCAATACCAAAGCTTTAGGACACGGATGAAGGGAGGGAGCAAATCAGGTTACCTAAACAGAAGGCACCACGGCTTGCAAAACCTTTCTCCCAAAAACAGCCTCCGAAGAAGCATAAGTATCGAATTTGTAAAATTTGGCAAAAGTGTGCAGAGAAGACCAAGTCGCTGCCTTACAGATCTGATCAACAGAAGCCTCATTCTTGAAGGCCCAAGTGGAAGCCACAGCTCTAGTAGAATGAGCCGTAATTCTTTCAGGAGGCTGCCGTCCGGCAGTCTCATAAGCCAATCGGATGATGCTTTTCAGCCAAAAGGAAAGAGAGGTAGCAGTAGCTTTCTGCCCTCTCCTCTTACCAGAATAAACGACAAACAAGGATGATGTCTGTCTGAAATCCTTTGTTGCTTCTAAATAGAATTTTAAAGCACGGACCACATCTAAGTTGTGTAACAAACGTTCCTTCTTCGAAACTGGATTCGGACACAGAGAAGGAACAACTATTTCCTGGTTAATATTCTTGTTGGAAACCACCTTTGGAAGAAAACCAGGCTTAGTACGTAAAACTACCTTATCTGTATGGAATACCAGATAGGGAGAAGTACACTGCAAAGCAGATAATTCGGAAACTCTTCTAGCAGAAGAAATAGCAACCAAAAACAGAACTTTCCAAGATAGTAACTTAATATCTATGGAATGTAAAGGTTCAAACGGAAGCCCTTGAAGAACTGAAAGAACTAAATTGAGACTCCAAGGGGGAGTCATAGGTCTGTAGACAGGCTTGATTCTAATTAACGCCTGTACAAACGCCTGTACATCTGGCACGGCTGCCAGTCGTTTGTGTAACAAAACAGACAGAGCAGATATCTGCCCCTTTAAAGAACTAGCTGACAAACCTTTATCCAAACCCTCTTGGAGAAAGGAAAGAATCCTAGGAATTTTAATTTTACTCCAAGAGAATCCCTTGGAATCACACCAACGGATATATTTTTGCCATATCTTATGGTAAATGTTCCTAGTTACAGGTTTTCTTGCTTGAACCAAAGTATCTATCACTGGATCTGAAAACCCACGCTTAGATAGAATCAAGCGTTCAATTTCCAAGCAGTCAGTTGCAGAGAGACTACATTTGGATGTTCGAATGGACCTTGTACTAGAAGGTCCTGTCTCAAAGGTAGCTTCCATGGTGGAGCCGATGACATATTCACCAGGTCTGCATACCAAGTCCTGCGTGGCCACGCAGGAGCTATTAGAATCACTGAGGCCTTCTCCTGATCCTGGCTACAAGCCTGGGAAGGAGAGGGAACGGTGGAAACACATAAGCTAGATTGAACGACCAAGGCGCCACTAATGCATCCACTAGTGTCGCCTTGGGATCCCTGGATCTGGACCCGTATCAAGGAACCTTGGAGTTCTGACGAGACGCCATCAGATCCATATCCGGAGTGCCCCATAGTTGAGTTAACTGGGCAAAGACCTCCGTGTGGAGTTCCCACTCCCCCGCATGGAAAGTCTGACGACTCAAATAATCCACCTCCCAGTTGTCTACTCCTGGGATGAGAATTGCAGATAGGTGGCAGGAGTGATCCTCCGCCCATTTGATGATCTTGGATACCTCTTTCATCGCCAAGGAACTCTTTGTTCCCCCCTGATGATTGATGTATGCTACAGTCGTCATGTTGTCTGACTGAAATCTTATGAATCTGGCCTTCGCTAGGTGAGGCCAAGCCAGGAGCGCATTGAATATCGCTCTTAATTCCAAAATGTTTATCGGGAGAAGAGACTCTTCCCGAGACCATAGACCCTGAGCCTTCAGGGAGTCCCAGACCGCGCCCCAGCCTAGGAGACTGGCGTCGGTTGTGACAATGACCTACTCTGGTCTGCGGAAACTCATTCCCTGAGACAGGTGATCCTGAGTCAACCACCAGCAGAGTGAGTCTTTGGTTACCTGGTCCACTTGAATCTGGGGAGACAAGTCTGCATAATCCCCATTCCACTGTTTGAGCATGCACAGTTGCAAAGGTCTTAGATGAATTTGAGCAAAAGGAACCACGTCCATTGCTGCAACCATTAATCCTATTACCTCCATGCACTGAGCTATGGAAGGCTGAGGAATAGAATGAAGAACTTGACAAGCATTTAGAAGCTTTAACTTTCTGACCTCTGTCAGAAAAATTTTCATTTCTACAGAATCTATTATGGTTCCCAGAAAAGGAACCCTTGTGGACGGGGACAGGGAACTCTTTTCTACGTTCACCTTCCACCCGTGAGACCTGAGAAAGGCTAAAACAATGTCTGTATGAGCCCTTGCTTTGGAAAGGGACGACGCTTGGATTAGAATGTCGTCTAGGTAAGGTGCTACAGCAATGCCCCTTGGCCTTAGCACCGCTAGCAGGGACCCTAGCACCTTTGTGAAAATTCTGGGAGCAGTGGCTAAACCGAATGGAAGAGCCACGAACTGATAATGTTTGTCCAGAAAGGCGAACCTCAGGAACTGATGATGATCTTTGTGGGTAGGAATATGCAGGTACGCATCCTTTAAATCCACGGTAGTCATATATTGACCCTCCTGGATTGTTGGTAAAATCGTCCGAATGGTTTCCATTTTGAAAGATGGAACTCTGAGGAATTTGTTTAGAATTTTTAAATCCAGAATTGGTCTGAAGGTTCCCTCTTTTTTGGGAACTACGAACAGGTTTGAGTAAAAACCCAGGCCTTGTTCCGCTGTTGGAACTGGGTATATCACTCTCATCTTTAATAGGTCTCCTACGCAATGTAAGAATGCCTGTCTCTTTATCTGGTCTGAAGATAAGCGAGACACGTGGAACCTTCCCCTTGGAGGAAGTTCTTTGAACTCTAGAAGATACCCCTGAGAGACTATTTCTAGTGCCCAGGGATCCGGAACATCTCTTGCCCAAGCCTGAGCAAAGAGAGAAAGTCTGCCCCCTACTAGATCCGGTCCCGGATTGGGGGCTACCCCTTCATGCTGTCTTGGTAGCAGCAGCAGGCTTTTTGGCCTGTTTACCCTTGTTCCAGCCTTGCAATGGTTTCCATGCTGGCTTAGGCTGGGAAGAGTTGCCTTCTTGTCTGGAGGCCGCAGAGTTTGGATTCGGTCCGTTCCTGAAATTGCGAAAGGAACGAAAATTAGATTTGTTCTTGGCCTTGAAAGGCCTATCCTGTGGGAGGGCATGTCCCTTTCCACCAGTAATGTCTGAAATAATCTCTTTCAATTCCGGCCCGAAAAGGGTCTTTCCCTTGAAAGGAATATTAAGCAATTTATTCTTGGACGACACATCTGCCGACCAGGATTTTAGCCAAAGCGCTCTGCGCGCCACTATTGCAAACCCTGAGTTTTTCGCCGCTAACTTAGCCAATTGGAAAGCGGCATCCAAAATAAAGGAATTAGCCAACTTTAGTACGTGAATTCTGTCCATGACTTCATCATATGGAGTCTCTTTCTGGAGCGAATTTTCTAGTTCCTCGAACCAAAACTACGCTGCTGTGGTGACAGGAATAATGCACGAGATAGGTTGAAGCAGGAAACCTTGCTGAACAAATATCTTTTTTAGCAATCCTTCCAATTTTTTATCCATAGGATCTTTAAAAGCGCAACTGTCCTCAATAGGAATAGTTGTGCGCTTAGCTAACGTTGACACTGCCCCCTCGACCTTAGGAACCGTTTGCCATGCGTCCCTTCTGGGGTCAACAATGGGGAACATTTTCTTGAATATAGGAGGTGGAACAAAAGGAATACCTGGCTTTTCCCACTCTTTAGTCACTATATCCGCCACCCGCTTGGGTATCGGAAAAGCATCAGCGTGCACTGGGACCTCTAAGAATTTGTCCATCTTGCACAATTTCTCTGGAATTACCAAAGAATCACAGTCATCAAGAGTAGTTAGGACCTCCTTAAGCAGGGCACGGAGATGTTCTAACTTAAATTTAAATGTTATGACATCAGTGTCTGCCTGCTGAGAAACTTTCCCTGAATCAGAAATTTCCCCCTCAGACAGGCCCTCCCTCACCGCCAATTCAGATTGATGTGAGGGTATAACTGATAAATTGTCCTCAGCGCCAACCTGCTCATCTTCTGTATTTAAAACTGAGCTGTCGCGCTTTCTAGGGTAGGATGGCAGTTTGGATAACAGATTTGCTATAGAATTATCCATTACTGCTGTTAAATGTTGCATAGTAACAAGCATTGGCGCGCTAGATGAACTAGGTATCGCCTGCGCGGGCATAACTGGTGTTGACACAGAAGGAGAGGATGAAGAACTATCCCTGCTACCTTCATTAGAAGAATCATCTTGGGCAATCTTATTCAATGTGGCAGTACTGTCCATACTTTGTTTGGACGCTATGACACAATTTGCGCATACATTAATTGGGGGAACCACCTTGGCTTTCATACACACAGAACATAAGCCATCTGAAGGTATAGACATGTTAGACAGGATTTGGCAGGCTAATAATGCAATAAAAACGTTTTTACAAAAAAGCGTTACTGTCCCTTTAAATAATAAACAGGCACACTTTATTTCTGATATATTGAAAAACAATGAAGGCAATGTCCGATTTTCACAAAAATTTTACCCCAGAGTCCTAATGCCTTGAAAGTATTGCACCCCAAGTTTCAAGACTTTAACCCTTAAAATGAGCAAACCGGAGCTATTTGTTTAAAACGACAATTTTAACACACTACAATAACAGCCACAGCCTTGCTGCGGCTCTTTACCTTCCCTGAGAGATATTCAGCAAAGAAATAAACCTTCTAAGGTCCGTTTTAGATGATGCAGGACCCCTCACATGAAGCTGCATGCACTGCCATGGAAGAAAACTGCGCAATTGAGGCGCGAAAAAAAACGGGGCCTCCTTCCTCTGCATACCAACTCCTTCCTCTGCCCTCAACTCCCCCTGTATTTGTCTGTAAAATTTTGTGTCTTATCGTATTGTTTCTCCACTGTACTGTTATCCTTGTACCCATGGGCAGCGCTGCGGAATCTGTTGGCGCTTTATAAATAAAGAATAATAATAATAATACCAGAGTGAAGGGGCCTTCCTGTCTGAAATAGCCGTCTAACTAAGTGCCAGGCTATAAAAGACGTTCCCAAATGCTTTAAAGTTCACTAAATGCCCTTAAAATATGAAATAAAGCAATCGATTTAGCCCTCAATAGTGTAAACCAGTGTGGAGCCCATTTGTAAGCCTTAATCTGTTATCTAAGAAAAATGGCTTACTTACCCTTAAAAGAGAAAATGACAGTCTTCTAGCATTAACCTGTCTTGTTAGAAATATGACTGATCATACCTTGAGCAGAAAAAGTCTGCAAACTGTTCCCCCCAACTGAAGTTCTCTGGGCTCAACAGTCCTGCGTGGGAACAGCAATTGATTTTAGTTACTGCTGCTAAAATCATACTCCTCTTTAAACAGAACTCTTCATCTTTTTTTCTGTTTTAAGGTAAATAGTACAAACCAGCACTATTTTAAAATAATAAACTCTTGATAGGAGAATAAAAAACTACAACTAACACCACATACTCTTAGCCATCCCCGTGGAGATGCTACTTGTTCAGAGCGGCAAAGAGAATGAATGGGGGGCGGAGCCAGAGGAGGGGCTATATGGACAGCTCTTGCTGGGTGCTCTCTTTGCCATTTCCTGTAGGGGAAGAGAATATCCCCACAAGTAAGGATGAAGCCGTGGACCGGACACACCAATGTTGGAGAAACTGATTAATTCATTGTATTTACTATTGTTTTTATTTCTAGTTGTTATTTCTAGCTGTTATTTCTAGTTGTGCATGAATGTATTAAAGGGACATGAAACCTAAATTTTATTCTTTTGTGATTTAGATAATAGATTTTTAAACAACTTTCCAATTTACTTCTATTAGCAGTTTTGCTTCATTTGCCTAGTATCCTTTGTTGAAGCAGCAGCAATGCACTACTGGGAGCTAGCACAAAACATTGGTAAGCCAATAACAGGCATATATGTGCAGCCACCAATCAGCAGCTAGCTCTTGAGCCTACCTATGTGTGACTTTCAATAAAGGATACAAAGAGACCTAATCAGATTAGATAATATAAGTACACTGAAAAGTTTTTTAACATTGTATGCGTTATCTGAATCATAAAGGAAACATTTGGGGTTTTATGTCCCTTTAAATATATCAGCAACGAGAAAAAAAATCAGTATGCTAAATATGTTAAATACATATTAAAATCCTAAAAAAAATATTTTTTAGCCCTGCTGTGTCCACTGTAAAAAAGTTAATCAGAGTAAATATTTGACATTTGAATTAAGACATTTTTAAGATTAATTATAATTTAGCATTACATAACGTGATGAATTTTAAGTGTTAAAAAAATACTTACATTTTGTATATATGCATATATGTAAGTGTGTGTGTAGATGCAGCAGATTCACAAACTAAAAAAGAGACTATATATAGTATAATAAATAGTACTACATATAGTATAATACATAGTACTACATATAGTATAATAAATAGTACTACATATAGTATAATAAACAGAAACACAACACGCACATATTAGTTAGGATTATCACACCAAGAGGACGGTCACCCAAAAGTCCTTACTATTGCCTCAAGTGGATGAACATGAAACATAATCCGGGGGGTGTACAATTCGAGGGTTTTTGTTTGATCTGAGAGATTCTCACAATCAGGAATCTGAACAAGAGCTTCCGCATCATAACTGTCAATATCCTGTCACATATTTGTAAAAATAATAAATAAGACAAAAAGTTGTTCAAAAAATAATATGCATCCTAAATCATACTGGGGAAAAACACAACAACACACATTGGTCGTTTGGACCCCTTGCTCGCGGTTTGGTCTATATACAGGTATTCCCAGTTTTGTGTCAGTTCACAATAGCGCCTATTCCTAGGGATCATGTGACCACTATTGAGAAAGCTGTTCTGCAGGCTTCTTAGCTGAAACAAGAGATTTGCAGAAGAGTTTTTGTTACCTGCATTTACAGCACAGCAGTATAATAGTGTGTACATGTGGGTAGCTTGCCATTTGTTTGCTTTTTTTAAAGGGCATGTACAGTGAACTTGCTATCAGCATGGAAAAATATTTTTAATATGTCACTGCTCATTTATATGCATGATAGCAATTTGTTACAGTTCACTGTATTGGTCCTTTAAGAAAGCAAACAAATGGCAAACTACTCACGTGTGCTGTACACACTATTATAGTCTCCAAAGATTTTGTTTTCGGCTAAGAAGCCTCTAGAACAATGGCCTCAATAGTGGTCACATGATCACTTGGTAGAGGCACTATTGAACTGGCGCAAAACGAGGGCTACCTGTATTACCTTTTCATTTTATCCAATTACTGTATAATATGTCACAAAGCAAAACAAATGAGGTCACAGTTTTAAATATCAATATAACTGTAATAAAATGTACTTTTCTTTTACAAGCGTGCTTCCATAGGATCCAAAGGGAGCCTCGTTCTCATGCCGTGCAGCAAAGGAGGTAAGTCACACAGCAGTGGGCAGCAAATTGAAATATATATGAATATATACATGTATATTTATGTGTTTATAGGTGTATATACAGATATTAACACGTAAATATATTTGTATATAAGCATATACATATATATTTACAGGGAACACACAGTCCCCAATGAGTGCAATCTATAGGCACTTTTTAGTGCCGTTTTTTTTTTTTTTAACACCCCACATCCCCTCACTTTAAGCCCTAAAAAGCTACATTTTATTTTTATTAAAAACAAACACTACACTGAAATTTGGGGGTAATTGGGGGACATTTCTGGTAAATTTTCTGAGCACCTGTAATGGCTGGTTATTTGCCCGTTTACAGGCGCGCAATAAATTAACGCTCCGCTTGTAATCCAGCCCTGCATATGTACTGTGATGAATACATCAAAATTAATTTAACAGGGTGAACCAATACTTGTGCAAATTGAATGTATACTTTGGCATGAAAAGGGTTAAAGGTACAATGTATTCCGGCAAGTAGTAGTAGTATTCATATTTCTCAGTGTAGCTCAGTGGCAAATGACTAAATAATTGTAAAGCTATTTGTAAACATTGTCAAACACTAGAGCAGGCAAATGGGTCATAATGAAAGGGAGAATATTTTAAAGGAGAATGTCCTTTCAAATTGCTAGGTGATAACTTACTTTCTGTATGGACTAATATCACACAACTGCTACAGTGATTACAAGCACAAAGACATTTTACAATTTTTTTGGTTGGCCATCTAGAGAAAAAGCATTAAACCCGTTTACCTGTTTGTCTTCCTTTGGCATGACACTAAACAGTAGTGGGGGGATAGAATTTTCAATTGCTTTGCCAACATCGATGCGAAAGACGTCACTAGCTGGAATACAGCTGCAGAGACACATAAAATACAAATCAGTCACACTAAAACTAAACATATAAATTTGTAAGTGTTCTAAATCTTATTAAAAGGGGAAACTGCAGACTCCAGACTATACATTTATGCTAAATTATGCAATTAATTTGTGCTTTGCATAGCAGAAAATTATATAATAGAAATTACACTGCTACCACCCGGTTACTTCATAATGCCACCAGGTTGGCAACATTTTCTCTGGAAAACACACTGTGCTATATTTAAAAAGTTGTTTTAAAAAGAAAAATTTATGCTTACCTGAATTTTTTTTTTTTTTTGACACGATGAGTCCACGGATCATCTTAATTACTAATGGGATATTCACCTCCTGGTCAGCAGGAGGAGGCAAATAGCACCACAGCAGAGCTGTTAAATAGCTCCTCCCTTCCCTCCCACTCCAGTCATTCGACCGAAGTTAGGAAGAGAAAGGAAAAGCCAAGGTGCAGAGGTGTCTGAAGTTTACAATAACCCACAACCTGTCTATAAGAACAGGACGGGCAGTGGATTGATCATGTCAAAAAAGAAATACATTTATCAGGTAAGCATACATTTTCTTTTCTTTTTTAAGACACGATGAGTCCACGGATCATCTTAATTTCTAATGGGATTCATTACCCAAGCTAGAGTACACAGATGATACAGGAGGGACAAGACAGGGTACCTAAACGGAAGGCACCACTGCTTGAAGAACCTTTCTCCCAAAAGCGGCCTCAGCCGAGGCAAAAGTGTCAAATTTGTAGAACTTTGAAAAAGTGTGAAGAGAAGACCAAGATGCAGCCTTGCAAATCTGTTCCACAGAAGCTTCATTCTTGAAAGCCCATGAGGAAGCAACAGCCCTCGTGGAATGAGCCGTAACTCTCTCGGGAGGCTGCTGCCCAGCAGTCTCATATGCAAAACATATGATACTCTTCAGCCAAAAAGAAAGAGAAGTAGCCATAGCTTTCTGTCCCTTGCGTTTTCCTGAGAAAACCACAAAGAAGAAGACTGACGAAAGTCCTTAGTTGCCTGCAGGTAAAACTTTAAAGCATGGACCACGTCCAAATTGTGCAGAAGTCTTTACGAAGAAGGATTAGGACATAAGGAAGGAACAATGATCTCCTGATTAATGTTCCGATCAGAAACAACCTTAGGAAGAAATCCTAATTAGGTACGTAAACTACCTTATCTGAATGTAAAATAAGATAAGGAGATTCATACTGTAATGCCGAGACTTTCCAAGATAACAACTTAATATCTAAGGAATGCATATGCTCAAACGGAGCCCCTTGAAGAACTTTAAGAACTAAATTAAGACTCCATGGAGGAGTAACTGGTTTGAACACAGGCCTGATCCTGACCAAGGCCTGACAAAACGATTGTACATCTGGAACATCCGCCAGACGTTTGTGCAACAAAATAGATAAGGCCGAGATTTGCCCCTTTAGAGAACTCATCGATAAACCTTTCTCCAAACCCTCTTAGAGAATGGTCAAAATTCTAGGAATCCTAACTCTACTCCATGAGTAGCCCTTGGATTCACACCAATTGAGATATTTACGCCAAATTTTATGGTAAATCCTTCTAGTAACAGGTTTTCGAGCCTGAATCATGGTCTCTATGACAGAGTCAGAAAACCCCCGCTTGGATAAAATTAAGCGTTCAATCTCCAAGCAGTCAGCTTCAGAGAAACTAGATATGGGTGAAGGAACGGCCCCTGAATCAGAAGGTCTTTCCTCAACGGAAGTCTCCAAGGTGGTAGAGATGTCATCTCCACCAGATCTGCATACCAAATCCTGCGAGGCCAGGCCGGTGCTATGAGGATCACTGAGGCCCTCTCCTATTTGATTCGAGCAATTACTCCAGGAAGAAGAGCAAACGGAGGATAAAGGTATGGTAGATTGAAATTCCAAGGGGCCGCCAGAGCATCTATCAGTTTCGCCTGGGGGTCCCTGGATCTCGACCCGTATCTCGGGAGCTTGGCATTCTGTTGCGATGCCTTGAGATCTAATTCCAGCTGACCCCACTTGAGAATCAGACTGGAAAACACTTCCGGATGGAGTTCCCACTCCCCCGGATGAAAGGTCTGCCTGCTCAGGAAATCCACCTCCCAGTTGTCCACCCATGGGATGTGGATCGCCGACAGACAGCAAGAATGGGCCTCCACCCATTGAATTATTTTGGATACCTTTGTCATCGCCAAGGAACTCCTCGTTCCTCCCTGATGATTGATGTAGGCCACTGACGTTATGTTGTCAGCCTCGGTACAGTTTATCAGGTTCCAGTCGAACTGGGGCCAGGCCAGAAGAGCATTGTAGATCGCTCTCAGCTCCAGAATGTTTATGGGTAAAACAGACTCCGACTGAGTCCATATTCCCTGAGCCTTTAGAGGGCCCCAGACTGCTCCCCACCCTAGAAGGCTGACATCTGTTGTCACAATTACCCAAGATGGTCTGCAAAAGCATGTTCCCTGGGAGAGATGATCCAGAGACAACCACCATTGTAGAGAGTCCCTTGTCTCTTGTTCCAGAAGGAGTCGAAGAGACAAGTCCGAATAATCTCCGTTCCACTGTCTCAGCATGTTCAACTGCAGAGCTCTGAGATGGAAGCGAGCAAACGGGATGATGTTCATTGTCGCCACCATCAGCCCGATTAACTCTATGCACTGAGCCACTGATGGTCGAGGAGTGGACTGAAGGGCTAGACAAGTATTGATAATCTTTAATTTCCTGACTACTGTCAGAAAAATCTTCATAGACAGAGAGTCTATTATGGTTCCTAAGAAAGTTACCCTTGTGTTTGCAACTAAGGAACTCTTTTCTAAATTTATTTTCCATCCGTGGGATCTTAGGAAGGACAACACCAAGTCCGTGTGGGATCTTGCTAGCTGAAAAGATGGCGCCTGAACTAGAATGTCGTCCAGATAAGGCGCCACTGCAATGCCTTTTGATCGAAGCACTGCCAACAGAGATCCCAGAACCTTTGTGAAGATTCTGGGGGCTGTTGCAAGACCGAAAGGAAGAGCCACAAACTGGAAGTGTTTGTCCAGAAAGGCAAACCTTAAGAACTTGTGATGATCCCTGTGAATGGGAACATGTAGATACGTGTCCTTTAAATCCACTTTTGTCATAAATTGACCCTCCTGGATCAATGGAAGAATATAACGAATCGTTTCCATCTTGAAGGACGGTACCCTGAGCAACTTGTTTAGACTCTTGAGGTCTAAAATTGGCCTGAAGGTTCCTTCTTTTTTGGGAACCACGAACAGATTGGAATAAAACCCCAGACCCTGTTCCTGAATAGGAACGGGAACAATCACTCCCAGAGCAGAGAGGTCTCCTACGCAGTGTAAGAACGCCTCTCTCTTTGTCTGGTCTGCAGATAATCTTGAAAGTAGAAATCTGCCTCTGGGAGGAAAAACCTTGAACTCCAGTTTGTATCCCTGAGACACTATTTCTATTGCCCAGGGATCCTGGACATCCCGAACCCAGGCTTGAACGAAGAAGGAAAGTCTGCCCCTACCAGATCCGGTCCCGGATAGGGGGCATGTCCTTCATGCTCTCTTGGAATCACTAACTGGCTTCTTGGACTGTTTTCCTTTGTTCCAAGACTGGCTGGGTCTCCATGTAGGCTTAGACTGTTCCTGCTTAGAGGAAGAGTTTCCTTTGAAATTTCGAAAGGAACGAAAATTGCTCTGTCGTCCTTTTTGTTTATTTCTCTTATCTTGAGGGAGAAGATGACCCTTAACTCCCGTGATATCAGAAATAATCTCCTTCAGATCAGGTCCGAACAAGGTCTTCCCCTTGTAAGGAATAGCTAGACGTTTAGACTTGGATGACATATCCGCAGACCAAGGCTTTAACCATAAGGCTCTGCGGGCCAAAATAAAGAAACTCGATATCTTCGCTCCCAATTTGATAACTTGAAGGGAAGCGTCCGAAATAAAGGCATTAGCTAGCTTAAGAGCTTTTATCCCATCTTGGATCTCATCCAAAGAAGTCTCAGTCCTGAGGGCCTCAGACAGTGCATCAAACCAATATGCTGCCGCACTAGTGACGGTGGCAATGCACACCGACGGTTGCCACTGCAAACCCTGGTGTACATAAATCTTCTTGAGTAACCCCTCTAATTTCTTATCCATTGGGTCTTTGAAAGTACAACTATTCTCTATGGGAATAGTAGTTCTTTTAGCTAAGGTAAATACGGCTCCTTCTACCTTAGGAACAGTTTGCCAAGCCTCCTTAACAGAATTGGCTATTGGAAACATCTTCTTAAAAATAGGAGAGGGAGAAAAAGGGATGCCTGGTCTCTCCCACTCCTTAGCAATGATTTCAGTAGCTCTTTTAGGGACTGGAAATACATCTGTATAGGAAGGCAACTCAAAATATCTGTCCAGCTTACTAGACTTCTGAGGGACAACCACCACTGTGGAGTCACTATCGTCCAAGGTAACCAAAACCTCCCTGAGTAACAGACGAAGGTGATCAGGTTTAAATCTGAAAGATACCACCTACGAGTCTGTCAGAGGTAATAAACCCTCTGAATCAGAAATTTCTCCTTCAGAAGCTACTGCAGTACCCTCCTCATCGGGTTGTTGGGATGATACTTCTGAAATTGCGATAATTGCGTCCGAAACCTCGCTTACTGAATGTCTGGCCTTTCTCTTACGTTTGCTCTGCAACATTGGAAAGGCAGAAAAGGCATCAGAAATAACTGAAGACATAAGAGAAGCTATGTCTTGTTACGAAATCCCCGAAGGGACTATAGCTGAAGCGCAAGGCACTGCTTTAGAGGGCGGTAAACTTTGGGACGCTTGGGGAGAAAGCTGCGGCATAAATTGACCTTCATCATCGGACTCTTGGACAACATCTGCCTTAGAGGAGACTGGCTCTGAAAAAATCTTATCCCTATAACTCAAAGTCCTTTGAATACATGAAGGACAGAAAGGGATTGGTGGTTCCACATTAGCATCAAAACATAAAGCGCAGGTGACATCTTGCAAGTCCCCTTGGTCCATGCTTGCACACAATTTGCCAAATAATAAACAAAAGTTATCAAAATTATTTGGAAAAATTAATAACAAACCGTTACTGTCCCTTTAAATTCAAAATGGTCTTTCTTTTTCTGCAAAATGTCAGTTTAAATAACGTTTTCTTTTGTACTGCAAAAACAATTAGTTTGACTAACAACAATCCAACCTCTGCACCTCAGCACTCTGCTGAAGTGCCCATACCTGACTGAAGATCGCTAGAGACCCCTCTCTTCAGAAGATTCGTCTTGTAATGCCTGACAACAACAACGATACAAAAGTAAAAGACCGTGTCTGTACTAGCAACGCACGTTCACCATGCGACTCTAGAACAGACCGGACAAACCCTTTAATGCGCACTTCCCTCAGCCTCTCTGAACTGAAGCGCTACGGAGTGGCGCGCAAAAACTGGAAGGACCGCCCATCATGGGCGTGACCCATGCCGATCCATACGAGTGAAGTGAAACCACCGGAGCCATTAATGTGTGCAGCTTAACTCCAGCCCCAGTGCCTTGGTACATAACACTGCCCAATTAGCTTTCCCACAGGAAAAACGTATAATGTCCCAACATAAAGAACTATTTTCTTAAAGAGCCCCTTATGTTCTAATATGTGCTCACTGAAAATTCTGAGTCTTTATCCCCAGAAACTTAAGGTAGCACTTACTTCGACTTCTGCCTGGCAGCAAGGCAGCTCTTAGGCTTGAGAGATCCTCTCCCTCACATCGACCTGAGGAAAATAAAATGCTAAGTCAATGAATATCTCAGACTGAAGGATAAAGGGCAGCATGAAACTATGGGAGGCGCAGTAAGAATTATGTCCCACAAGTTCCCATTGCTCTAAAGCCACCAAAGCTCTACTGTAGAGACTGATATGGACTATAGCTTCACCCTAGGACAAAGCAGCACAATCTTGCACTACTTTAAAAATAATAAACTTTTGATTGAAGAATCTAATCTAACACCTCACTTTACCTCTTCCTATCACTAACGTAGGCAAAGAGAATGACTGGAGTGGGAGGGAAGGGAGGAGCTATTTAACAGCTCTGCTGTGGTGCTCTTTGCCTCCTCCTGCTGACCAGGAGGTGAATATCCCATTAGTAATTAAGATGATCCGTGGACTCATCATGTCTTAAAAAAGAAAGTTACCCACTCTAGTGACCCATTTATATCTGTCCCTAATAAGCCTCAGCATGGAATGAAATTTAGGTTACAATATGGCGATGAACACTGGTATATGGACACTAAAACTACTACAAACAATATTTAAACAGCTAATATAATATGTCTGCATACTATTCTCCGGCTAATCTTTGCTTTGATTATAACATTTTATCTAGCATTTACTTACTAATGTCCCATTAATGCCTCTCTTTAACTAAATTTACAGTAGATATTTAGTCTAGTTCCCTTCAGCTATGTATCATTTAGTTTCCCCAAACAAGCCCACTATTGAGGCTTCTATTGCTCTTTTCTCTGCAATGCACACATGGATTTAAATAAAACATATTTTCATTTGTATTGTAAACGCATCATGCTTTTGAAATGTTTTGGATGTTTTAGCATTACTAAAATTCTACTGAACAATAGATGGTAACATAAGTACAGGAAGGGATTTTTATTTTCGGGCACTAGATGTCCTTCATTTTCATACCAACTCTAAAATACTATAAATAAATACTATATGCAGGGCCGGCCTCACACTTAGGCTAAGTGGGGCTGCAGCTTTTAACAGGGGTAAAGCATACTCTGACTAGTGTTTTTTGTTTGTTGACTATGAATCTAGACTGTCTTGTGCTGACCCTACCTATATGTAATAACGATATAGATAATGATGCCCTTTAAATTCCCTTGTTACCCGTTACCCTCTCGTAATATTAAATTCTTGATATCATTTTAAAAAATACTCTGTGTGCTCTATATATTTCTGTGAATTTGTTTCATTAGAGAAGCTGCCCTGAAATTTATTTAAATTTGTAAACAGAACCCTGTAGAAGCAGTAAAATGCCAACAAGACAACTTCTTGAACAATTTATTTATTCAGATGCAATGTCTCTTTTTTAATCAAATTGTTCTTTTTTAACATGTGGGCTGTAAAGTATAACTGATCTGAGACTATTTTGAATGCCATATTGTATTACCTGGCTGGTAGTTTATAAATAAAGCTGTGCCCATCTTCTGTCCAAATGATAACTTTATCTGCTGAAATAAAGTCCCCTCCAGTCCATGTCTGCCCATCATCATTTGGTACGGAGCATAATAGAGAATAGTCTCCTGCGTCAAACACCTTAGTAAAAGAGAACAAAGAGACATTAGCTTATGATGATGGATAAATCAAGATAAGGCCCCTCTTATGTTATTTATGGCTACATTCTTATTTTACACTTTAAATTATTAAATTAAAAACATTACATGATTATGCATTATTTTAAAAATGTGATACTGTCATACAGAAAAGCACTTTAAAAAGCAATCATACTGAATCATACTGAATCTGCAGTGTTTATTAACTTTGGCACAGCAGTAGTGTCTCTATGAACTTGCTCACAATTGCCCCTCAGAACTATGATATTACATAATTACAAATTATGACAAATATATAAATGATAAAGTGTTGGAGACCCCGTCTGTGAATTACTATCTAATAATGAACACCACCTTTAAACAAGGTGATCTACAGAACAGGTGGGCATAAAAATATGTATGCCAAAGGATGAACATGGCAAACTGTTGAGTCAGGAGGTGATGGATCATCTGATGCAAACAAAAAACCACCCAGAAATGCCCAAACTCTGCCCCTGACCATCACAGTTCTAACTAGATTCCAACCCTCAAACCCCCCCCCCCCTGCCCTTCCAGCCACCCAAATCGAGCCGTGTGCCTCCAAGTCTGTGAATCAAAAAAAGGTATTGTTAGGAGGTATGTTGTAAGAAAATCCCTAATCATACTGATCTGCAATTTGCCTTACTGTGAACAAATATTAACAATAAAACCAATGCTTACACCAATAACATTTTCCTATGTAACTCTCCCAACAATATTTATAGTTCAATATTTATAGTGCTTATAGTTCAACAGGTACCTGATTCCAATATTTAAGAAGGAAAACAAGTTCCTTCTTTAAATAAAAATTGTACCTGAATGTATGGATACTGTGGCCTTTTTATTGTCATACTATCATAATATAAAACAGGATATTATATTGTTTGAAACTCTCAAGATGAACTGCCAGATTAATAGAAACAGAAACCCTTTAAATATGCATCAGATGATTTCTTTCACAAGACAGCAGACCTATGTCCCTTGTTTGTGTCTACAAAAAGGATATCAGTGTTACTATGACAATAACATAATAACAAAGGTTAAGAACCGCTTGTTAAAAAAATGAATATTTCCTCAATAGATAATGTGGTTTACAATTTTATTTTATAGTGGGGAACGTATGAGATCCTTTTTACCCCAACCCTAAATCACACTAAAGTGCACCTAAAATATCATCTACTACAAAACTTCAGTTCTATCAGAAATTCAAAAAATTATTTAATATATAGCCAAATGCACTTTTTTTTTTTTTTTTTTTTTTAAATCTTCGAAAATTTTAGTTGGTTACAACATTTTCAATACTTACTCTCCAATATTTAGAACACACGACTAATAGTGACCTTTGTGTAAATGTACAGAAAGAAATGCTTTGGCAGTTCTGACAATAAATAGGTTTAGACTCTTCTTCAAACACCGGTTCTGTATCCTACAAAACAAAAGTCCATAAAATATTTGTTAGTAAAGATGTACATAAAAATTGAAATGTACATCAGACATTAATGGAAATTTATACTTGTAGCATAATAAAAAAACGTTAACTCTAACCCTAAACTGTAGGATAAGAAAAGCTGACCCAACTACATGATACACAGGGGTTGGTTGATAAGCGCAGGAGTTATTTTAAACCTGCCCTTCATTGGTTGCAGCAAAAACTAAATTTATGCTTACCTGATAAATATATTTCTTCAAGATGTGGTGAGTCCACGTGTTCATCTTAATTACTGTTGATAATATCACTCCTGGCCAGCAGGAGGAGGTAAAGAGCACCACAGTAAAACTTAAAGTGAAGGTAAAGTTTTAGTTATTAAACTTCTTTCCCTGTAAATAGTATCCAAATAAATGTGAGTTTAATTCATCAAAATTTTTGTTTCGCTATATTAATGTATTTATTACCTCTTCTTTATCCGATTCATCAGACTGTTTAAACAGCCCGTTTTTTTGTTTTTTTTTTCCTTATCCTGGTCACGTTTTTTTCTAAGCCAATAGAGACACTGGCCGTTAGGCGGCCGTCAAATTACGTCACCGCAAAACTCTAACTAATGCGCATGCCTTGTATTTACTTCCTATGTGTTAGGCTCAACGCGCGTTCTAGTTTTGCGCATGCGCTTTCCTCGATTCCTCCGGCTATGTCTTGTATTTTGTCAAAATAGGTCACGCAGGCGCAAATACAAATTACGGCGAGTGGTGCGCATGCGCAATTGCTCATGAAAACGTGAACGAGCTTTTGAATGACGTACAGAGCGGGTGGGACTGCTCTGTACATAATGTAATGAATAATCCGGAAATCAATGGAGGGAGGAGCAACAAACGGCCGGGAGAGTAAATATAACATGTTTATAACACTATAATCTATATACTTATATTTAAAAAAAAAAATAGCGATCATGTTATTTAGGACTTATATAATATATTACAGGCGACGAAACCACTAAACTTAACCTTCACTTTAAGTATCACTTCCTTACCCACAACCCCCAGTCATTCGACTGAAAGTAAATGGAGAAAGCAGAGTAACTCTTTTAAAAAGACAAAAAAAGGTGGATCCGCGGACTCACCACATCTTGAAGAAATACATTTATCAGGTAAGCATACATTTTGTTTTCTTCTAAAGATGTGGTGACTCCACAGGTTTATCTTAATTACTGTTGGGACCCAATACCCAAGCTAGAGGAAACAGATGAATAGGGGGAGATAAGAACAAGCATGCCTAAACAGAAGGCACCACCGTTTGAAGAACCTTTCTCCTAAAAGCCGCCTCAGTCGAGGCAAAATTATAAAATTTAGAAAAAGTATGTAAAGGAGACCAAGTTGCAGCAGTCTTGCAAATTTGCTCCATGGAAGTTTCATTTTTTAAAAACCCAATAAGAGGCTACAGCCCTGGTGGAATGATCCCAGCAGACTCATTCACCAGGCAAATCACACTTCGCAACCAAAAGGAGGGAGTAGAAGCAGAAGCTTTCTGACCTCTATGGATCCCAGAAAAACAAACAAAAAAGCAGGAGACTTGTGAAAGTCCTTAGTCGCCTCCAAATAGAATTTTAGGGAATGACGTTCTTTAACCGAAGAAGGCATCGGACACAGAGGTGGAACAACTATGTCCTGATTAATAATTCTAGTAGAAACAACTTTAGGAAGGAAACCTAACTTAGTACGATGAATCGCCTTATCCGCATGGAAAATAAGATAAGGGAAATCATACTGCAAGACTAAGAGTTCAGAGACTCTCCGAGCAGAAGAGATAGACAAAGGAAACAAAAACTTCCAAGATAACAACTTAATATCTTAAGGAAAGCCACGGATCAACCATGGAATGTTGAAAAAAAGAGCAAGATTAAGGCTCCAAGGAGGCTTATTTAATAAAACAGATAAGTCAGAAATTTGACCCTTCAGGGTACTAACTGATACGCTCTTCTCCAGACCTTCCTGGATAAAAGAAAAAATCCTAAGGACCCGAGCTCTATTCCAAGAGTAACCCTTAGATTCACACCATGAAAGATATTAACGCCATATACTGTGGAAAAATTCCAAGAAACATGCAAATCCTTAAAACGGGAGACAGGAAAAAAGTATTCCTAGTTCTTCCTATGCAAAGAGAATGACTGGGGGTTGTGGGTAAGGAAGTGATACTTAACAGTTTTACTGTGGTGCACATTGCCTCCTCCTGCTGGCCAGGAGTGATATTCCCAACAGTAATTAAGATGAACCCGGGGACTCACCACATCTTTAGAAGAAAATAACAAACATACTGAACAGACCTTTCAAGGGTTATGTCACTGGACTGCAGAACTTCTCAAATGTTGCTAGCAAACTAGTTTTATATACTTAGAAACCATTTACTTTGTATGCAGATATCTTTGCAATGCAGTGTGAATAACATAATTTATGCTTACCTGATAAATTTATTTCTCTTGTAGTGTATCCAGTCCACGGATCATCCATTACTTGTTGGATATTCTCCTTCCCAACAGGAAGTTGCAAGAGGATCACCCACAGCAGAGCTGCTATATAGCTCCTCCCCTCACTGCCATATCCAGTCATTCGACCAAAACAAGCCGAGAAAGGAGAAACCATAGGGTGCAGTGGTGACTGTAGTTTAATTAAAATTTAGACCTGCCTGAAAAGGACAGGGCGGGCCGTGGACTGTATACACTACAAGAGAAATAAATTTATCAGGTAAGCATAAATTATGTTTTCTCTTGTTAAGTGTATCCAGTCCACGGATCATCCATTACTTGTGGGATACCAATACCAAAGCTAAAGTACACGGATGATGGGAGGGACAAGGCAGGAACTTAAACGGAAGGAACCACTGCCTGTAGAACCTTTCTCCCAAAAACAGCCTCCGAAGAAGCAAAAGTGTCAAATTTGGAAAATTTGGAAAAAGTATGAAGGGAAGACCAAGTTGCAGCCTTGCAAATCTGTTCAACAGAGGCCTCATTTTTAAAGGCCCAGGTGGAAGCCACAGCTCTAGTAGAATGAGCTGTAATCCTTTCAGGAGGCTGCTGTCCAGCAGTCTCATAGGCTAAACGGATTATACTCCGAAGCCAAAATGAAAGAGAGGTTGCCGAGGCCTTCTGACCTCTCCTCTGTCCAGAGTAAACAACAAATAGGTTAGATGTATGGCGAAAATCTTTAGTAGCCTGTAAGTAAAACTTCAAGGCACGGACTACGTCTAGTTTATGCAAAAGATGTTCCTTCTTTGAAGAAGGATTAGGACATAATGATGGAACAACAATCTCTTGATTGATATTCTTCTTAGAAACCACCTTAGGTAAAAACCCAGGTTTTGTACGCAGAACAACTTTATCTGAATGAAAGATCAGATAAGGAGAATCACAATGTAAGGCAGATAACTCCGAGATTCTTCGAGCCGAGGAAATAGCCATCAGAAAAAGAACTTTCCACGAAAGAAGTTTGATATCAATAGAATGAAGGGGTTCAAACGGAACCCCTTGAAGAACTTTAAGAACCAAGTTTAAGCTCCATGGAGGAGCAACAGGTTTAAACACAGGCTTAATTCTAACTAAAGCCTGACAAAATGCCTGAACGTCTGGAACTTCTGCCAGACGCTTGTGTAAAAGAATAGACAGAGCAGAAATCTGTCCCTTTAAAGAACTAGCTGAGAATCCTTTGTCCAAACCCTCTTGGAGGAAGGACAATATCCTAGGAATCCTAACCCTACTCCATGAGTAATTCTTGGATTCACAACAATGAAGATATTTACGCCATATCTTGTGGTAAATTTTCCTGGTGACAGGCTTTCGTGCCTGTATTAAGGTATCAATTACTGACTCGGAGATAGGATCAAGCGTTCAATCTCCATGCAGTCAGTCTCAGAGAAAGTAGATTCGGATGATTGAAAGGACCTTGTATTAGAAGGTCTTGTCTCAGAGGCAGAGTCCATGGTGGAAAGGATGACATGTCCACTAGGTCTGAATACCAGGTCCTGCGTGGCCACGCAGGCGCTATCAATATCACCGATGCTCTTTCCTGTTTGATTTTGGCAATCAGACGAGGGAGCAGAGGAAACGGTGGAAACACATAAGCCAGGTTGAAGAACCAAGACGCTGCTAGAGCATCTATCAGTGCCGCTTCTGGGTCCCTGAACCTGGATCCGTAACAAGGAAGCTTGGCGTTCTAGCGAGACGCCATGAGATCCAATTCTGGTTTGCCCCAACGGAGAACCAGTTGAGCAAACACCTCCGGATGGAGTTCCCATTCCCCCGGATGAAAAGTCTGATGACTTAGAAAATCCGCCTCCCAGTTCTCTACACCTGGGATATGGATCGCTGACAGGTGGCAAGAGTGAGTCTCTGCCCAGCGAATTATCTTGGAGACTTCTGACATCGCTAGGGAACTCCTGGTTCCCCCTTGATGGTTGATGTAAGCCACAGTCGATGTTGTTATTGTCCGACTGAAATCTGATGAACCTCAGTGTTGCTAGCTGAGGCCAAGCCAGAAGAGCATTGAATATTACTCTTAACTCCAGAATATTTATTGGGAGGAGTTTCTCCTCCTGAGTCCATGAACCCTGAGCCTTCAGAGAGTTCCAGACTGCACCCCAACCTAGAAGGCTGGCATCTGTTGTTACAATTGTCCAATCTGGTCTGCAAAAGGTCATACCCTTGGACAGATGGACCCGAGATAACCACCAGAGAAGAGAATCTCTGGTTTCCTGATCCAGATTTAGTAGAGGGGACAAATCTGTGTAATCCCCATTCCACTGACTGAGCATGCATAATTGCAGCGGTCTGAGATGGAGGCGTGCGAATGGCACTATGTCCATCGCCGCTACCATTAAGCCGATTACTTCCATGCACTGAGCCACCGTGGGGCGCGGAATGGAGTGAAGAACACGGCAAGCATTTAGAAGTTTTGATATCGATTTGATTTAGAATATTTTGATATTTTCATTTCTACAGAATCTATTAGAGTCCCTAGGAAGGAAACCCTCGTGAGAGGAGATAGAGAACTCTTTTCTTCGTTCACTTTCCACCCATGCGACCTCAGGAATGCCAGAACTATCTCTGTATGAGATTTGGCAATTTGAAAGCTTGACGCCTGTATCAGGATATCGTCCAGGTAAGGAGCCACCGCTATGCCTCGCGGTCTTAGGACCGCCAGAAGTGAGCCCAGAACATTTGTAAAAATGCTTGGGGCTGTAGCCAACCCGAATGGAAGAGCTACACATTGGTAATGCCCGTCTAGAAAGGCAAACCTCAGGAACTGATGATGATTCTTGTGAATCGGAATGTGAAGGTAGGCATCCTTTAAGTCCACTGTGGTGATGTACTGACCCTCTTGGATCATGGGTAAAATGGTTCGAATAGTTTCCATCTTGAATGACGGAACTCTGAGGAATTTGTTTAGGATCTTTAAATCCAAAATTGGTCTGAAGGTTCCCTCTTTTTTGGGAACCACAAACAGATTTGAATAAAGCCCCTGTCCTTGTTCCGTCCGCGGAACTGGATGGATCACTCCCATTACAAGGAGATCTTGTACGCAGCTTAGGAATGCCTCTTCCTTTATCTGGTTTGCAGATAATCTTGAAAGGTGAAATCTCCCTTGTGGAGGAGAAGCTTTGAAGTCCAGAAGATATCCCTGAGATATGATCTCCAACGCCCAGGGATCCTGAACATCTCTTGCCCACGCCTGGGCGAAGAGAGAGAGTCTGCCCCCTACTAGATCCGTTGTCGGATAGGGGGCCGCTCCTTCATGCTGTCTTAGAGGCAGCAGCAGGCTTTCTTGCCTGCTTGCCCTTGTTCCAGGACTGGTTAGGTTTCCAGGCCTGCTTGGATTGAGCAAAAGTTCCCTCTTGTTTTGAAGCAGAGGAAGTTCAAGCTGCACCTGCCTTGAAATTTCGAAAGGCACGAAAATTAGACTGTCCTGAGGAAGGGTATGACCCTTAGCTCCAGTAATGTCAGCAATAATTTCTTTCAAACCAGGCCCGAATAAGGTCTGCCCCTTGAAAGGAATGTTGAGTAATTTAGACTTTGAAGTCACATCAGCTGACCAGGATTTGAGCCATAGCGCCCTACGCGCCTGAATGGCGAATCTGGAATTCTTAGCCGTTAGATTAGTCAAATGAACAATGGCATCAGAAACAAATGAGTTAGCTAGCTTAAGAGTTCTAAGCTTGTCAACAATTTCAGTCAATGGAGCTGTATGGATGGCCTCTTCCAGGGCCTCAAACCAGAATGCCGCCGCAGCAGTGACAGGCGCAATGCATGCAAGGGGCTGTAAAATAAAACCTTGTTGAATACACATTTTCTTAAGGTAACCCTCTAATTTTTTATCCATTGGATCTGAAAAAGCACAACTGTCCTCAACCGGGATAGTGGTACGCTTTGCTAAAGTAGAAAACAGAATTTATGTTTACCTGATAAATTACTTTCTCCAACGGTGTGTCCGGTCCACGGCGTCATCCTTACTTGTGGGATATTCTCTTCCCCAACAGGAAATGGCAAAGAGCCCAGCAAAGCTGGTCACATGATCCCTCCTAGGCTCCGCCTACCCCAGTCATTCGACCGACGTTAAGGAGGAATATTTGCATAGGAGAAACCATATGTTACCGTGGTGACTGTAGTTAAAGAAAATAAATTATCAGACCTGATTAAAAAAACCAGGGCGGGCCGTGGACTGGACACACCGTTGGAGAAAGTAATTTATCAGGTAAACATAAATTCTGTTTTCTCCAACATAGGTGTGTCCGGTCCACGGCGTCATCCTTACTTGTGGGAACCAATACCAAAGCTTTAGGACACGGATGAAGGGAGGGAGCAAATCAGGTCACCTAAATGGAAGGCACCACGGCTTGCAAAACCTTTCTCCCAAAAATAGCCTCAGAAGAAGCAAAAGTATCAAATTTGTAAAATTTAGAAAAAGTGTGCAGTGAAGACCAAGTCGCTGCCTTACATATCTGATCAACAGAAGCCTCGTTCTTGAAGGCCCATGTGGAAGCCACAGCCCTAGTGGAGTGAGCTGTGATTCTTTCAGGAGGCTGCCGTCCGGCAGTCTCATAAGCCAATCGGATAATGCTTTTAATCCAGAAGGAGAGAGAGGTAGAAGTTGCTTTTTGACCTCTCCGTTTACCAGAATAAACAACAAACAAAGACAAAGTTTGTCTGAAATCCTTAGTAGCTGCTAAGTAAAATTTGAGAGCACGAACTACATCCAAGTTGTGCAACAAACGTTCCTTCTTTGAAACTGGATTAGGACACAAAGAAGGCACAACTATCTCCTGGTTAATGTTTTTGTTAGAAACAACTTTTGGAAGAAAACCAGGTTTAGTACGCAAAACCACCTTATCTGCATGGAACACCAGATAAGGAGAAGAACACTGCAGAGCAGATAATTCTGAAACTCTTCTAGCATAAGAAATTGCAACCAAAAACAAAACTTTCCAAGATAATAACTTAATATCAACGGAATGTAAGGGTTCAAACGGAACCCCCTGAAGAACTGAAAGAACTAGGTTGAGACTCCAAGGAGGAGTCAAAATTTTGTAAACAGGCTTGATTCTAACCAGAGCCTGAACAAAGGCTAGAACATCTGGCACAGCTGCCAGCTTTTTGTGAAGTAACACAGACAAGGCAGAAATCTGTCCCATCAAGGAACTTGCAGATAATCCTTTTTCCAATCCTTCTCGAAGGAAGGATAGACTCTTAGGAATCTTAACCTTGTCCCAAGGGAATCCTGCAGATTCACACCAACAGATATACCAAATTATGTGGTAATTTTTCTGGTTACAGGCTTTCAGGCCTGAACAAGAGTATTAATAACAGAATCTGAGAACCCTCGCTTTGATAAGATCAAGCGTTCAATCTCCAAGCAGTCAGCTGGAGTGGGTCGAACGGACCTAGAACAAGAAGGTCTCTCAAAGGTAGCTTCCATGGTGGAGCCGATGACATATTCACCAGATCTGCATACCAAGTCCTGCGTGGCCACGCAGGAGCTATCAAAATCACCGACGCCCTCTCCTGATTGATCCTGGCTACCAGCCTGGGGATGAGAGGAAACGGCGGGAACACATAAGCTAGTTTGAAGGTCCAAGGTGCTACTAGTGCATCCACTAGAGCCGCCTTGGGATCCCTGGATCTGTATCCGTAGTAAGGAACTCTGAAGTTCTGACGAGAGGCCATCAGATCCATGTCTGGAATGCCCCACGGTTGAGTGACTTGGGCAAAGATTTCCGGATGGAGTTCCCACTCCCCCGGATGCAATGTCTGACGACTCAGAAAATCCGCTTCCCAATTTTCCACTCCTGGGATGTGGATAGCAGACAGGTGGCAGGAGTGAGACTCCGCCCATAGAATGATTTTGGTCACTTCTTCCATCGCTAGGGAACTCCTTGTTCCCCCCTGATGGTTGATGTATGAACTTGGCCCTCGCTAGCTGAGGCCAAGCTTTGAGAGCATTGAATATCGCTCTCAGTTCCAGAATATTTATCGGTAGAAGAGATTCTACCCGAGACCAAAGACCCTGAGCTTTCAGGGATCCCCAGACCGCGCCCCAGCCCATCAGACTGGCGTCGGTCGTGACAATGACCCACTCTGGTCTGCGGAAGGTCATCCCTTGTGACAGGTTGTCCAGGGACAGCCACCAACGGAATGAGTCTCTGGTCCTCTGATTTGCTTGTATCTTCGGAGACAAGTCTGAATAGTCCCCATTCCACTGACTGAGCATGAACAGTTGTAATGGTCTTAGATGAATGCGCACAAAAGGAACTATGTCCATTGCCGCTACCATCAAACCTATCACTTCCATGCACTGCGCTATGGAAGGAAGAGGAACGGAATGAAGTATCCGACAAGAGTCTAGAAGTTTTGTTTTTCTGGCTTCTGTCAGAAAAATCCTCATTTCTAAGGAGTCTATTATAGTTCCCAAGAAGGGAACCCTCGTTGACGGAGATAGAGAACTCTTTTCCACGTTCACTTTCCATCCGTGAGATCTGAGAAAGGCCAGGACAATGTCCGTGTGAGCCTTTACTTGAGGAAGGGACGACGCTCGAATCAGAATGTCGTCCAAGTAAGGTACTACAGCAATGCCCCTTGGTCTTAGCACCGCCAGAAGGGACCCTAGTACCTATGAGAAAATCCTAGGAGCAGTGGCTAATCCGAAAGAAAATGCCACGAACTGGAAATGCTTGTCCAGGAATGCAAACCTTAGGAACCGATGATGTTCCTTGTGGATAGGAATATGTAGATACGCATCCTTGAAATCCACCTTGGTCATGAATTGACCTTCCTGGATGGAAGGAAGAAGTGTTCGAATGGTTTCCATCTTGAACGATGGAACCTTGAGAAACTTGTTCAAGATCTTGAGATCTAAGATTGGTCTGAACGTTCCCTCTTTTTTGGGAACTATGAACAGATTGGAGTAGAACCCCATCCCTTGTTCTCCTAATGGAACAGGATGAATCACTCCCATTTTTAGCAGGTCTTCTACCCAATGTAAGAATGCCTGTCTTCTTATGTGGTCTGAAGACAACTGAGACCTGTGGAACCTCCCCCTTGGAGGAAGCCCCTTGAACTCCAGAGAATAACCTTGGGAGACTATTTCTAGCGCCCAAGGATCCAGAACATCTCTTTCCCAAGCCTGAGCGAAGAGAGAGAGTCTGCCCCCCACCAGATCCGGTCCCGGATCGGGGGCCCGCATTTCATGCTGTCTTGGTAGCAGTGGCAGGTTTCCTGGCCTGCTTTCCTTTGCTCCAGCCTTGCATAGGTCTCCAGGCTGGATTGGCTTGAGAAGTATTACCTTCCTGCTTAGAGGACGTAGCCCTTGGGGCTGATCCGTTTCTGCGAAAGGGACGAAACTTAGGTTTATTTTTGGTCTTGAAAAGACCTATCCTGAGGAAGGGCGTGGCCCTTGCCCCCAGTGATATCAGAGATAATCTCTTTCAAGTCAGGGCCAAAGAGTGTTTTCCCCTTGAAAGGAATGTCAAGCAATTTGTTCTTGGAAGACGCATCCGCTGCCCAAGATTTTAACCAAAGCGCTCTGCGCCACAATAGCAAACCCAGAATTTTTTCGCCGCTAACCTAGCCAATTGCAAGGTGGCGTCTAGGGTGAAAGAATTAGCCAATTTAAGAGCACGAATTCTGTCCATAATCTCCTCATAAGAAGAAGAATTACTAATAATCGCCTTTCCTAGCTCATCAAACTAGAAACACGCGGCTGCAGTGACAGGGACAATGCATGCAATTGGTTGTAGAAGGGAACCTTGCTGAACAAACATCTTTAGCAGACCTTCTAATTTTTTATCCATAGGATCTTGGAAAGCACAACTATCTTCTATGGGTATAGTGGCGCGCTTGTGTAGAGTAGAAACCGCCCACTCGACCTTGGGGACTGTCTGCCATCAGTCCTTTCTGGGGTCGACTATAGGAAAACAATTTTATAAATATGGGGGGAGGTACTAAAGGTATACCGGGCCTGTCCCATTCTTTACTAACAATGTACGCCACCCGCTTGGATATAGGAAAAGCTTCGGGGGGCCCCGGGGCCTCTAAGAACTTTTCCATTTTACATAGTGGTTCTGGAATGACCAGATAATCACAATCATCCAAATTGGATAACACCTCCTTAAGCAGAGCGCGGAGATGTTCCAACTTAAATTTAAAAGTAATCACATCAGGTTCAGCTTGTTGAGAAATGTTTCCTGAATCTGAAATTTCTCCCTCAGACAAAACCTCCCTGGCCCCCTCAGACTGGTGTAGGGGCCCTTCAGAAACCATATCATCAGCGTTCTCATGCTCTACAGAATTTTCTAAAACAGAGCAGTCGCGCTTTCGCTGATAAGTGGGCATATTGGCTAAAATGTTTTTGATAGAATTATCCATTACAGCCGTTAAATGTTGCATAGTAAGGAGTATTGGCGCACTAGATGTACTAGGGGCCTCCTGTATGGGCAAGACTGGTGTAGACGAAGGAGGGGATGATGCAGTACCATGCTTACTCCCCTCACTTGAGGAATCATCTTGGGCATCATTTTTACTAAATTTTTTTTTTTTTTTTATGACATAAAATACATATAGTTAAATGAGAAGGAACCTTGGTTTCCCCACAGTCAGAACACAATCTATCTGGTAGTTCAGACATGTTAAACAGGCATAAACTTGATAACAAAGCACAAAAAACGTTTTAAAATAAAACCGTTACTGTCACTTTAAATTTTAAACTAAACACACTTTATTATTGCAATTGCGAAAAAGTATGAAGGAATTGTTCAAAATTCACCAAAATTTCACCACAGTGTCTTAAAGCCTTAAAAGTATTGCACACCAAATTTGGAAGCTTTAACCCTTAAAATAACGGAACCGGAGCCGTTTTTATATTTAACCCCTTTACAGTCCCTGGAATCTGCTTTGCTGAGACCCAACCAAGCCCAAAGGGGAATACGATACCAAATGATGCCTTCAGAAAGACTTTTCTATGTATCAGAGCTCCACACACATGCAGCTGCATGCCATGCTGTCCTCAAAAACAAGTGCGCCATACCGGCGCGAAAATGAGGCTCTGACTATGATTAGGGAAAGCCCCTAAAGAATAAGGTGTCTAAAACAGTGCCTGCCAATATAATCATATCAAAATACCCAGAATAAATGATTCCTCAAGGCTAAATATGTGTTAATAATGAATCGATTTAGCCCAGAAAAAGTCTACAGTCTTAATAAGCCCTTGTGAAGCCCTTATTTACTATCTTAATAAACATGGCTTACCGGATCCCATAGGGAAAATGACAGCTTCCAGCATTACATCGTCTTGTTAGAATGTGTCATACCTCAAGCAGTAAGAGACTGCACACTGTTCCCCCAACTGAAGTTAATTGCTCTCAACAGTCCTGTGTGGAACAGCCATGGATTTTAGTTACGGTGCTAAAATCATTTTCCTCATACAAACAGAAATCTTCATCTCTTTTCTGTTTCTGAGTAAATAGTACATACCAGCACTATTTTAAAATAACAAACTCTTGATTGAATAATAAAAACTACAGTTAAACACTAAAAAACTCTAAGCCATCTCCGTGGAGATGTTGCCTGTACAACGGCAAAGAGAATGACTGGGGTAGGCGGAGCCTAGGAGGGATCATGTGACCAGCTTTGCTGGGCTCTTTGCCATTTCCTGTTGGGGAAGAGAATATCCCACAAGTAAGGATGACGCCGTGGACCGGACACACCTATGTTGGAGAAACTGCTCCCTCCACCTTAGGGACAGTCTGCCATAAGTCCCGTGTAGTGGCATCTATTGGAAAAAATTTTCTAAATATAGGAGGTGGGGAAAAGGGCACACCGGGCCTATCCCACTCCTTACTAATAATTTCTGTAAGCCTTTTAGGTATTGGAAAAACATCAGTACTCACCGGCACTGCATAGTATTTATCCAGCCTACACAATTTCTCTGGCACTGCAATTGTGTCACAGTCATTCAGAGCAGCTAATACCTCCCCAAGCAATACACAGAGGTTCTCAAGCTTAAATTTAAAATTAGAAATCTCTGAATCAGGTCTCCCCGATTCAGAGACGTCACCCACAGACTGAAGCTCTCCGTCCTCAGGTTCTGCATATTGTGACGCAGTATCAGACATGGCTCTTACAGCATCTACGCGCTCTGTATCTAGTCTAACCCCAGAGCTATCGCGCTTGCCTCTCAATTCAGGCAATCTGGATAATACCTCTGACAGGGTATTATTCATGATTGCAGCCATGTCCTGCAAAGTAATCGCTATGGGCGTCCCTGATGTACTTGGCGCAATATTAGCGTGCGTCCCTTGAGCGGGAGGCGAAGGGTCCGACACGTGGGGAGAGTTAGTCGACATAACTTCCCCCTCGACAGACCCCTCTGGTGACAATTCTTTTATAGATAAAGACTGATCTTTACTGTTTAAGGTGAAATCAATACATTTAGTACACATTCTCCTATGGGGCTCCAACATGGCTTTTAAACATAATGAACAAGTATCCTCTGTTTCAGACATGTTTGTACAGACTAGCAATGAGACTATCAAGCTTGGAAAACACTTTAAAGCAAGTTAACAAGCAATATAAAAAACGTTACTGTGCCATTAAGAGAAACAAATTTTGACAAATTTGAAATAACAGTGAAAAAAGGCAGTTACACTAACAAAATTTTTACAGTGTATGTAACAAGTCAGCAGAGCATTGCACCCACTTGCAAATGGATGATTAACCCCTTAATAACAAAAACAGAATAATAAATGACAAAAACGTTTTTTAAACACAGTCACAACAACTGCCACAGTGTACTGTGGTTGTTACCCTCCTCAAACACGACTTTGAAGCCTTTTGAGCCCTTCAGAGATGTCCTGTATCATGCAGAGGGAAGCTGAATGTCTCTGTCAGTATTTTTAGCTACACAGAAAAGCACTAAAATAGGCCCTTCCCACTCATATTGCAACAGTGGAAAGCTTCAGGAAACTGTTTCTAGGCAAAAATCAAGCCAACCATGTGGAAAAAAACTAGGCCCCAATAAGTTTTGTCACCAAACATATATAAAAACGATTAACATGCCAGCAAACGCTTTATATTACACTTTTATAAGAGTATGTATCTCTGTTAATAAGCCTGATACCAGTCGCTATCACTGCATTTAAGGCTTAACTTACATTAATCCGGTATCAGCAGCATTTTTCTAGCAAATTCCATCCCTTGAAATATATTAACTGCACATACCTTATTGCAGGAAAACCTGCACGCCATTCCACCTCTGAAGTTACCTCACTCCTCAGAATATGTGAGAACGGCAGTGGATCCTAGTTACTTCTGCTAAGATCATAGAAATATTGTAGGAAGAACAAACCAAGCGCTTGGGGTAATCCCTAAAGTCGCTCTACACAGAGGTGTTCTAGCTCACCTATGAGGGGTATTGTGGATCAAGTAAACAACGTGTAAAGCGCCAGTGGGTTGAATAAGATATAAAAGGGTTTAATATAAAATTTAAAAGTACAAAAACATGTGGTCTATCTAACCATCTGAGGATATATTCAAACACGGTCACAGTAAATAGAGCATTACACAATGTTATGCAAAAAATAAAACTGGTAAGATTAAAACAAGTACGTAAAATTAGGTGCACCTAAAGATGTATAGAGTACCGTCTAGAGGTAAAAGCGGAGCCGTGTCCTACTCCCTGTAATCCGTAAACAAAGTTAAAGTCAAATATAATGTCAATTGTGTCCAAGAAGTGAATAAAGTGATGAGTGGCTCCGATGTGTGTTTGTGAATAATCCAGTGAGTGTGCACAAAAAGTAAAAGTAAAAATAAAAATAAGAAAAAATATATGCAAAAATGTAAAAAGTAAAAAAATATAAAAAACAGAATTTATGCTTACCTGATAAATTACTTTCTCCAACGGTGTGTCCGGTCCACGGCGTCATCCATAACTTGTGGGAATATTCTCTTCCCCAACAGGAAATGGCAAAGAGCACAGCAAAAGCTGTCCATATAGCCCCTCCCAGGCTCCGCCCCCCCAGTCATTCGACCGACGGTTAGGAGAAAAAAAGGAGAAACTATAGGGTGCCGTGGTGACTGTAGTGTATAGAGAAAGAAATTTTTCAAACCTGGCTGATGATGCTTTTCAGCCAGAAAGAAAGAGAGGTAGCAGTAGCTTTTTGTCCTCTCCTCTTACCAGAATAAACGACAAACAAAGAAGTTTGTCTGAAATCCTTTGTTGCTTCTAAATAGAACTTTAAAGCACGGACTACATCTAAATTGTGTAACAAACGTTCCTTCTTTGAAACTGGATTCGGACACAAAGAAGGAACAACTATTTCCTGGTTAATATTCTTGTTGGAAACAACTTTTGGAAGAAAACCAGGCTTGGTACGCAAAACAACCTTATCTGCATGGAACACCAGATATGGTGGATCACACTGCAAAGCAGATAATTCAGAAACTCTTCTAGCAGAAGAAATAGCAACCAAAAACAGAACTTTCCAAGATAGTAACTTGATATCTATGGAATGTAAGGGTTCAAACGGAACCCCTTGAAGAACTGAAAGAACTAAATTTAGACTCCAGGGAGGAGTCAAGGGTCTGTAAACAGGCTTGATTCTGACCAAAGCCTGTACAAAAGCTTGTACATCTGGCACAGCTGCCAGTCGTTTGTGTAACAAGACAGATAAAGCAGAAATCTGTCCTTTTAGAGAACTCGCTGACAATCCCTTATCCAAACCTTCTTGGAGAAAGGAGAGGATCTTAGGAATTTTAATCTTAATCCAGGAGAATCCCTTGGATTCACACCAACAGATATATCTTTTCCATATTTTATGGTAAATCTTTCTAGTCACAGGTTTTCTGGCTTGGACCAGAGTATCTATCACTGAATCTGAAAACCCACGCTTGGATAAAATCAAACGTTCAATTTCCAAGCAGTCAGCTGCAGAGAAACTAGATTTGGATGTTCGAATGGACCTTGTACTAGAAGATCCTGTCTCAAAGGTAGCTTCCATGGTGGAGCCGATGACATATTCACCAGGTCTGCATACCAAGTCCTGCGCGGCCACGCAGGAGCTATCAGAATCACCGAGGCCTTCTCCTGTTTGATCCTGGCTACAAGCCTGGGAAGGAGAGGGAACGGTGGAAACGCATAAGCTAGGTTGAACGACCAAGGCGCCACTAATGCATCCACTAGAGTCGCCTTGGGATCCCTGGATCTGGACTCGTAGCAAGGAACCTTGAAGTTCTGACGAGACGCCATCAGATCCATGTCTGGAATGCCCCATAATTGAGTCAACTGGGCAAACACCTCCAGGTGGAGTTCCCACTCCGCCAGATGGAAAGTCTGACGACTCAGATAATCCGCCTCCCAGTTGTCTACTCCTGGGATGTGGATTGCAGATAGGTGGTAGGAGTGATCCTCTGCCCATTTGATGATTTTGGATACCTCTCTCATCGCCAAGGAACTCCTTGTTCCCCCCTGATGGTTGATGTAAGCTACAGTCGTCATGTTGTCTGACTGGAATCTTATGAATCCGGCCTTCGCTAGTTGAGGCCAAGCCCGGAGAGCATTGAATATCGCTCTCAGTTCCAGGATGTTGATCGGGAGAAGAGACTCTTCCCGAGACCATAAACCCTGAGCTTTCAGGGAATCCCAGACCGCGCCCCAGCCTAATAGACTGGCGTCGGTCGTGACAATGACCCACTCTGGTCTGCGGAAACTCATTCCCTGAGACAGGTGATCCTGGGACAACCACCAACGGAGTGAGTCTCTGGTCATCTGGTCTACTTGAATCTTTGGAGACAAGTCTGTATAGTCCCCATTCCACTGCTTGAGCATGCACAGTTGTAATGGTCTTAGATGAATTCGAGCAAAAGGAACTATGTCCATTGCTGCAACCATCAACCCTACTACTTCCATGCACTGAGCTATGGAAGGCTGCAGAATAGAGTGAAGAACTTGACAAGCGTTTAGAAGCTTTGACTTTCTGACTTCTGTCAGGAAGATCTTCATTTCTAAAGAAGCTATTATTGTTCCCAAAAAGGGAACTCTTGTCGACGGAGACAGGGAACTCTTTTCTACGTTCACCTTCCACCCGTGAGATCTGAGAAAGGCTAGAACAATGTCTGTATGAGCCTTTGCTTTGGAAAGAGACGACGCTTGGATTAGAATGTCGTCCAGATAAGGTGCCACTGCAATACCCCTTGGTCTTAGAACCGCTAGAAGGGACCCGAGCAACTTTGTGAAAATTTTTGGAGCAGTGGCTAGCCCGAATGGGAAAGCCACGAACTGATAATGTTTGTCCAGAAAGGCAAACCTTAGGAACTGATGATGATCTTTGTGGATAGGAATATGTAGATACGCATCCTTTAAATCCACGGTAGTCATAAATTGACCCTCCTGGATTGTAGGTAAAATTGTTCGAATGGTTTCCATTTTGAACGATGGAACTCTGAGAAATTTGTTTAGAATTTTTAAATCCAGAATTGGTCTGAAAGTTCCCTCTTTTTTGGGAACTACAAACAGATTTGAGTAAAACCCCTGACCTTGTTCCACAGTTGGAACTGGGTGTATCACTCCCATCTTTAACAGGTCTTCTACACAATGTAAGAATGCCTGTCTCTTTATTTGGTTTGAAGATAAGTGAGACATGTGGAACCTTCCCCTTGGGGGTAGTTCCTTGAATTCTAGAAGATAACCATGAGAGACTATTTCTAGTGCCCAGGGATCCTGAACATCTCTTGCCCAAGCCTGAGCAAAGAGAGAGAGTCTGCCCCCTACTAGATCCGGTCCCGGATCGGGGGCTACCCCTTCATGCTGTTTTGGTAGCAGCAGCAGGCTTCTTGGCCTGTTTACCCTTGTTCCAGCCTTGTATTGGTTTCCAAGCTGGTTTAGTCTGGGAAGCGTAACCCTCTGGTCTAGAGGCTGCAGAGTTGGAAGCCGGTCCGTTCCTGAAATTGCGAAAGGAACGAAAATTGGACTTATTCTTAGCCTTGAAAGGTCTATCTTGTGGGAGGGCATGGCCCTTTCCCCCCGTGATGTCTGAAATAATCTCTTTCAATTCTGGCCCAAAAAGGGTCTTACCTTTGAAAGGGATATTAAGCAATTTTGTCTTGGAAGATACATCCGCCGACCAAGACTTTAGCCAGAGCGCTCTGCGCGCCACAATTGCAAACCCTGAATTTTTCGCCGCTAACCTCTCTAACTGCAAAGCGGCGTCTAAAATAAAGGAATTAGCTAACAAGTGCGTGAATTCTGTCCATGACTTCCTCATACAGAGTCTCCCTACTGAGCGACTTTTCCAGTTCCTCGAACCAGAACCACGCCGTTGTAGTGACAGGAATAATGCACAAAATAGGTTGAAGGAGGTAACCTTGCTGTACAAAAATCTTTTTAAGCAAACCCTCCAATTTTTTATCCATAGGATCTTTGAAAGCACAATTGTCCTCAATGGGAATGGTTGTGCGCTTGGCTAGAGTAGAAACCGCCCCCTCGACCTTAGGGACTGTTTGCCATAAGTCCTTCCTGGGGTCGACCATAGGGAACAATTTCTTAAATATAGGAGGAGGGACAAAAGGTATGCCTGGCTTCTCCCACTCCATATTCACTATGTCCGCCACCCGTTTAGGTATCGGAAAGGCATCAGGGTGCACCGGGACCTCTAGGAACTTGTCCATCTTGCACAATTTTTCTGGGATGACCAGATTGTCACAATCATCCAGAGTAGATAGCACCTCCTTAAGTAATGCGCGGAGATGCTCTAATTTAAATTTAAATGTCACAACATCAGGTTCTGCCTGCTGAGAAATTCTTTCTGTATCAGAAATTTCTCCATCTGACAAACTGCCACTTCAGACTGGTGTGAGGGTATGACAGAAAAATTATCATCAGCGCCCTCCTGCTCTACAGTGTTTAAAACAGAGCAATCGCGCTTTCTCTTGATAAAGGCCTATGATAGAAGGCCGAAACGCGTCAACAGTATTGGTAAGCCTTATTTTAATTTGTTATATTGGGTCACTAGCAATATTGCACTATGTCATATTATTTTCCACAGGTATTTGAAGAAGATTAGAAGATCCTATACACCAAAGGAACAACTAACCACTTTTTTGTTCTCTGTTTGGTTTTTTATATTTTTATACTTTTTTCACTTTTTCACACATGCAATCACTCTTCACGATTTTTCAAGATTTGGCAAATATGAATCATCTATGAAGGTTTAACACAACTTTGTATTTTTATATTTTTGTACTTTTTACATTTTTGCATATATTTTTTCTTATTTTTATTTTTACTTTTTGTGCACACTCACTGGATTATTCACGAACACACATCGGAGCCACTCATCACTTTATTCACTTCTTGGACACAATTGACATTATATTTGACTTTGACTTTGTTTATGGATTACAGGGAGTAGGACACGTCTCCGCTTTTACCTCTAGACGGTACTCTATACATCTTTAGGTGCACCTAATTTTACGTACTTGTTTTAATCTTACCTGTTTTATTTTTTGCATAACATTGTGTAATGCTCTATTTACTGTGACCGTGTTTGGATATATCCTCAGATGGTTAGATAGACCACATGTTTTTGTACTTTTAAATTTTATATTAAACCCTTTTACTTGATCCATAAGATCATAGAAATCACAGGCAGATTCTTCTTCTAATGCTGCCTGAGATGAAACAGTACACTCCGGTACCATTTAAAAATAACAAACTTTTGATTGAAGTTAAAAAACTAACTATAATACACCACTCTCCTCTTACTACGTCCATCTTTGTTGAGAGTTGCAAGAGAATGACTGGATATGGCAGTGAGGGGAGGAGCTATATAGCAGCTCTGCTGTGGGTGATCGTCTTGCAACTTCATGTTGGGAAGGAGAATATCCCACAAGTAATGGATGATCCGTGGACTGGATATACTTAACAAGAGAAATATATATATATATATATATATATATATATACACACGATCACTGGATGTTACCCACAGCTGGCAGCTGTAAATCCTGGGATATCCAAAAAAGCGGGAAGACACAGGATTTCCTCAATCGCCTTTTTTCAGCAAGGAAAGGCTAAATACCAAACGTTTCGGCTCTCGCAGGAGCCTTTCTCAATGGAAGCCAAACAGACATACAGTAAACACCCAAGACCCTCCCCTAAATACCAGCATGACCTAGTATGTACCAATCAGAAAGCAGCAACTATGCATCTCAATCATAAAGGTAACACCTGTGCACCATGCTTTCAGTATGGGTGATTGAGGATGACATCATCAAACCGCATCAGCCTGAGCATACATAAACACAGCCGGTTGTCATAGAGACAGATGCAGCAGACATACGTACAGCTGTTACACTAGCAGCAGAAGAAACATGTAAACGTAGAGCCGCTGTCAGAGTGATATTATACCAAAAATGCAAACAAATCACCCAGATTAAGTGACTAAACATATATAAATATACACTATCAGAAAAATAAAGAGAATATCAGAAGCACAACATCGCACAACACTTAGTAGTAAATAAAACTACAGAATCTGGGTTACTCTCTATACCCACACAGTATCAGGATAACGCCAGAGGAACATGTAGTGAAAGCATTCATATGTGAATTAACCTAGACACATTTATCAGGAGGAAGGGCGCAAAGCGCCCCAGGGGTATGCTAAATAGAATGAATTAAATGAAAAGGATGACTCCCAAACATGCCTGGTTAGGCCCTATAACAGCAGCCAATGACTATGTTAGTGTTTAGACCACGGGGGGGTAACCATGTCCAGACTGAATATCCACCGAGCTTCCGTTCGCAATAACGTCAGTGCCCTGTTGCCTCCACGTCTTGGACGAGGTACATGATCTATAAGCATGGTTCGCAAGGAGGAGATAGGGTGGCCTGCAGTTAGAAAGTGACGGGCTGCCAGCTGTTCTGAATGTCCTTTATCCAAAGCCTGACGTATGGCTGTTTTGTGATTGGCCAGCCGTTCCATGAATCTAGTCACAGTCTTACCTATGTAATACAGGGAGCACAGGCAAATAGTGGCATACACAATAAAGTCTGAGGTGCAGGTTAATCTGTGTTTGATAGAGAATCTCCTGTTAGTGTGTGGGTGGCAAAAAACATAATTTATGCTTACCTGATAAATTTATTTCTCTTGTGGTGTATTCAGTCCACGGATCATCCATTACTTATGGGAATATATTCCCTTCCCAACAGGAAGTTGCAAGAGGATCACCCAAAGCAGAGCTGCTATATAGCTCCTCCCCTCACATGTCATATCCAGTCATTCGACCGAAACAAGACAAGAAAGGAGAAACCATAGGGAGCAGTGGTGACTGGAGTTTTAATTAAAATTTAGATCTGCCTTAAAAAAGACAGGGCGGGCCGTGGACTGAATACACCACAAGAGAAATAAATTTATCAGGTAAGCATAAATTATGTTTTCTCTTGTTAAGTGTATTCAGTCCACGGATCATCCATTACTTATGGGATACCAATACCAAAGCTAAAGTACACGGATGATGGGAGGGACAAGGCAGGAACTTAAACGGAAGGAACCACTGCCTGTAGAACCTTTCTCCCAAAAACAGCCTCCGAAGAAGCAAAAGTGTCAAATTTGTAAAATTTTGAAAAAGTGTGAAGTGAAGACCAAGTTGCAGCCTTGCAAATCTGTTCAACAGAGGCCTCATTCTTAAAGGCCCAGGTGGAAGCCACAGCTCTAGTGGAATGAGCTGTAATTCTTTCAGGGGGCTGCTGTCCAGCAGTCTCATAGGCTAAACGTATTATGCTACGAAGCCAAAAGGAGAGAGAGGTTGCCGAAGCTTTTTGACCTCTCCTCTGTCCAGAGTACACGACAAACAGGGAAGAAGTTTGACGAAAATCTTTAGTTGCCTGTAAATAGAACTTCAGGGCACGGACTACGTCCAGATTATGCAAAAGTCGTTCCTTCTTTGAAGAAGGATTAGGACATAATGATGGAATAACAATCTCCTGATTGATATTCCTGTTAGAAACTACCTGTTACGGTTACCCTTAGTCTCGCTGAGAGATGGACCGCTTAGTAGCCTGGATCCCTATTGCTAAAGAGGGGAGAAGCTGCTTTCCATAGTATTCTATATGAGTCTCGCAAATATAGAATAATCTCCCTTAGCTGCAGTACAGCTAGGATACCCTTCTGCCCACAAAAACGAGTCAACGCTGCGATTGAGGGTCAAACAAGAACTCAGGACTGGGATGCCCAGCCTGCTTTTTATTAAGGTTACATGCACACAGGGCACTCCCAGGGGGAGAGGGGGGGAAGCACAAAATCCCCCATCACACATTTAGATAGAGAGCACTGTCCTTTGACAGGCCACAATAGGATTACAGTACTTAAGATAACAAGTTTACAAGTTCATCTTATCAATTAGCAGTCTGGCTCCAGAGGTGATTAGACAATAGTTTCTAAAAGCTGAAAAAAAAGAGTTAACTCTTTATGAAATGAAACTTGTTACGGTTTTCTTGGAGCCCTTCTTAGGCGCTGGCTTGCTGGTTCAGGCATTGCTGCTGGGAAATAAGCTCTTCACAACAAAATAACTAATGCTTCTGTAACATTGCTCCCTTTCTGTGGAACACTCTGGCAGACACGGTCTGACCCCTTTTCGGGGCAGACTAAGGCTGTCCAGACCGCTGGTTATGCGGGGCTGAGGTCGGTTTGTCTGGACAACCCGTCGGCGTTGCCATTCTGTTTCCCAGGTCTGTAAGTAATGGTGAAATTGAAGGTTTGCAACGATAAGCTCCAACGTAATAGCCTGCCGTTATCTCCAGAGACCCGGTTCAGCCACACCAACGGGTTATGGTCGGTGACCAGAGTGAACTCCTGACCATATAAATAGGGAGTCAATTTCTTTAATGCCCACACCAAAGCCAAACACTCCTTTTCGACCGCTGCATAGCTGACTTCGCGGGGCAGGAGCTTCCGGCTGATGTAGGCAACTGGATGCTCCCCTCCATCTTCGCCTACTTGGCTGAGGACGGCTCCCAGCCCGAACATGGAAGCATCTGTGTCTCCCGCACTGGTGAAAGCTCTCGCTCCGTCCGGGCTTGGGCCCGTGTAGTCACTGGGTCCGCCTCGTTGTTGCATACTGGAGCATAGGCAGAAGTCATGGGGCCCAAATCGTTGCCCAGTAGTACTTCGGCAGGTAAATTATCCATTAGGCCCACGTTCACAGCCCCCTTTCCCGCTCCCCAATCAAGATGCACTTTAGCTGTTGGAATTTTGTACACATCCCCCCCCGCCACTCTAACGGCCACCGTCTGTCCGGATCGCTTGTGCTCTGGCACCAAATGACTCTGTACCAGCGTGATAGTAGCCCCTGTGTCTCGCAATCCCTCGGTAGATCGCCCCTCGAGCCATACCCTCTGCCGATGGTGCTGGCGGTTATCTGAGGCAGCATATACAGGGTCTGCCTCGTGAAGCGGCCCCACATATCCCTCCATAGGGGCCTCTTGGTTAACACAGAGGGCCCGGGCCGGACGATAGGACCCAGAGGGGTAATTGTAATTCCTGGGTGTCTGGTGCGTATTAAGGGGGCAGCTAGCCATGAAATGCCCTGGTTGCTTGCATCGGTGGCAAGTCGGTCTGGGACGCTCAGAGCTGTTATTGGGTGGTCCTGAGTGTCGGACGGGCCCTGTGGGCACCGGGGCTCGGAATTCAGCACGAGGGGGTGCACGGTAAACCTCTCTGGGTTCGACCCGTGCTGGAGCTCGGTAGTTCATGGGTTCGTGAAGACGGGAGTCATAATGTTCATCGGCCAATTTGGCTGCTTCTTCTAAGGTAGAAGGCCGCCTGTCTCGCAGCCATTCCTTCCCTTGCTGTTCCATGCCATTATAAAAATGTTCTAAGAGAAACAATTGTAAAATTTCCTCCCCAGTCACCGCTTTACTTCCGCTCAGCCAGTGATTTGCCGCTCTCCGCATTCGGTGCGCCCATTCCATATGGGTATCGTTAGGCTTCTTTTCCGTGCCCCGAAACTGTCGGCGATACGTGTCCGGAGTTACAGCGTATCGTCGCAACAGTGTCTCCTTAACTAGCTCATACTGTGTCACTTCATCAGCACCCAGAGTACGAAAGGCTTCCAGGGCTCGCCCGGATAGTTTCCCAGACAATATCGTGGGCCACTCTCTGTTGGGAATCTGGTGCAGGGCACATTGCCTTTCGAAGTCCGCCAAATATTCATCAATCCCTGTCTCGCTCTCTAAGAAGGGTCGAAATGCCGCATAGGGTATCTTGGGCCTCCCAGCATTTTCGACAGGGATGATTACCTGCGGGGCTTCAGCATTGCGGTGTGCGTTCGCTAGGTTGAGTTCGTGGGCTCGAGTCTCTCGTATATCCTTGTCCGCCTCCGCCATCAACTGCTGTACCAATTCCATGGAGGGGTTCGGCCCGTATAATGAGAGCCTTTCCCGAACAATCCTGGTTTTTTCGTCACTAATCGTGGTCGGTGTTTCCGCCATTGTGAAGCTCTGATCCAGTTCGGTCAATTCTGTGATCAGCTCTCTCCTCGGCCGGTTGCTGGCGTACCCCCCTCTGCTTTCAAGTAAATCCTTTAGGGTTGTACGCTTCAATTTTTCGTAAGCGCTCTCCATCCGTTCTGTACCTCTCCTAGGAAATCCAGGAAAATCCCACCGCTGCCACCAAAAAAAACCCAGGTTTAGTACGCAGAACTACCTTGTCTGAATGGAAAATCAGATAAGGAGAATCACAATGTAAGGCAGATAGCTCAGAGACTCTTCGAGCCGAGGAAATAGCAATCAAAAACAGAACTTTCCAAGATAAAAGCTTAATATCAATGGAATGAAGGGGTTCAAACGGAACCCCTTGAAGAACTTTAAGAACCAAGTTTAAGCTCCACGGAGGAGCAACAGTCTTAAACACAGGCTTAATCCTAGCCAAAGCCTGACAAAAAGCCTGGACGTCTGGAACTTCTGCCAGACGTTTGTGTAAGAGAATAGACAGAGCAGAAATCTGTCCCTTTAACGAACTAGCAGATAAGCCCTTTTCTAAACCCTCTTGTAGAAAGGACAATATCCTAGGAATCCTAACCTTACTCCATGAGTAACTCTTGGATTCGCACCAATATAAATATTTACGCCATATCTTATGGTAAATTTTTCTGGTAACAGGCTTCCGTGCCTGTATTAAGGTATCAATAACTGACTCCGAGAAGCCACGCTTTGATAGGATCAGGCGTTCAATCTCCATGCAGTCAGCCTCAGAGAAATTAGATTTGGATGGTTGAAAGGACCTTGTATTAGAAGGTCCTGCCTCAGAGGCAGAGACCAATGTGGACAGGACGACATGCCCACTAGGTCTGCATACCAGGTCCTGCGTGGCCACGCAGGCGCTATCAGAATCACCGATGCTCTCTCCTGTTTGATCTTGGCAATCAGTCGAGGTAGCAGCGGAAATGGTGGAAACACATAAGCCATGTTGAAAACCCAAGGGGCTGCCAGAGCATCTATCAGCGCCGCTCCCGGGTCCCTGGACCTGGATCCGTAACAAGGAAGCTTGGCGTTCTGGCGAGACGCCATGAGATCCAGTTCTGGTTTGCCCCAACGATGAATCAGTTGAGCGAAGACCTCCGGATGAAGTTCCCACTCCCCCGGATGAAAAGTCTGGCGACTTAGAAAGTCCGCCTCCCAGTTCTCCACGCCTGGGATGTAGATCGTTGACAGGTGGCAAGAGTGAGATTCTGCCCAGCGAATTATCTTTGAGACTTCTAACATCGCTAGGAAACTCCTGGTTCCCCCTTGATGGTTGATGTAAGCCACAGTCGTGATGTTGTCCGACTGAAATCTGATGAACCTCAGTGTTGCTAACTGAGGCCAAGCTAGGAGAGCATTGAATATTGCTCTTAACTCCAGAATATTTATTGGGAGGAGTTTCTCCTCCTGAGTTCCAGACTGCGCCCCAACCTAGAAGGCTGGCATCTGTTGTTACAATCGTCCAATCTGGCCTGCGAAAGGTCATCCCTTTGGACAGATGGACCCGAGAAAGCCACCAGAGAAGAGAATCTCTGGTCTCTTGATCCAGATTTAGTAGAGGGGACAAATCTGAGTAATCCCCATTCCACTGACTTAGCATGCATAATTGCAGCGGTCTGAGATGCAGGCGCGCAAATGGTACTATGTCCATTGCCGCTACCATTAAGCCGATTACTTCCATGCACTGAGCTACTGACGGGTGTGGAATGGAATGAAGGACACGGCAAGCATTTAGAAGTTTTGATAACCTGGACTTCGTCAGGTAAATTTTCATCTCTACAGAATCTATAAGAGTCCCTAGGAAGGGAACCCTTGTGAGTGGTAATAGAGAACTCTTTTCCACGTTCACCTTCCACCCATGCAACCTCAGAAATGCCAGAACTATCTCAGTATGAGACTTGGCAATTTGAAAACTTGACGCTTGTATCAGAATGTCGTCTAGGTACGGAGCCACCGCTATGCCTCGCGGTCTTAGCACCGCCAGAAGTGAGCCCAGAACCTTTGTAAAAATTCTCGGGGCAGTAGCTAACCTGAAGGGAAGAGCTACAAACTGGTAACGCCTGTCTAGAAAGGCAAATCTTAGGTACCGATAATGATCTTTGTGAATCGGTATATGAAGGTAGGCATCCTTTAATCTACTGTGGTCATGTATTGACCCTCTTGGATCATGGGTAGGATGGTTCGAATAGTTTCCATTTTGAATGATGGAACTCTTAGGAATTTGTTTAAGATTTTTAGGTCCAAGATTGGTCTGAAGGTTCCCTCTTTGTTGGGAACCACAAACAGATTTGAGTAAAAACCTTGCCCCTGTTCCGTCCGCGGAACTGGGTGGATCACCCCCATTACTAAGAGGTCTTGTACACAGCATAGAAATGCCTCTTTCTTTATTTGGTTTGCTGATAACCTTGAAAGATGAAATCTCCCTTGTGGAGGAGAAGCTTTGAAGTCCAGAAGATATCCCTGAGATATGATCTCCAACGCCCAGGGATCCTGGACATCTCTTGCCCAAGCCTGGGCGAAGAGAGAAAGTCTGCCCCCCACTAGATACGTTTCCGGATAGGGGGCCCTCTCTTCATGCTGTCTTAGGGGCAGAAGTAGGTTTTCTGGCCTGCTTGCCCTTGTTCCAGGACTGGTTAGCTTTCCAGCCCTGTCTGTAACGAGCAACAGTTCCTTCCTGTTTTGGAGCGGAGGAAGTTGATGCTGCTCCTGCCTTGAAGTTACGAAAGGCACGAAAATTAGACTGTTTGGCCTTTGATTTGGCCCTGTCCTGAGGAAGAGTATGACCCTTACCTCCAGTAATGTCAGCAATAATTTCTTTCAAGCCGGGCCCGAATAAGGTCTGCCCTTTGAAAGGAATATTAAGCAATTTAGATTTAGAAGTCACGTCAGCTGACCAGGATTTAAGCCATAGCGCTCTGCGCGCCTGGATGGCGAATCCGGAGTTCTTAGCCGTTAGTTTGGTTAAATGTACAACGGCATCAGAAACAAATGCATTAGCTAGCTTAAGTGCTTTAAGCTTGTCCATAATCTCATCCAATGGAGCTGTGTGAATGGCCTCTTCCAGAGACTCAAACCAGAATCCTGCAGCAGCAGTGACAGGCGCAATGCATGCAAGGGGCTGTAAGATAAAACCTTGTTGAACAAACATTTTCTTAAGGTAACCTTCTAATTTTTTATCCATTGGATCCGAAAAAGCACAACTATCCTCCACCGGGATAGTGGTACGTTTAGCTAAAGTAGAAACGGCTCCCTCCACCTTAGGGACCATCTGCCATAAGTCTCGTGTGGTGGCGTCTATTGGAAACATTTTTCTAAATATCGGAGAAGGGGAAAAGGGCACACCGGGTCTATCCCACTCCTTGCTAATAATCTCTGTAAGCCTTTTAGGTATAGGAAAAACGTCAGTACACACCGGTACCGCATAGTATCTATCCAGCCTACATAATTTCTCTGGAATTGCAACCGTGTTACAATCATTCAGAGCCGCTAATACCTACCCTAGCAATACACGGAGGTTCTCAAGCTTAAATTTAAAATTAGAAATCTCTGAATCCGGTCTCCCTGGATCAGATCCGTCACCCACAGAATGAAGCTCTCCGTCCTCATGTTCTGCAAATTGTGAGGCAGTATCGGACATGGCTCTCACATCATCAGCGCGCTCTGTCCTTAACCCAGAGCTATCGCGCTTGCCTCTTAATTCTGGCAATTTAGATAATACCTCTGTCATAACAGTAGCCATGTCTTGCAAAGTGATTTGTATGGGCCTCTCTGATGTACTTGGCGCCACAATATCACGCGCCTCCTGAGCGGGAGGCGAAGGTACTGACACGTGAGGAGAGTTAGTCGGCATAACTTCCCCCTCGTTGTCTGGTGATAATTTCTTTACAGATAAAGACTGACTTTTATTCAAAGTGACATCAATACACTTAGTACACATATTTCTATGGGGCTCCACATTGGCCTTCAAACATAGTGAACAAACAGATTCATCTGTGTCAGACATGTTTAAACAGACTAGCAATGAGACTAGCAAGCTTGGAAAATCCTTTCAAATAAGTTTACAAGCAATATAAAAAACGCTACTGCGCCTTTAAGAAGCACAAAAAAACTGTCACAGTTGAAATAACAATGAACCAAATCAGTTATAGCAACCAAATTTTCACAGTAAATGTATTAAGTTAGCAAAGCATTGCACCCACTAGCAAATGGATGATTAACCCCTTAATACCAAAAACGGATAATCAATTTAACAATTAACGTTTTTATCACAGTCAAACACACTGTCACAGGTCTGCTGTGACTGATTACCTCCCTCAAAATGAATTTTGAAGACCCCTGAGCTCTCTAGAGACGTCCTGGATCAAGGAGGAAGAAGCAGGAAGACTGTGACTGAATTTTTACTGCGCAAAAAAGCGCTAAAATAGGCCCCTCCCACTCATATTACAACAGTGGGAAACCTCAGTTAACCGTTTCTATGCAGAAATATACGTCAGCCATGTGGAAAAAATCATGCCCCAAAAGATTTATCACCAAAGTACCTCACAAAAACGAATAACATGCCAGTAAACGTTTTAAACATACATTTTAAAAGTTATGTAGTGTTATTAATAAGCCTGCTACCAGTCGCTTCTACTGCAGTTAAGGCTCATACATTACTTCAGTATTAACAGTATTTTCTTAGTCAAATTCCATTCCTTAGAAAATTACTTACTGCACATACATTCATCAGCCTGATACCAGTCGCTACTACTGCATTTAAGGCTGTACTTACATTACATCGGTATCAGCAGTATTTTCTTAGTCAATTCCATTCCTTAGAAAAATATTTTACTGCACATACCTCATCTGCAGGGGACCCCGCATGCTATTCCCTTTCTGAAGTTACCCCACTCCTCAGAATGTGCGAGAACAGCCAGTGGATCTTAGTTACTTCTGCTAAGATCATAGAAAACGCAGGCAGATTCTTCTTCTAAATACTGCCTGAGAGAAAAACAGCACACTCCGGTGCCATTTAAAATAACAAACTTTTGATTGAAGAAATAATTAAGTATAAAAACTCCACACTCCTCTCACACCTTCCTACTATGTTGAGAGTTGCAAGAGAATGACTGGATATGACATGTGAGGGGAGGAGCTATATAGCAGCTCTGCTTTGGGTGATCCTCTTGCAACTTCCTGTTGGGAAGGGAATATATTCCCATAAGTAATGGATGATCCGTGGACTGAATACACTTAACAAGAGAAAGTATTAACAGTAATAAGGCTATTGCAAGTTACACAATTTCCACAGCGAAAGCACCCAGGTTTGCCCTTAGGCAGCCACATTTGCTTCTCATAGCAGTGTGTGGGGTCATTTAAGACCAAAAGTTGCTAGCCCTCTTGTACACCATTCGTGGGGCCGGAGAGTCCATGAAAGGAAGGGTTGTATCCTTCAAGCTCACCATCCAATTTTTCTTAATGGTATTCACCACAGATTCTGATACTGGGGTGTAGGTAGTCAGAAAGTTTAAACAATGTGACATTTGTTAAGGTGTTTTCCTGGTTGTAAGTGTTTCTTGTGTCCACTCTTTGGCCGTGAGCACTGTTGTTCAATCAAAGACATTGGTACCCCCTCTGTAGGAATCTTTGAGCCATTTGACTTAACTGCATGTTTTTACGGGAGTCGCCAGTATTGTTGCGGACGACCCGCAGGAGCTGTGAGGAGCTGAACGCATCTTTTTAAAATTTAGGATGAAAGCTAGTGTAATGAAAAGTAGAATTCTTATCAGTAGCTTTCTGAAATAGTGTGGTGTGTAGTCCATACCCCTGCTGGGTTTGAACCTTAACAATTTCTAGATCTAGAAAAACATAATTTATGCTTACCTGATAAATTCCTTTCTCCTGTAGTGTAGTCAGTCCACGGGTCATCATTACTTATGGGATATTAACTCCTCCCCAACAGGAAGTGCAAGAGGATCACCCAAGCAGAGCTGCTATATAGCTCCTCCCCTCTACGTCACACCCAGTCATTCGACCAGGAACCAAACGAGAAAGGAGAAACTATAGGGTGCAGTGGTGACTGGAGTATAATTAAAAAATTTAGACCTGCCTTAAAAAACAGGGCGGGCCGTGGACTGACTACACTACAGGAGAAAGGAATTTATCAGGTAAGCATAAATTATGTTTTCTCCTGTTAAGTGTAGTCAGTCCACGGGTCATCATTACTTATGGGATACCAATACCAAAGCTAAGTACACGGATGACGGGAGGGACAGGCAGGATCTCTATACGGAAGGAACCACTGCCTGAAGAACCTTTCTCCCAAAAACAGCCTCCGAAGAAGCAAAAGTGTCAAATTTGTAAAATTTGGAAAAAGTATGAAGAGAAGACCAAGTTGCAGTCTTGCAAATCTGTTCAACAGATGCCTCGTTCTTAAAGGCCCAAGTGGAAGCCACAGCTCTAGTAGAATGAGCTGTAATCCTTTCAGGAGGTTGCTGTCCAGCAGTCCCATAGGCTAAACGTATTATGCTACGAAGCCAAAAGGATAGAGAGGTAGCAGATGCTTTTTGGCCTCTCCTCTGTCCAGAATAAACGACAAACAGGGAAGAAGTTTGTCAAAAATCTTTAGTTGCCTGTAAATAAAATTTCAGGGCACGGACTACATCTAGATTGTGCAGAAGTCGTTCCTTCTTTGAGGAAGGGTTAGGACACAATGATGGAACAACAATCTCTTGATTGATATTCTTGTTAGTGACTACCTTAGGTAAGAACCCAGGTTTAGTACGCAGAACTACCTTATCTGAATGAAAAATCAGATACGGAGAATCACAATGTAAGGCTGATAATTCAGAGACTCTACGAGCCGAGGAAATAGCCATTAAAAACAGAACTTTCCAAGATAACAGCTTGATATCAATGGAGTGAAGGGGTTCAAACGGAACACCCTGTAAAACGTTAAGAACTAGGTTTAAGCTCCACGGCGGAGCAACAGATTTAAACACAGGCTTAATCCTGGCCAAAGCCTGACAAAAAGCCTGAACGTCTGGAACTTCTGACAGACGCTTGTGTAAAAGGATGGACAGAGCTGAGATCTGTCCCTTTAACGAACTAGCAGATAAACCCTTTTCTAAACCTTCTTGTAGAAAAGACAATATCCTAGGAATCCTAACCTTACTCCATGAGTAACCCTTGGATTCGCACCAGTGTAAATATTTACGCCATATCTTATGGTAAATTTTCCTGGTAACAGGTTTCCTAGCCTGTATTAAGGTATCAATTACTGGCTCTGAAAATCCACGCTTTGATAAAATTAAGAGTTCAATTTCCATGCAGTCAGCTTCAGAGAAATTAGGTTTTGATGTTTGAAAGGACCCTGAATTAGAAGGTCCTGTCTCAGAGGCAGAGACCAAGGTGGACAGGATGACATGTCCACTAGATCTGCATACCAGGTCCTGCGTGGCCACGCAGGCGCTATTAGGATCACTGATGCTTTCTCCTGTTTGATCCTTGCAATCAAACGAGGAAGCATCGGGAATAGTGGAAACACATAAGCCATCCTGAAGGTCCAAGGTGCTGTCAAGGCATCTATCAGGACCGCTCCCGGGTCCCTGGACCTGGACCCGTAACGAGGAAGCTTGGCGTTCTGGCGAGACGCCATGAGATCCATATCTGGTTTGCCCCAACGTCGAAGTATTTGGGCAAAGACCTCCGGATGAAGTTCCCACTCCCCCGGATGAAAAGTCTGGCGACTTAGGAAATCCGCCTCCCAGTTGTCCACTCCTGGGATGTGGATCGCTGACAGGTGGCAAGAGTGAGACTCTGCCCAGCGAATTATCTTTGATACTTCCATCATCGCTAGGGAACTTCTTGTCCCTCCCTGATGGTTGATGTAAGCCACAGTCGTGATGTTGTCCGACTGAAACCTGATAAACCTCAGAGTTGCTAACTGAGGCCAAGCCAGTAGGGCATTGAGAACTGCTCTCAATTCCAGAATGTTTATTGGAAGAAGACTCTCCTCTTGAGTCCATGATCCCTGAGCCTTCAGGGAATTCCAGACAGCGCCCCAACCTAGAAGGCTGGCGTCTGTAGTTACAATTGTCCAGTCTGGTCTGCTGAAGGGCATCCCCCTGGACAGATGCGGCCGAGAAAGCCACCATAGAAGGGAATCTCTGGTCTCCTGATCCAGATTCAGCGTAGGGGACAAATCTGAGTAATCCCCATTCCACTGACTTAGCATGCACAATTGCAGCGGTCTGAGGTGCAGGCGTGCAAAAGGAACTATGTCCATTGCCGCTACCATTAGGCCGATTACCTCCATGCATTGAGCCACTGACGGGTGTTGAATGGAATGAAGGACACGACAAGCATTTAGAAGCTTTGTTAACCTGTCCTCTGTCAGGTAAATTTTCATTTCTACAGAATCTATAATAGTCCCCAAGAAGGGAACTCTTGTGAGTGGTAAGAGAGAACTCTTCTCCTCGTTCACTTTCCACCCATGCGACCTTAGAAAAGCCAGTACTAACTCTGTATAAGACTTGGCAGTTTGAAAGCTTGACGCTTGTATCAGAATGTCGTCTAGGTACGGAGCTACCGAAATTCCTCGCGGTCTTAGTACCGCCAGAAGAGAGCCCAGAACCTTTGTAAAGATTCTTGGAGCCGTAGCCAACCCGAAGGGAAGAGCTATAAACTGGTAATGCCTGTCTAGGAAGGCAAACCTTAGATACCGGTAATGTTCTCTGTGAATCGGTATGTAAAGGTAAGCATCCTTTAAATCCACTGTGGTCATGTACTGACTTCTTTGGATCATGGGTAAGATTGTCCGAATAGTTTCCATCTTGAACGATGGAACTCTTAGGAATTTGTTTAGGATCTTTAAATCCAATATTGGTCTGAAGGTTCCCTCTTTTTTGGGAACCACAAACAGATTTGAGTAAAACCCTTGTCCGTGTTCCGACCGCAGAACTGGGTGGATCACTCCCATTAGTAAAAGGTCTTGTACACAGCGTAGAAACGCCTCTTTCTTTATCTGGTTTGTTGACAGCCTTGAAAGGTGAAATCTCCCTTGTGGAGGAGAAGCTTTGAAGTCCAGAAGATATCCCTGAGATATGATCTCCAACGCCCAGGGATCCTGGACATCTCTTGCCCAAGCCTGGGCAAAGAGAGAGAGTCTGCCCCCCACTAGATCCGCTTCTGGATCGGGGGCCCTCACTTCATGCTGTCTTAGGGGCAGCAGCAGGTTTTCTGGCCTGCTTGCCCTTGTTCCAGGTCTGGTTAGGTTTCCAGCCTTGTCTGTAGCGAGCAACAGCTCCTTCCTGTTTTGGAGCAGAGGAAGTTGATGCTGTTCCTGCCTTGAAGTTACGAAAGGCACGAAAATTAGACTGTCTAGCCCTAGGTTTGGCTCTGTCTTGAGGCAGGGCATGGCCTTTACCTCCCGTAATGTCAGCGATAATTTCTTTCAAACCGGGCCCGAATAAGGTCTGCCCCTTGAAAGGTATGTTAAGTAATTTCGATTTAGAAGTTACATCAGCTGACCAGGATTTTAGCCACAGCGCTCTGCGTGCCTGAATGGCGAATCCGGAATTCTTAGCCGTAAGTTTAGTTAAATGTACTACGGCATCAGAAATAAATTAATTAGCTAGCTTAAGGGTCTTAAGCTTAAGTGAAATCTCATCTAATGTCGCTGAGTCAAGGGTGTCTTCCAGAGACTCAAACCAAAATGCAGCCGCAGCCGTGACAGGCGCAATGCATGCAAGGGGTTGTAATATAAAACCTTGTTGAACAAACATTTTCTTAAGGTAACCCTCTAACTTTTTATCCATTGGATCTGAAAAAGCACAGCTATCCTCCACCGGGATAGTGGTACGCTTAGCTAAAGTAGAAACTGCTCCCTCCACCTTAGGGACCGTTTGCCATAAGTCCCGTGTGGTGGCGTCTATTGGAAACATTTTTCTGAATATAGGAGGGGGTGAGAAAGGCACACCGGGTCTGTCCCACTCCTTAGTAATAATTTCAGTAAGTCTCTTCTTAGGTATAGGAAAAACGTCAGTACTCGTCGGTACCGGAAAATATTTATCCAACCTACACATTTTCTCTGGGATTGCAACTGTGTTACAATCATTCAGAGCCGCTAACACCTCCCCTAGCAACACACGGAGGTTTTCCAGCTTAAACTTAAAATTTGAAATGTCTGAATCCAATTTATTTGGATCAGATCCGTCACCCGCAGAATGAAGCTCTCCGTCCTCATGCTCTGCATATTGTGACGCAGTATCAGACATGGCCCTAGCATTATCAGTATACTCTGTTCTCATCCCAGAGTGATCTCGTTTACCTCTAAGTTCTGGCAATTTAGACAAAACTTCAGTCATAACATTAGCCATGTCTTGTAAAGTGATTTGTAATGGCCGCCCTGAGCGGGAGATGCAGGTACTGACACGTGAGGCAAGTTAGTCGGCATAACTTCCCTCTCGTTGTCTGGTGAATGTTGCTTAACATGTACAGATTGACTTTTATTTAAAGTAGCATCAATGCAATTAGTACATAAATTTCTATTGGGCTCCACCTCGGCTTTTGAACATATTGCACAAAGAGTTTCCTCTGAGTCAGACATGTTTAAACAAACTAGCAATTAGACTAGCAAGCTTGGAAATACTTTTCAACTAAATTTACAAGCAATATGTAAAAACGTTACTGTGCCTTTAAGAAGCACACAAAAACTGTCACAGTTGAATAACAATGAACCGGATTAGTTATATAAACCAAAATTAGCAAAGGATTGCACACATTAGCAATGGATGATTAACCCTTAATATCAGAAAAAAACGTATAACAATTGACAATATAAACGTTTTTATCACAGTCAAGCACGGTCTCACAGGTCTGCTGTGAGTGATTACCTCCCTCAAAACTAGTTTTGAAGACCCCTGAGCTCTGTGGAGACGTCCTGGATCATGCAGGGATAAAAAGACAGACTGTGACTGAATTTCTGATGCGTAGTAAAAGCGCCAAAATAGGCCCCTCCCACTCACACTACAACAGTGAGGGGAGCTCAGTAAACTGTTTTAATTTAAAACAACGACAGCCATGTGGAAAATAAAGCCCAAAACAATTTTCACCAAGTACCTCAGATAATTAAACGATTTAACATGCCAGCAAACGTTTAAAATCAAATATATGAAATGTCTTTAAAAAGCCTGCTGCTAGTCGCTCCCACTGCAAGTTAGGCTAAAAGATATATGCATACAGTATTTTCCCACTGAAGTGCCATTCCCCAGAAATACTTAAGTGTTAACATGTATACATGTCAGCCTGATACCAGTTGCTACTACTGCATTTAAGGCTGTACTTACATTATATCGGTATTAGCAGTATTTTCAAAGTCAATTCCATTCCTTAGAAAATAATATACTGCAACATACCTCTTTGCAGGTGAGCCTGCCCGCTGTCCCCTGATCTGAAGTTACCTTACTCCTCAGAATGGCCGAGAACAGCAAACGGATCTTAGTTACGTCCGCTAAGATCATATACAAAAAACTCAGGTAGATTCTTCTTCAAATTCTGCCTGAGAAGGAAACAACACACTCCGGTGTCGTTTAAAATAACAAACTTTTGATTGAAGATATAAAAAACTAAGTTTAATCACCACAGTCCTCTCACACATCCTATCTATTAGTTGGGTGCAAGAGAATGACTGGGTGTGACGTAGAGGGGAGGAGCTATATAGCAGCTCTGCTTGGGTGATCCTCTTGCACTTCCTGTTGGGGAGGAGTTAATATCCCATAAGTAATGATGACCCGTGGACTGACTACACTTAACAGGAGAAATGGACTTTATCTGTGTTGTGTTTCATTTTAAATCTAATAGTGGATTCAAGGCTGTTAAGAACATTGGTCCATTCCACCAGGGCCTCAGAGGAGTCGTTCCAAATAAGGAAGACGTTATCTATGTAGCGATGGTAGAATTTTATGGAATCCTGTCTGGATAGTACGTTTTATTGTTCATACATTGCCATTGTCATGCATATGATGGGGCCATATTCGACCCCATTGCCGTCCCCATGGATTGTAGAAAATAATTATTTTCAAAATGAAAAAAAATATTTTCCAGACAGAATTCCATAAGATGTAACAGAAATTCTATAGGTGGTCCAGTATAGTGTGCATTATCAAGTAGTATTTTTCTAACCATATCAATACCATGGGCGTGAGGTATGACAGTATACAAACTCTCCACATCCATTGTTACAAGGATGTTGTTAGCTTGAATATCAACAGTTTTTAACAAATTGATGAGTTCAAATGAGTCTTTCAGATATGAAGCGGAGTTTTGTACCACCGGCTGTAAGAAGTGTTGTGTAATGTTGTACTTCTGATATTCTCTTTATTTTTCTGATAGTGTATATTTATATATGTTTAGTCACTTAATCTGGGTGATTTTTTTGCATTCTTGGTATAATATCACTCTGACAGCGGCTCTATGTTTACATGTTCCTTCTGCTGCTAGTGTAACAGCTGTGCGTATGTCTGCTGCGTCTGTCTCTTTGACAACCGGCTGTGTTTATGTATGCTCAGGCTGATGTGGTTTGATGATTTCATCCGCAATCGCCCATACTGAAATTATGGTGCACAGGTGTTACCTTTATGATTGAGATGCATAGTTGCTGCTTTCTGATTGGTACATACTAGGTCATGCTGGTATTTAGGCGAGGGTTTTGGGTGTTCACTGTATGTCTGTTTAGCTTCCATTGAGAAAGGCTCCTGCGAGAGACAAAATGTTCGGTATTTAGCCTTTCCTTGCTGAAAAAAGGCGATTGAGGCAATCCTGTGCCTGCCTGCTTTTTTGGATATCCTAAGATTAACGGCTGCCAGACGCGGGTAACATCCAGTGATCGTGTATACATATTTTCTGCAGAGCACCAGGTGATTGAACTGTTGGAGTGTGCCGTGTCTCTGCATCTATCTATCTCTATCTCTCTCTCTCTCTCTATATATATTTATTTGTGCGTGTGTGTATATATATATATATATACACATACATATTACATACACATTCTATAATAACCCAATAAAAGCTGGATTTGTATTTCACAGCTGTGAGGAACCGAAAGAAATCAGTTGCACCAAGCTAAATTTTAAGTGTGGCTTGCGGAGGTATGTGCGGGACACCCATGAATGTTTTAAAAACTCTAAACCTGGGTGCCAGAACATAATTTTAAAATTCAAATGGCTACCTGGTGTATGGATTTGTCAAGCCCTACTACTACTACTAATACTAAGAAGAATAATAGTTAGAGGTAAAAACATAAACAGGAATAAAAAGGACATTAATATGCAAACATTTTCTAAAATTCAAACGAAAGGGTAGCATTTAAAGGGACATTGAACAGTAAATAAATGCTAGATGGAATGATGCTTTCAAAGAAGAGAGTCTGACAATAATAGGCCGGTATATATATTTAATTATATTAGTTGTTTAAATATTGAAGAAGTGTAACATTTTAGTATTCATAAAGTAATGGGCATACAGTAATGGGCGCTGCCATGATGGCTGAACACATTAGACCATTGGTTTAGAGGGTGTGTTGTTCTACCTGCATTCTGTGAACCTCTGCGGTAATAATCCACACTTTAAGAATCCCAGTCACTGAAACTGCCACAACTGTATCTTCTGTGAGGTAAAAAGAGAGAAGAGGTTATAGCGTGTGATAGATATATTACTTCATTAAATCTATATGTAAGGTACAAGGGCTTCTGAGTCCCAAGACCTATTGGCTTTAAAAGTAATACAATAAGTATTGTCAACTATAACCTATCTAGTTTGCTTTAAGTGAACCAAATTAAAGGGACAGAAAAACCCAATTTTTTTCTTTCATGATTTGGATATTACATACGATTTTAAACAACTTTCCAATTTACTTTGATTATCAAATTTGCTTCATTGCCTTGTTACCCTTTGCTGAAGGTACAGCATTGCACTACAGATAGCTGAACACATCTAGTTAGCCAATCACAAGAGACAAATGTGTGCAGGCACCAATCAACAGCTAGCTCCCACAAGAGGAGGATTGTGTTGTGCGTATTCTTTTTCAATAAGGGACACCAAGGGAACAAAGCACATTTGAAAATAAAAGTGAATTTAAAAGTGCCTTAAAATGACATGCTCTACCTGAATCATGCAAGTTTAATTTTGACTTTCCTATTCCTTTAATGCTATTTTGTAGTCAATAAAGACATTCATATTAGACAAATACTTTTCTACACACTAAGGGCCAGATTACAAGTGGAGAGCTAATTAACGCTGGAAGTAAACTTTTCTTTATATATATATATATATATATATATATATATATATATATATATATATATATATATATATATATATATATATATATATATATATAGGAATATCTATTTATAAATACTTATAATATTCTGCTATGTGCAGAACATTGGAAAGTGAAATATTTACAGTATAAACACAGTATAAACTAAACATGAATATTGCATAAATATGATTTTACACGTTTTCGTCTACTTAACTGCACTTATACATATATACATATACACAGACACACGCATATTCATAGCCATTTTAGACATGTATATGTATGTATCGCTATGTTAAAGCCTTTTGCAGTCTTTTTTTTTCTAACACCTCAGTTCTCATATCTTTGAGTCTTTACAACTTTTTTGTGCAATATTTTTTTTAAATATTTTTTATTAGATAGATTTACTATGAGTGTAACTATACTTTGTAATGTGTTTTTGGTGTGTTTTGTGCAACTTTTTAGTTTTGCGAAACAGTTAACCAGAGCTCTAAAGTCGCGGTATCGCCCAATGAACGCAAACACTCACGATAAACACCTTATCGTTTGCGCACAAACGTTTGCGCTCCACTGGTAATTTGGCCCTAAATAATTTTCTCCCTGGCAGTCCATTAAAAAATCTCAAATCCCTAGTTCCTGTCTGACAACTATGCCCCTCACAAAAGGATGCTATTTTATACACAGTCGCGTGTTTTTTATTATTATTGTAAGCTTTTATGGCTACATTTACTGAAAATTCCAAACTTAACATTTAAGGAAAACAAAGCATCCTCCGGGTTACTTTACACTATTACTGCTACCATTTATACTGGCAAACAATAACTTTATACTGGCAAACTATAACTTTATACTGGCAAACCATAACTTTATACTGGCAAACAATAACTTTATACTGGCAAACAATAACTTTATACTGGCAAACAATAACAAATATCCACTACCATTTATACTGGCAAACAATAACAAATATCCACTACCATTTATACTGGCAAACAATTACATATATCCACTACCATTTATACTGGCAAACAATAACAAATATCCACTACCATTTATACTGGCAAACAATTACATATATCCACTACCATTTATACTGGCAAACAATAACATATATCCCCTACCATTTATACCGGCAAACAATAACATATATTCACTACCATTTATACTGGCAAACAATTACATATATCCACTACCATTTATACTGGCAAACAATAACTTTATACTGGCAAACAATTACATATATCCCCTACCATTTATACTGGCAAACAATTACATATATCCACTACCATTTATACTGGCAAACAATTACATATATCCACTACCATTTATACTGGCAAACAATAACATATATCCCCTACCATTTATTGACAAACAATGACATATATCCACTACCATTTATACTGGCAAACAATAACATATATCCCCTACCATTTATACTGGCAAACAATTACATATATCCACTACCATTTATACTGGCAAACAATTACATATATCCCCTACCATTTATACTGGCAAACAATTACATATATCCCCTACCATTTATACTGGCAAACAATTACATATATCCACTACCATTTATACTGGCAAACAATAACATATATCCACTACCATTTATACTGGCAAACAATTACATATATCCCCTACCATTTATACTGGCAAACAATAACATATATCCACTACCATTTATACTGGCAAACAATAACATATATCCACTACCATTTATACTGGCAAACAATAACATATATCCACTACCATTTATACTGGCAAACAATAACTTTATACTGGCAAACAATTACATATATCCACTACCATTTATACTGGCAAACAATTACATATATCCACTACCATTTATACTGGCAAACAATAACATATATCCCCTACCATTTATACTGGCAAACAATTACATATATCCACTACCATTTATACTGGCAAATAGCATATATCCACTACCATTTATACTGGCAAACAATAACATATATCCCCTACCATTTATACTGGCAAACAATAACATATATCCACTACCATTTATACTGGCAAAAAATTACATATATCCACTACCATCTATACTGGCAAACAATTACATATATCCACTACCATTTATACTGGCAAACAATTACATATATCCACTACCATTTATACTGGCAAACAATAACATATATCCCCTACCATTTATACTGGCAAACAATAACATATATCCACTACCATTTATACTGGCAAACAATAACATATATCAATTATCATTTATGCTGGCAAACAGTAACATATATTCACTACTATTTATACTGGCAAACAATAACAAATCCACTACTATTTATACTTGCAAACAATAATATATAGACACTACCATTTATACTGGCAAACAATTACATTAAATTCACTACCATTTATACTGGCAAACAATTACATGTATCCACTACCATTTATACTGGCAAACAATAACATATATCCACTACCATTTATACTGGCAAACAATAACATATATCCACTACTATTTATACTGGCAAACAATTACATATATCCCCTACCATTTATACTGGCAAACAATAACATATATCCATTACCATTTATACTGGCAAACAATTACATATATTCACTACCATTTATACTGGCAAACAATTAGATATATTCACTACCATTTATACTGGCAAACAATAACATATCCACTACTATTTATACTGGCAAACAATTACATATATCCACTACCATTTATACTGGCAAACAATAACATATATCCATTACCATTTATACTGGCAAACCATTACATATATCCACTACCATTTATACTGGCAAACAATTACATTAAATTCACTACCATTTATACTGGCAAACAATTACATATATCCACTACCATTTATACTGGCAAACAATTACATATATCCCCTACCATGTATACTGGCAAACAATAACATATATCCATTACCATTTATACTGGCAAACAATTACATATATCCACTACCATTTATACTGGCAAACAATAACATATATCCATTACCATTTATACTGGCAAACAATTACATATATTCACTACCATTTACACTGGCAAACAATTACATATATCCACTACCATTTATACTGGCAAACAATTACATATATCCACTACCATTTATACTGGCAAACAATAACATATATCCACTACCATTTACACTGGCAAACAATAACATATATCCCCTACCATTTATACTGGCAAACAATAACATATATCCACTACCATTTATACTGGCAAACAATAACATATATCCCCTACCATTTATACTGGCAAACAATTACATATATCCCCTACCATTTATACTGGCAAACAATAACATATATCCCCTACTATTTATACTGGCAAACAATTACATTAAATTCACTACCATTTATACTGGCAAACAATTACATATATCAATTATCATTTATGCTGGCAAACAGTAACATATATTCACTACTATTTATACTGGCAAACAATAACAAATCCACTACTATTTATACTTGCAAACAATTGCATATATCCCCTACCATTTATACTGGCAAACAATTACATATATCCCCTACCATGTATACTGGCAAACAATAACATATATCCATTACCATTTATACTTGCAAACAATTACATATATCCCCTACCATTTATACTGGCAAACAATTACATATATCCACTACCATTTATACTGGCAAACAATTACATATATCCACTACCATTTATACTGGCAAACAATAACATATATCCACTACCATTTACACTGGCAAACAATTACATATATCCACTACCATTTATACTGGCAAACAATAACATATATCCACTACCATTTATACTGGCAAACAATTACATATATTCACTACCATTTATACTGGCAAACAATTAGATATATTCACTACCATTTATACTGGCAAACAATAACATATCCACTACTATTTATACTGGCAAACAATTACATATATCCACTACCATTTATACTGGCAAACAATAACATATATCCATTACCATTTATACTGGCAAACCATTACATATATCCACTACCATTTATACTGGCAAACAATTACATTAAATTCACTACCATTTATACTGGCAAACAATTACATATATCCACTACCATTTATACTGGCAAACAATTACATATATCCCCTACCATGTATACTGGCAAACAATAACATATATCCATTACCATTTATACTGGCAAACAATTACATATATCCACTACCATTTATACTGGCAAACAATAACATATATCCATTACCATTTATACTGGCAAACAATTACATATATTCACTACCATTTACACTGGCAAACAATTACATATATCCACTACCATTTATACTGGCAAACAATTACATATATCCACTACCATTTATACTGGCAAACAATAACATATATCCACTACCATTTACACTGGCAAACAATAACATATATCCCCTACCATTTATACTGGCAAACAATAACATATATCCACTACCATTTATACTGGCAAACAATAACATATATCCCCTACCATTTATACTGGCAAACAATTACATATATCCCCTACCATTTATACTGGCAAACAATAACATATATCCCCTACTATTTATACTGGCAAACAATTACATTAAATTCACTACCATTTATACTGGCAAACAATTACATATATCAATTATCATTTATGCTGGCAAACAGTAACATATATTCACTACTATTTATACTGGCAAACAATAACAAATCCACTACTATTTATACTTGCAAACAATTACATATATCCCCTACCATTTATACTGGCAAACAATTACATATATCCCCTACCATGTATACTGGCAAACAATAACATATATCCATTACCATTTATACTTGCAAACAATTACATATATCCCCTACCATTTATACTGGCAAACAATAACATATATCCACTACCATTTATACTGGCAAACAATAACATATATCCACTACCATTTACACTGGCAAACAATTACATATATCCACTACCATTTATACTGGCAAACAATAACATATATCCACTACCATTTATACTGGCAAACAATTACATATATCCCCTACCATTTATACTGGCAAATAGCATATATCCACTACCATTTATACTGGCAAACAATTACATATATCCACTACCATTTATACTGGCAAACAATTACATATATCCACTATCATTTATACTGGCAAACAATTACATATATCCACTACCATTTTTACTGGCAAACAATAACATATATCCCCTACAATTTATACTGGCCAACAATTACATATATTCACTACCATTTATACTGGCAAACAATTACATATATCCACTACCATTTATACTGGCAAAAAAATTACATATATCCCCTACCATTTATACTGGCAAACAATAACATATATCCCCTACCATTTATACTGGCAAACAATAACATATATCCGCTACCATTTAATCGGGCAAACAATAACATATATTCACTACCATTTATACTGGCAAACAATAACATATATTCACTACCATTTATACTGGCAAACAATTACATATATCCACTACCATTTATACTGGCAAAAAATTACATATATCCCCTACCATTTATACTGGCAAACAATAACATATATTCACTACCATTTATACTGGCCAACAATTACATATATCCACTACCATTTTTACTGGCAAACAATTACATTAAATTCGCTACCATTTATACTGGCAAACAATTACATATATCCACTACCATTTATACTGGCAAACAATTACATTAAATTCGCTACCATTTATACTGGCCAACAATTACATATATCCACTACCATTTATACTGGCAAACAATTACATTAAATTCGCTACCATTTATACTGGCAAACAATTACATATATCCACTACCATTTATACTGGCAAACAATAACATATATCCACTACTATTTATGCTGGCAAACAATTACATATATCCCCTACCATGTATACTGGCAAACAATAACATATATCCATTACCATTTATACTGGCAAAAATTACATATATCCACTACCATTTATACCGGCAAACAATGACATATATCCACTACCATTTATACTGACAAACAATGACATATATCCACTACCATTTATACTGGAAAACAATTACATATACCCCCTACCATTTATACTGGCAAACAATAACATATATCCGCTACCATTTATACGGGCAAACAATAACATATATTCACTACCATTTATACTGGCAAACAATAACATATATTCACTACCATTTATACTGGCAAACAATTACATATATCCCCTACCATTTATACTGGCAAACAATAACATATATTCACTACCATTTATACTGGCCAACAATTACATATATCCACTACCATTTATACTGGCAAATAGCATATATCCACTACCATTTATACTGGCAAACAATTACATATATCCACTACCATTTATACTGGCAAACAATTACATATATCCACTATCATTTATACTGGCAAACAATTACATATATCCACTACCATTTTTACTGGCAAACAATAACATATATCCCCTACAATTTATACTGGCCAACAATTACATATATTCACTACCATTTATACTGGCAAACAATTACATATATCCACTACCATTTATACTGGCAAAAAAATTACATATATCCCCTACCATTTATACTGGCAAACAATAACATATATCCCCTACCATTTATACTGGCAAACAATAACATATATCCGCTACCATTTAATCGGGCAAACAATAACATATATTCACTACCATTTATACTGGCAAACAATAACATATATTCACTACCATTTATACTGGCAAACAATTACATATATCCACTACCATTTATACTGGCAAAAAATTACATATATCCCCTACCATTTATACTGGCAAACAATAACATATATTCACTACCATTTATACTGGCCAACAATTACATATATCCACTACCATTTTTACTGGCAAACAATTACATTAAATTCGCTACCATTTATACTGGCAAACAATTACATATATCCACTACCATTTATACTGGCAAACAATTACATTAAATTCGCTACCATTTATACTGGCCAACAATTACATATATCCACTACCATTTATACTGGCAAACAATTACATTAAATTCGCTACCATTTATACTGGCAAACAATTACATATATCCACTACCATTTATACTGGCAAACAATAACATATATCCACTACTATTTATACTGGCAAACAATTACATATATCCCCTACCATGTATACTGGCAAACAATAACATATATCCATTACCATTTATACTGGCAAAAATTACATATATCCACTACCATTTATACCGGCAAACAATGACATATATCCACTACCATTTATACTGACAAACAATGACATATATCCACTACCATTTATACTGGAAAACAATTACATATACCCCCTACCATTTATACTGGCAAACAATAACATATATCCGCTACCATTTATACGGGCAAACAATAACATATATTCACTACCATTTATACTGGCAAACAATAACATATATTCACTACCATTTATACTGGCAAACAATTACATATATCCCCTACCATTTATACTGGCAAACAATAACATATATTCACTACCATTTATACTGGCCAACAATTACATATATCCACTACCATTTTTACTGGCAAACAATTACATTAAATTCACTAACATTTATACTGGCAAACAATTACATTAAATTCACTAACATATACTGGCAAACAATAACATATATCCCCTACCATTTATACTGGCAAACAATAACATATATCCAATACCATTTATACTGGCAAACAATAACATATATCAATTATCATTTATACTGGCAAACAGTAACATATATTCACTACTATTTATACTGGCAAACAATAACAAATCCACTACTATTTATACTTGCAAACAATAACATATAGCCACTACCATTTATACTGGCAAACAATAACATATATCCATTACCATTTATACTGGCAAACAATTACATATATCCACTACCATTTATACTGGCAAACAATTACATATATTCACTACCATTTATACTGGCAAACAATTACATATATCCACTACCATTTATACTGGCAAACAATAACATATATCCACTACTATTTATACTGGCCAACAATTACATATATCCCCTACCATGTATACTCGCAAACAATAACATATATCCCCTACCATTTATACTGGCAAACAATAATATATATCCCCTACCATTTATACCGGCAAACAATAATATATATCCACTACCATTTATACCGGCAAACAATTACATATATCCACTACCATTTATACTGGCAAACAATTACATATATCCACTACTATTTATACTGGCAAACAATAACATATATTCACTAGTGATGCACCGAAATGGAAATTCTGGACCGAAACCGAATCCGAAAATCCGGGATGCACTTGGCCGAAAACCGAAACGGATACCGAAAATGTATTTTTTCAAATTTTAGGTTTTTTTAGGTTTTTTTTGCATAATTAGAGCCAATAAAAAAATCCCACACTTTTATTGAAAGTAACACACTAAAATTGGACAAAAATATCTTAAAACAATAATATGCTACACAATAATTTTACCAAGAAAAAAAAAAAAACAGGCAAACAATAATGCCATTTTCTGCCAAAATGTTTCTGCGACCAAAATTTTGGTGCATCCCTACTTAAAACAATTATAAATATCAATATACTGTATTATTCTTCATTTAGTTCTATGTAACAGAATCATATTTAACAGTTTTTTTTTTTTTACTAATTATCCAAATAAAGTATAGTCCTAGAAAACTCATTATATGCAGAACAGTAAGTCAAGTAATAAACTTAAACAGCAGCTCTAGGCTAGCATCAAATTTGAAACATGCTACACAATAATTTTACCGAAAATAAAAGGCTAAAAAACCGAAAACCGAAATAGCCAAAAATGCCATTTTCGGCCGAAACTTTCTGCGGCCGAAATTTCGGTGCATCCCTAATATTCACTACCATTTATATATTGGCAAACAATAACATATATCCACTACCATTTATACTGGCAAACAATTACATATATCCACTACCATTTATACTGGCAAACAATTACATATATCCATTACCATTTCTAAATTGAAAATAATAAAAAAAATCATAGCCCTTGCTTAAATATCTCATAGGAATGTGAAAAACAAAAATGTTGGGGGCGGAGCCGGCTAGAGACAAGATCAGACGTGTGTTCATAGAGCTCCTGGAGCCCATAAAGTTTATAACCCTAAAAACCTGCTTTTATAGCTCAGAATCTGCTCAAGTCTACTACATCATCAGTTAACATCTGACTGGGCTCTCGGCTGGGACCCTCTCCCTGTTTGATGACTTTTATTCCACTTCTGGGCACAGCGCAACACCCCCGTAGCCTCCATTAGCCCAGCTTCTGACATCAGCCCCCCGAGGACCTGCTCTACACTACCGCGTTAGCGGATGCCTTTCTACCTCTCCAGCAGCTCACCTGAATAATCACCGGCCTTCGAAATACTTCTTTGATCAGCCTTAGAAGAAACGGCTCGGCGGTAAAAAGGAGCGAACGGCGCCATTACCTGTGACGTCACTGGGCCGCGATCTAGCAGTGCAACGCTACCACCGGAGTTCACCCTCCCGGCGGTCTAATTACCCGACTGTAGCTACCGGGTGCAATCAAAGACCTACAGCAGTTGCGGACATCCTCATCCAGCAAGCCGACTGCAGACTGATCAGACTGGGGAACGGAGCCCTGCACTGTATACTACGGGCTGCAGACCACAGATATAAGGGTAAGCCCCAACGCAAGGTTTCCACCTAGATCCCTGCATACCCGCTACATCACCTAAAAAATCACTGGCTCTGTAGCCGCAATAGCACTAATTTGGGCTTATTGACTGTCTACTTAAGGGACAATTAAGAACGGACTGTAAGACTGAAGGGGGACTATCCCTAAATCTGCTTTTACATATAAGCTACCTTACAGCATCCTACTGATTCTGGCGTGTCTCCTAACTTAGAGGCCTTACTCTGCACACTTAACTCTGAACCCTCATAACTAGCTTGGGGCCTGAGATCTGAGCTGACCTGCAGGGCCAGATAATTCTCATCTACTCTGCCTCTAACACTGTCTATCTACAGCAAGCAAAGTACACCTACAAGACCCTACTATCACAGAGACTCCCTGCAGTACTGTACATTGCTCAGTCCTCAAGGCCCTGTCAGGACTCAAAATCCCTGCCTGGTTCTCAGATAGATACAACGCTGTAGTGTCTCTCCTCTTCCCTTTCCCACTCTAACTCTTAGAGTGGGTCATACCCCACATCCTTTTCCCGTCTAGGCCCAGTGGTGGCATTGATCCCCTAGGGGAAAGACACATCCAGTCAAAACTTGTTACTTCCAGGAGTCACCTACTACCTACACTCCTGCCTATTTGCATCATAGCTTACCACTAACACAGCCTCCAAAAGAACTCTCTATAGTTGCTTAACCCACGTAACGCAACTATGATGTGCTAAGTCCTGGGGCGCCCCTCCCTGCCGGTGTTAGCCAGCTGATTCTGCCAGGTCTCCCTCATAGTGATCCTCTCTCCTCCTAACACCTCCTAATCCACTACTCACCACTAGTGGTAACCCTACCTTCCAATGTCGCAATATTCCAAGAGGAAATCCAAGGGAATGAAACCTTCAAAGCATACAGTTCGAGATCATTTTCTCCCTATCAGGGACCCGTCACCGGATATCTCAGATGATGATAGATCTGTCTCCCCCTCTATCTCCGAGGGAAGGGCTAGCGTGCGGAGCTCACCACCCTCCCGCACACAGTCTGAAACGATCACTATGGATTCTATGAAGCTACTGCTAGATCAACAGACCCAGTCATTCACAAAAAGGTTTGATAAATTAGAAAGGTCCTTTGACGATCTCAGAAAAGACATTGTCACAGTTAATGAGCGAACTGACATCTTAGAACGCAAACAAGAGGACCTGCTAGTGGACCACACAAATTGGGTGAGCTATACACAAAATTTGGCCGACCAAGTGTCCTCCTTGGAGGCGAAGCTGGCAGACCTGGAGGACCGTTCCAGGCGGAACAACGCCAGGATCCGGGGAATTCCAGAATCTGTGGAGCCCCAGGATCTAGAAAAATTCGCTCAAGCACTATTCAGATCAATCCTGGGTCCATCGGGAGATCAGGATGCAAGAATCGACAGAATACACAGGGCGGCTAGGCCACAAAACCTACCTATGGACAAGCCTAGAGATACCATAGCCAAACTGCACTATTTTTCCTTCAAAGATAGGCTCCTGAAAGTCACCCTGAGACAACCACAACTCCCGGATCAATTTAGAGATATTTCACTGTATCCTGATCTGTCCCCATTCACGCTCCAGCAACGACGAAGTTTCAGTGAAACCACAAAAACTCTGAGAGATCAACATATCCGGTACAGATGGGGATTCCCGACCAAATTGATTATTACCAAAGACGGGACCCAACACACTGCGCTAACACCAAGACAGGCGCAGGACCTCCTGAGAATCTGGAATCTACCTGCTGGTAACGGAGATGAGAATCCTCCCCGCCCACATAGAGCAGGGCCTTTGCTGAGAGTTGGAGCCCAGCCTTGGAACCCGGACAGACAAGAGCCACCTAGACAAGACCCCGGACGATGACTCACTACCCTCAGCCCACCCATGGAGGTCTTATGATTACTCAACCTCCCTCCTCCGGGTGTGTATAGACTGCTTATCGCGGTCCAACCCTTGAGAGGACTGTTCTACTTTCTAGCACCAAGATGGTACCGAAGAACTTGAGGGGCCCAGCTGTTGGGCACCTTTGTCATCATTCCCTATTCCATGTTTTCTTTCCCTCCCTCCCCCCCCCCAACACTAGTTGTTTAGACTCTACATACTTTGCTCTCACTCCTCTAGAGGACTGGGACATGGTCTGCCTGAGTAGACCATCTCCCTATACGGATTGGGACTACACCTAGGAGTCGGAGATGACCAGAGAGCTGGTAATGTACTGTTGAAGGAATGTCTAATCTCACCAACTACCAATTTTTTCACTGAGTTGTATTCATACCACTAATTGTTTATCATGTTCCATTAATGTTCTTATTATGTACCTAAAGTTTATAGTTCCTGCAAGGGTGTTCCTAATGATTTTGGTCTCTCTTCTTATCCTCTCCCTTCCCTTCCATTCTTTCCTTATTTTCCCTAACCCCCTAACTCGTTTTCCCTTCTCCTATCCCAACCTGGTCTCTCTTGACTCCCCAATAACCCTTCCTTCCCCATGCCTTCCCACTAGACCCTACCATCTCACCACACCTATGTACTCCACTCTTTCCCCCCACCTACTTCCCATTCCAGCCTGGCTTCAACTTTCCTTCTTCAGCTCCTATGTCCTCTTGTTCCTCTCTCCATATGCTCTCCCTCCTTTTTTCTAGGAGGACAGAACTCCAGGCCATCCGCCTATCTATCTTTTTTCTTTCTATCTCTTCGTACTTCCTTTCCCAACCCATCCATCCTCCCTCCATATTTCCATCCACCCAAAACCGCCTCTCCCTTCCAACCCTCCATATGCTCCATCCTGTCTATATCCCTCTCCAACCTCTGATCTTATTTTAACATCTGAAAAATGTCAAATGTTTAGCATTGTAGATGTTCAGCGTATACTATTTTTCTATATGACTATATGAATTAACCTGCACTGTTGGAACTGTACAATATCCCCACATAGAATGCTGGATTACTAGTATGTGTAGAGGTACATCTAATGATTATATGCACTGTTTATATGCCCTCTTTTCGTCTCTCCTCTCCTCATCATCTCCCCTTTCCCCAATTTCCTCCTCTTTAGCAGATACCCAACCCTCCCTCTACTTCTATACCCTCTTGTGGCTGCTCCACTCTCCTTCCCATCCGCTCTTCTCCCTTTCTCAGGAGGACAGAACTCTATACCGCCTGCCCATCTCTCTTCATTATTCCTATGTTTTTCCTTTCTGACCCCCCTCCCTTCCTTTACTCGCCCTGTCTAGCCATAACTGCCTCTTCTCCGCAACCTCCTTCATGCTTTGCCCTGTCTGTCTACCTCTTCACCTTCCGATCCTATCTCATCATCTGGAAAATATCAAGTGTTTCACATTGCAGAAATTTGAATAATATCATGTTTTAGGACTGTATGTTCACGATTCATCAGAGGTTCCTATAATGACCAAACTCTCTCCTCATTTCTTTCTGTCCCCACCAATAGCCCTCCCTTCCCCGCTGCAGCTGCCCTCTGGTCCCTCTCCTGATTCTGCACCCTTGCTATTGCCCTACCCTCCTTCCTCCATCCTCCTCTCTTCCTCGGTAAATAACCCTGTGTCGCTCAACCCCAATCCTTTCCCTGATTTCCCCTCCCTAGGCCCTCCCCTACCTCCCAAGATTTCTTACTGAAGTAACCCCTTCTTGTACACCCTTTCCTGTACCCTCCCAACTACCTCCCCCACTTACTAAACCCAACCAACAGGACATCTCACTTCCCCCCTACATTCCCTCCTACATTCTCACCCTATACCCGTCTAAAGACTCTCACCCATTACTCCCTGAAGGTTTACTTAGATGAAGGCTATTATTATCTGTTGCACATTCGTGTGCACGAACTGATCCACTCTCCAGACTTGACATGACCAACCTGAAGTCACGGCCCCACAGGACCCTTTTAGCCCTCACTGACCTCATACACCTGGCTCCCAGAGGCCCCTCATGTTAACATTACCCTCTCACCATCACCACCCTAGACCTCCATTTCTCCTCCTACCCCTCCTTAGCCTTCCCTTACTTCCTCCTTCTCATCTCCTCCCTAAAAACACCTGGCAACAGCTACCTATATATCCTGATGATCGAATGTACACCACAGCCGGCGGTGGAGGGGAGCCGCTGAGCCCTCCTCTCCCTGACCACCTCCTATCTTCCCCTTACCAGGGGCCACATTTCTGGTGCGGTTAGGGACTAACATCTGTGTCCTCTGCATTCCCAATTTGGCAGAGTGTAGTAGCCTCTGCCCAACCCGGAGAAACTAGTAGATCCCAGCGAGTATTCCCCCTCCCACTACCCTATCACCTCCCCTGATTCTCCTTTCCTCTTTCTATATTACTCCCCCCCCCCCTTTTTTTTTTTTTTTCTTCTCTTCCCCTCTCTCCCACAATGAGAGTGGGCACGTTGAACGTTAGGGGTCTGAACTCCCCTACAAAACGGAGTTTACTTGTTAAATTTCTGAAAGTCCAGCGCCTTGATATAGTGTTCTTATAGGAGACACACTGGACGGGATCTCGGGCCGCCATGTTCCATCCTAGAGATTTCCCTGTTCGCCTCTCCTCGTCGTTTCACGAGAAAGCCAGAGGAGTTACTGTCCTAGTGGGGAGACACATCTCCTACGAGTCCATCTATCTGGATTCAGACCCTTCTGGCCGTTATGTCATTTCCGTATATCGGCTGGATAACACTTTGGTTACGTTGGTAGCTTTGTATTCCCCAAATGTTAACCAGACCCGCTTCCTCAGCGTTCTGCTAAATAAGGTCGCCAGATTTAAACAGGGCCATGTCATTATCGGGGGGTGACTGCAACCTAGTGTGGGACCCGCGCAGGGATAGGAAATCCCAGCGTGGGGTTCCCACAAGGCGCGGAGAGGACCATTACTCTCACCTCTTTAGAAACGTTGTCTCCCAGCATGCATACCATGATGTCTGGAGAGCCCTGCACCCTGACGTGGATGACTACACCTATTTTTCAACTCCTTCCCAATCCTTTGCCCGACTAGATTACCTCTTTTGTTCCTCATGGACGCTGCAGATGATAGCTGCGGCCACGATAGTACCATGTGTGTGGTCGGACCATGACGCAGTGGTTATGGATGTCACCTTCTCCCCCTCGGGGAAAAGTGGGCTTTCTTGGCGCCTACCAGAATTTCTCCTTGCGGACTCCCAGATCCCGTTTTGGTCGAAGGAGATAGAAGAGTTCTTAATAATAAACGACACAGGATCCACATCGGCGCTGACTCTTTGGGCGGCGCTCAAAGCCTACCTCCGTGGGCTCTTTATACAGAAATCCTCAGAGATTAGAAGACACAAGGGGGCCAGCTTGGCCCAACTCTACCACGAACATACTGTCTCCAGAACTCAGCTTAGACAAAAGAGGTCAGATTCTCTAGTCTTGAGAGTTCAGTCCCTTAGAAGACAGATTGAGGCCCGTGAACTTGAGAAGGTACAGAGGGGACTTTAGCTCCTGAAACAGAGATACTACCATAAAGGGGACAGGGCAGATCGGCTCCTGGCCCACAAACTCCAACAGAGAACCTTACAGAGCAAGATAGCTCATATAACAAGAGACGATAAAAAATGTTATTCCCCTAATGAAATAGGTGACGCTTTTGCAAACTATTACAGGGGACTGTACCAGATAGCTGATGACCCTGGCATCCATTATGCACCAGCGCATCTTATCCCCGAGTTCCTTGATGGACTTCACTTACCACAGGTTCCTGAGGACATGACGGAGCAACTCGTTGCTCCTATTTCTGTTGAAGAGATCGAGAAAACGATCAAAAGCCTGAAAGCACATAAGTCCCCAGGCCCAGATGGATTTGATGCCCTGTTTTACAAAAAATTTGCGACCCAGCTGTGCCCTATTCTAGCTCGGGTGTTTGCCGAAGCTATGGACACAGGTAACTTTGAGTTCTGTGAGAGCTACCGGCCAATATCTCTCATTAACGGAGATGTAAAATTATATGCAAAAATACTAGCTTCAAGGTTAAATAAAACTCTTCCGGTCCTGATTCACTATGATCAGGTAGGGTTCACCCCGGGACGGCAGGGCTCGGACAACACTAGACGCCTCTTAAATATCTTCTTTGAAACTGCTGCGCTTGGGATCCCACTGGTCACCCTGTCAGACGCTGAGAAAGCCTTCGACAGGGTCCGGTGGGAGTATATGGTAGAGGTCCTACGCTCCTTTGGATTTCCACCCGCCTTTACCAAAGCAGTATTGGCTCTGTATTCAAACCCCTCTGCCAGAGTCAGAGGGTTGGGGTTCGTCTCTAATCCCTTTGAAATTCGGAATGGCACGAGGCAGGGGTGCCCTCTGTCACCTCTCCTCTTTGCTCTTATAATGGAACCGTTAGCGACTAGACTCAGGACGTCTCCCTCAATTCAACCATTAGTTTTGCATGATATCCCCCAGGTCCTTGCCCTCTTCGCTGACGACTTGACCATTTTCCTTACGTATCCAGAGGAATCGCTCCCTAAACTGTTTGAGATCCTAACTGAATTTGCCAATTTAAAATTTTATAAACTTAATTACTCTAAGACTGAGGCCTACGCTATTGGCCTCCCGGAAGCCACCCTTGAGACTTTGAAAAGCTCCTACCCATTTAAGTGGTCAACGGAAGGTCTGAAGCATCTGGGAGTAGTACTCTCCCATGACCCTAAGAGAGTAGAGACGGCAAATTATGGATCTCTTCTCAAAGAGCTCCAACAGACAATCTCTAGTTGGAAGGTCCCGGAGGTCTCCTGGACGGACAGGGTTGCGGCGGTAAAGATGCTTCTGCTACCAAAACTAATTTACCTATTCCGTTGCCTCCCAGTCCCGGTCCCGGCATATCTTCTCAACCACTTCCAATCTATTTTCACAAAATACGTTTGGAAGGGACAACACGTTCGACTTCCTCTAACCCAATTACAAAAACCGAAAAGATGTGGAGGCATGTCGATGCCGAATATTTCGCTATACTATAAGGCTGCCATGCTCTCGCATATTACGGCCTGGGGAGTGAGGGACTGTTTCGCGAGGTGGCTCCAAATCTAACAGGGCTCACTACCCGCTGGAGTGAACATAGCCAGCCTCATATGGATTCCTGATCATGCAGAGGTACTGAGTGGAATACATTGCCGTATAGTCAAGACCTGTCTGAAACTTTGGAGGGGGCTCCGTCATCTAGACCAGGTTGCCCCGCATCCCTCCCCCATTCACTCTATCAATGCTCCGCTACACTGCCTCCCGGACTCACACCCCGGGAGGTGGGAAGCCTTGGAGCTCAGAATACTCTCGGACTTGTATAGAAGGGGTGCCCTAGCTATCCCACCCCAAAACTACCCGACGGACGACTTCCCCGGGGAGCTACAGTTCGAGTACCTCCGCCTGGCTTCACTTCTCTTATCTTGGGGATTCCATAAGGACAACATAAGAGCTCACACTAAGTGGGAGAGGAGGTGGTTGGCAGACAGGCCTTTGCGAGGCTCCCTGTCGTTCCACTATAGGATTCTTTTGGATTCTCCCCACTTCATAAAAACCCGCTCCACAGAGGACTGGGAGAGAGACCTGGGAATGGAGGCTTCGGAGGGAGGGTGGCAGAGTGCTCTACGGGATGTCGGGGCAGCAGTACGCTGCTCCAACATATTTGAACTGTACCTCAAAATTCTGCTTCGGTGGCACTGGGTTCCCACCAGACTACATAGAATTTACCCCTCCAGGTCGGCGGACTGTTGGAGAGGTTGTGCCCACCGAGGCACTCACCTCCACATTTGGTGGGAATGCCCCAAGTTGAGACACTTCTGGAACCAGGTGGCAGGATTGCTCCGGGGACTGGGCCTCATTGGCGACCTCTCAGGGAGCACGGCATTATTCCATTTAGGACTACAAGATCTCCCAAAACCATCCCGTCTTCTGGGGGTTATAGTTCTTTTGTCGGCAAAACTGGTTATAGCCAGACAATGGATGAAACAAGCCCCTGCTTCACTCACCCCAGTTCTTCATTCACTAGATTATATCCAAAACATGGAAGAACACGCACTGAGGGTTGAGGGTCGATATGATTACTACTGCTCTATTTGGTTAGCATGGGATGAATATAAGAGATCTGAAGAGTCTTCATCCCCACTAGATGACCAGAGGGATGTGTAAGCCCTAATCTGGATGGAGGGGCTGGCGACCTGAGATCCCCTATGGCTCCTAGTGCCCAAAAAGAAAGAAGGAGGGGGGGAAGAGAGGGAAAAGAGAGAAAACATAGAATGTTCATATACATTGCTATTATAATTTTTTTTTTTTTCTCTCCCCGTCCCTGCCTACCTCGCCTACCTTTCCTGGCCCATCCCTGACAACAGTTCTCCGGGATATCCCTCTTTCCTCACCCCCCATAACATATACCTCATCCAACTGATTCCCGTTTCCAATCTAATATCCCACAATTCCCGAATTACCACGATTAACATTACCTACCATTTGTCTTTAGCTCTATTTGTTTCACTCTGAGAATTTTTTTTCCCTACGAGTTATGTCTCCAACAAGTACTAAGCTCCAGGTCCCATAAGTGGACCTATTTTACTCTGTTGACACATGTTTCTCCTGTTATTAAAATATATAAAATGGGGTTTTATTAGGGTCAATACAATGCTCCTTTTATTGTCTATTATATTTATGTTCGAATGATGGAATAATGTTATGCTTATGTTTCTGTTTGAGATATTGCCCTATCTACTATGTCTGTACTTTGTCTCTTTATTACCCCAATAAAAATATTTGTCAAAAAAAAATAAAAAAAAATGTTTTTTTAAAAGGGCACGAAACCCAAAAAAGTATTTCACGTTTCAGACAGAGCATGCAATTTTAAACAACTTTCTAATTTACTTCTATTACCAATATCTCTTCATTCTCTTGGTATCTTTTGTTGAAAAGCAGGGGCATAAGCTATAAACTGTGCACAAGTCCGGAGCACTATACAACAGCAGTTTTGCAAGAATGTATTTGTAAGAGCACTAGATGGTAGCACTATTTCCTGCTATTTACTTCTCTAGACACCTACATGTCTAAAACAAAAAATACAATGGGTTTCATGTCCCTTTAATGCGTGAACAAGAAGCAATTAAATATGTTGCATTTATTTTACAATTAAAGGACCATTAAACGCAGTAGAATTGCATAATCAATAAGTGATATAGACAATGCAAACACACAGTCTGAATTTCAAATAAGTAGTAGATATTCTTCTGACATTTTTAAAGTCAGTTCAATTTTTCTTCCCCCTGCATCATGTGACAGCCATAAGCCAACCACAAAATGCATATAGGTAAAATTGTATTTAAGTACTCACAGTACACTAGCATTTTAAACAATGCACTTGCTCAGAGAGCCCAAGATACTGGTAAATGACTCAATTTGTTAATTGCTGACATGATACAAGCACCACTTAGCTTAATATTGGCTAAAACGTTAGCCGGGTGGTCACTAAAATTAGCCTGGTGGTGCACCCACTAAAAATGTCCTGGGGAGAACACTGGGATTATATTAACTTTCCTCCTTGCTAGGACTAGACAAAAAAATTTGCTAAAGATAGAGAATCACAAAAGAACAAATCAGCTTTCATCTTGAAAAAAATTGCAGGTTGCATGACATCAGTAATAATGATTGAGAGTAAACAATGCTTTATATACAAATCCAAAATTACAGAAATAAAGTTGATCTTTGTTTGAAAAACAAAATGTATGCTTATCTGATAAATTTATACTTTCCTGGCATGGAGAGTCCACAAATCCATTCCAATTACTAGTGGGAATTCAACTCCTGGCCAGCAGGAGGAGGCAAAGAACACCCCAGCAGAGCTGTTAAGTATCACTCCCATTAACCACAATCCCCAGTCATTCGGCCAAAGGAAAATGGAAATAGAAGATGACACAAGGGTATAGAGGTACCTGAGGTTTATACAAAAAAACTGCCGTCCTAAATCGAATTAAGGGCGAGTCGTGGACTCTCCATGACTGGAAAGAAAGAAATTTATCAGGTAAGCATGCATTTTTGTTTCTTTCCAATGGCATGGAGAGTCCACGAATCCATTCCAATTACTAGTGGGAACCAATACCCAAGCTAGAGGTCACAGAACGGAAGGGAGGGAGAACAAGACAGGCGGACCTAAACAGAAGGCACCACCGCTTGAAGAACTTTTCTCCCAAAGGAAGCCTCAGCTGAGGCAAAAGTATGCAATGAGGATCAAGTAGCCGCCTTGCAGATTCGCTCCACAGATGCTTCATTTTTGAAAGCCCAGGAAGAAGAGAGACAGCCCTAGTGGAAAGAGCCGTAATTCTCCCAGGAGGCTGTTGTCCATCTGTCTCATATGCCAACCGGATAACACTTCTCAACCAGAGAGAGAGTGGCCTTCTGGTCCTTACGCTTACCAGAGAAAATGACAAATAGGTCAGAAGATTGCCTAAAGTTTTTAGTCGCTTGTAGATAAAATTTTAGCGCACGTACAACATCCAGGCTATGCAACCGACGTACTTTCTGAGAAGGATTAGAACAAAACGAAGAAACAACAATTTCCTGATTGATTATGCGATCTAACACTACCTTAGGAAGAAATTCCAACTTAGTACGAAAGGACCGCCTTATCCGCATGAAAAATAAGGTAAGGCGAATCACACTGCAGAGCCAAAAGCTTGGAAACCCTGCAAGCAAAAGAAATAGCGAGGAGAAACAAAACTTTCCAAGAAAACAACTTATATCAACTGAGTGGATAGGCTCAAACGGAACCTACTGCAGAACTTTAAGAACAAGATTAAGGCTCCATGGAGGAGCAACAGATTTAAACACAGGCCTGATTCTGACCAAGGCCTGAACAAAAGATTGAACATCTGGCAGGTCTGCCAGATGTTTAGGCAAAGAATAGACAGTGCAGAAATCTGACTCTTCAGAGTACCAACTGACAAGCCTTTCTCCAGGTCTTCCTGAAGAAAAGACAAATGCGGGGAACCCTCACTCTACTCCAAGAGAAACCCCTGAAAAGTCTGCCTGTTCAGATAATCTGCTTCCCAGTTGTCCACCCCTGGGATGTGGATAGCATATATGAGGCAATTGTGAGACGCTGTCCACTGAAGAACATGAGTCACCTCCCTGGTGGTTTATATACGCCACAGAAGGAATGATGTCCAACTGGAATCTGAAAACCCAAACCAGACTCAGTTGGAGGCCTATTTATCAGTACATGGAAGTTTGCTCTCAACTCTAGAGTATTTATTGGGAAGGGAGACTCCTCCTGATTCCAAAGTCCCTGAGCTCTTAAGGAACCCCAAACTGCACCCCAGCCCGAGAGGCTGGCATCAGCGGACACAATCTCCCAAGATGTTCTCAGGAAGCATGGCCCTGGGACAGTTTGTCCTGAGAGAGCCACCGGGACAGGAAATCTCTCGTCCGGACGTCAGAGACCATTCTCTCAGAGAGGTTTGAGTGGTCTCCGTTCCATTGTCCAAGCAAGTATAATTGTAGAGATCTCAGATGGAAACGAGCAAAGATAATGTCCATGGAAGCCACCATGAAAACAATAATTCTAAACCCAGTGCCACTGAAGGACAGAGGACTGAAGGGAAGACAGGTCGCAAAAACATTGGAATTTCTGACCTCCGCCAAGAAAATCTTCATGGAAATCGAGACTATGATCAACCCTAAAAAACATACCGTGGTATATGGAACCAAGGAATTGTTTTCCAGAATCTCATTGAGCCCTTAAAATTGGCCCCTCTTGAATCATTCACATATAGGATTAAACACCAAGACAAACCATTCTCTCAAGAGAATGTAAGCTACAAATAAAAAGAAGAAAAAAGAAGAAGAACCGTCCTATCCTAATACTTTCTGGATGAGAAAAATCAAGGAATCTTATCTAACATAGATAAGAAGAAAGAATTGTGAACATGCGTTCAAGGAGCAATTAACTGTAGCAGGATTGCTGCTAACCACCCACTTTGGTCTCCGTTCCAGATAGGCAGCTAGGCTAACTAACAGACTCTATTCATAAAGCTGCTGTAGAAGAGGACCAGCAAGTCCTCATATTTCCAAGGACAGCCAGACAAGTTCCGACACAAAGAACCCTCACCCTTGGGTGCATTTGGTCTCTCAACCTTCTGCCTCCCAGTCAGGTGTGCTAACCACTAAGCTACACCAGATAGACAGGTTGACACAGGAAAGATAAAATCTCTTCAAGAAGGATTTCATTAAGAAATCCTCTTAGAGCCCTAAGATCAAAAAAATGACCTCAAAAGGAAAACATTTATAAAAAGTGTCTATTCGGTAACATAGGTTAAAAATAAACCTATTAGAGTCACAAAAGAATATATGTTTCATAAGAGACAATGAATGGCACCGAGCACCAATCAAAAAAGATCACCTCAATAAGAGAGAGAAAATAATATTGCATTCCTATAAATAAAATATAGAATAAATATATTAGTGTCCTAAAAACACTAAGAAATAAGTATGATGCATGAAACAATCCATGTCACAGACGCTAATAATATCATCTCAATATGAGGGAATTATAATATTGTATTCCTATAATAAAAATTATAGAAATATATATATTGGTGTCCTTAAACACTAAGAAATAGAGTATGGTACATGAAACTAAACATGTAACAGAAAATTAAGCCCCTATACCTAAAATAGGAGAATATACCTGGTACGGACAATAGTACAGATATATGGAGCCTGAGTAATTCTAAAAAGTAATGATGAACACCATTAATCACCACTGGATGGTAGTAGACAACAGGGATTCCAATTTAAGATTGACAAACGTTTATGGAAAGAAATGTTAACTCTTTCCATACCACAGCTCCACACAATTAACAAACACTCTGGTCTCTAAAAAAAAAATAGCTCTAGAGAAAACTATGTTTGAGAAAATAAATGTAAAGAAGAAGCCACAAACTGTATGATGTTTACATAATACACAGTCTACTATGGCTATTCTGACCCTAGCGGTAAATAAAATAAATTTAGATGACCCAGCAAGATATATAGATTGATCGCAAACAATATAAATACATACTGTATATAGGGCTCAGAAGAAGAACCCTGTAGCCGAGTCAAATAATAATGCCCTGGAGAAGTGAGATTATCTCAGAGGTACAAAGTAGCAGCGCGCCAAAGGGACCCTGATCATGGCGGGAAAATGCTAATTTAAGTGTGCCTCAATAACAATAATGGTGTTTTCTCAAACTGACACAAAACTGAACAGGAGAGCCCTATGTTAAAATCTATAAGATTAAACAGCTGGCTCCCAAGAAAAATTATCTCCTGATACAGGAGAGAACACCACCGCCTCCTAAGTCAGATAACATAGATTGCGCTTCACCTAAGAGATGTGAAAGCGGACGTTATATACTTCCACAGAATGAGAGTAAAAGTCATTGCACCCTTATACATGAAAATAAAAAGGATCATGCTTTACAATGAATTGCCACCGGATGGCAGCAAATTAACTCAGAGGGTTGTATCCTATCTGCAGGGCACCAGAAAATGGGATAACTGATAACTTATTCTTTCCTCAAAAGAAAAAAATATCAATAGTAGATAAACTACCATTAACTGCCCCTAGATGGGAGCAAATACTAAGAAATACCTAAAAGTTTCTGACAGGTACAGAAAGTTAAACGGTACAAGCAATAAAGTTTAAAAACACATCATTACACATAAGAGCCCTTTGAATACCTACTAGGCTAAAATATAATGTTAAAAAACGGTCCTCAGAGCCAGCCTCAGTAGAGGGGAAGATAGTCTCGCACCATAGATCCCCTTGATGCCTAAAACTGAAGGGTACCAAATACACAGATAGCGGATGGATATACAGACCGCATATAAAATAAAATAACGGCGCCATTTTCCATGATGGTTCTGAGGAGAAAAGTAAATATGTATTTAGCAGATAACCTGTCCTCCTTAAACTCGTGTCCTAAGTAAGTAGAGCTACTCAATTGGCGCGCAATGCGACCGCCACATTATCGGCCACCAAATATGAGGGAGGACAGGCAGATGGCGCCAAAACGCATATATTAGCAATGCCACCATTAACAAAAGAAAAAACTACCTGCATAAAAGGAGACTTATCTTACTTAAGCCCATTAACATACATGCGGCCTCTAAATGTTTCTATACTTGTGATAGCTGGCTGTTGTAAAACCCAAGCTATCTTTGATCTAGGGCTCAAAGTACATGGCGAGATCAGAGTGTACCTGACACCACCCAGCTCCTCCGCCACTGCTGTCAGAATGCTGCATTTCCTATCGGAGTCCCAGACAGAGATAAATAAAGCCTCTACTCGACACACACCACTCTCCGGTTCAAAATAAAATTATCAACTGACGATGATCTTTCTAAACATGTTGGCAACTACCCACAAATGACTGCACGTAGAGCAAGGAACTTAAAAGACCTTTTGGTCCAGAGTGAATTCCAGAACCACGAACTGGCTAACAGACTGTGCGCAAAAACAGAATTTATGCTTACCTGATAAATTTCTTTCTTTTGCGATGTACCGAGTCCACGGATTCATCCTAACTTGTCGGATATTGTCCTTCCTGACAGGAAGTAGCAAAGAGAGCACCACAGCAGAGCTGTCTATATAGCTCCCCCTTAACTCCACCCCCCAGTCATTCGACTGAAGGCCAAGGAAGAAAAGGTGCAGAGGTGACTGAAGCTTACATAAAAAATACTATCTGTGTTGAATAGACAGGGCAGGCCGTGGACTCGGTACATCGCAAAAGAAAGAAATTTATCAGGTAAGCATAAATTCTGTTTTCTTTTGCAAGATGTACCGAGTCCACGGATTCATCCTAACTTGTGGGATACCAATACCAAAGCTTTAGGACACGGATGAAGGGAGGGACAAGACAGGAACCTAAACGGAAGGCACCACTGCTTGCAAAACCTTTCTCCCAAAAATAGCCTCCGAAGAAGCAAAAGTATCAAATTTGTAAAATTTGGAAAAGGTATGAAGCGAAGACCAAGTCGCAGCCTTACAAATCTGTTCAACAGAAGCATCATTTTTAAAAGCCCATGTGGAAGCCACCGCTCTAGTGGAGTGAGCTGTAATTCTTTCAGGAGGCTGCTGTCCAGCAGTCTCATAAGCCAAACGGATGATGCTTTGCAGACAAAAGGAGAGAGAGGTAGCCGTAGCCTTTTGACCTCTACGCTTTCCAGCATAGACAACAAACAAAGAAGATGATTGGCAAAAATCTTTGGTTGCCTGCAAATAAAACTTCAAGGCACGAACCACGTCCAAGTTGTGCAACAGACGGTCCTTCTTAGAAGAAGGATTAGGACACAGAGAAGGAACAACAATTTCCCGATTGATATTCCTTTTAGAAACAACCTTAGGGAGGAACCAAGGTTTGGTACGCAAAACCACCTTATCAGCATGGAAAACAAGATAAGGCGAGTCACATTGTAATGCAGATAGTTCAGAAACTCTTCGAGCTGAAGAGATAGCAACTAGAAACAGAACTTTCCAAGATAGAAGCTTAATATCTATGGAATGCATGGGTTCAAACGGAACCCCCTGAAGAACTTTAAGAACTAAATTGAGACTCCATTGCGGAGCAACAGGTTTAAACACAGGCTTAATTTTAACTAAAGCCTGACAAAAAGCCCAAACGTCTGGGACATCTGCCAGACGCTTGTGCAACAGAATAGACAAAGCAGATATCTGTCCTTTTAAGGAACTAGCGGACAATCCTTTCTCCAATCCTTCTTGGAGAAAAGACAAAATCCTAAGAATCTTGATCTTACTCCATGAGTAGCCTTTGGATTCACACCAAAAAAGATATTTACGCCATATCTTATGATAGATCTTCCTGGTGACAGGCTTTCGAGCCTGAATCAAGGTATCTATGACCGACTCAGAGAAACCCCGCTTTGATAAAATCAAGCGTTCAATCTCCAAGCAGTCAGTTGCAGAGAAATTAGATTTGGATGCTTGAATGGACCTTGAATCAAAAGGTCCCGTCTCAGTGGCAGAGTCCATGGTGGCAGAGATGACATGTCCACCAGGTCTGCATACCAAGTCCTGCGTGGCCACGCAGGTGCTATCAAAATCACCGAAGCTCTCTCCTGTTTGATTCTGGCAATCAGACGCGGAAGGAGAGGGAATAGTGGAAACACATAAGCCAGGTTGAACGACCAGGGTACTGCTAGAGCATCTATCAGTACTGCATGAGGATCCCTTGACCTGGATCCGTAACGAGGAAGTTTGGCGTTCTGACGAGACGCCATCAGATACAATTCTGGTGTACCCCATAGCTGAACCAGTTGAGCAAACACCTCCGGATGGAGCTCCCACAACCCCGGATGAAAAGTCTGACGACTTAGAAAATCTGCCTCCCAGTTCTCCACCCCTGGGATATAGATCGCTGATAGATGGCAAGAGTGAGTCTCTGCCCATCGGATTATCCTGGAAACTTCTATCATCGCAAAGGAACTCCTTGTTCCCCCCTGATGATTGATAAAAGCTACACTAGTGATGCTGTCCGACTGAAACCTGATGAATCCGGCCGAAGCCAGCTGAGGCCACGTCTGAAGAGAATTGATTATTGCTCTTAATTCCAGAATATTTATCGTAGGAGGGCCTCCTCCTGAGTCCACAAACCCTGTGCTTTCAGGGAATTCCAGACTGCACCCTAGCCCAGTAGACTGGCGTCCATCGTCCCAATAACCCACGCTGGCCTGCGGAAACACATTCCCCTGGACAGGTGATCCTGTGACAACCACCAAAGAAGAGAGTCTCTGGTCTCTTGATCCAGATTTATCTGAGGAGATAAATCTGCATAATCCCCATTCCACTGTTTGAGCATGCATAGTTGCAGTGGTCTGAGATGCAAGCAAGCAAACGGAACTATGTCCATTGCCGCTACCATAAGTCTGATTACCTCCATACACTGAGCCACTGACGGCCGGGGAATGGAATGAAGAGCTCGGTAGGTGGTTAAAATCTTTGATTTCCTGACCTCCGTCAGAAATATTTTCATGTCCACCGAATCTATCAGAGTTCCCAGGAATGGAACTCTTGCGAGAGGAATAAGAGAACTCTTTTTCATGTTCACCTTCCACCCATGAGATCTTAGAAAGGCCAACACTAAGTCCGTGTGAGACTTGGCAAGTTGGAAAGTCGACGCTTGAATTAAGATGTTGTCTAGATAAGGTGCCACTGCTATGCCCCGCGGCCTTAGGACAGCCAGAAGGGACCCTAGCACCTTTGTGAAGATTCTTGGCGCCGTGGCCAACCCGAAGGGAATAGCCACAAACTGGTAATGCCTGTCCAGAAAGGCAAACCTGAGGAACTGGTGATGATCTTTGTGGATAGGAATGTGTAGATACGCATCCTTTAGATCCACGGCAGTCATATATTGACCCTCCTGGATCATTGGTAAAATAGTCCGAATGGTCTCCATCTTGAAGGATGGAACTCTTAGGAATTGGTTTAGGATCTTGAGAATAGCCACAAACTGGTAATGCCTGTCCAGAAAGGCAAACCTGAGGAACTGGTGATGATCTTTGTTGATAGGAATGTGTAGATACGCATCCTTTAGATCCACGGCAGTCATATATTGACCCTCCTGGATCATTGGTAAAATAGTCAGAATGGTCTCCATCTTGAAGGATGGAACTCTTAGGAATTGGTTTAGGATCTTGAGATCTAGAATTGGTCTGAAGGTTCCCTCTTTTTTGTGAACCACAAACAGATTGGAGTAGAAACCTTGCCCCTGTTCTGTTTTCGGAACTGGGCAGATCACTCCCATTGTAATAAGGTCTTCTACACAGCGTAAGAACGCCTCTCTTTTTGTCTAGTTTACAGACAATTGAGAAAGATGGAACCTCCCCCTTGGAGGAGAATCTTTGAAATCTAGGAGATACCCCTTAGTTACAATTTCTACGGCCCAGGAGTCCTGAACGTCTCTTGCCCAGGCCTGAGCAAAGAGAGAAAGTCTGCCCCCTACTTGATCCGGTCCCGGATCGGGGGCTACCCCTTCATGCTGACTTAGTGGCAGCAGCAGGCTTTTTGGCCTGTTTACCCTTGTTCCAAGCCTGGTTAGGTCTCCAGGTTGGCTTGGATTGAGCAAAGTTACCCTCTTGCTTTGCAGCAGGGGAAGAGGAAGCAGGATCACCCTTGAAGTTTCGAAAGGAACGAAAATTATTTTGTTTGGTCTTTCTTATTTGACTTATCTTGAGGGAGGGCATGACCCTTCCCTCCAGTGATGTCTGAAATGATCTCTTTCAGTGCAGGCCCGAATAGGGTCTTACCTTTGAAAGGGATGGTCAAAAGCTTAGATTTAGATGACACATCAGCTGACCAGGACTTAAGCCATAATGCTCTTCGCGCTAAAATGGCAAAACGGCGGCGTCTGTAATAAAAGAATTAGCCAACTTAAGGGCCTTAATTCTGTCCAAAATATCATTTAGTGGGGTCTCCATCTGAAGAGCCTCTTCTAGAGCCTCAAACCAAAAAGCATTTGCAGTGGTTACCGGAACAATGCACGCGATAGGTTGAAGAAGAAAACCTGGATGAACAAAAATTTTCTTTAGGAGACCCTATAACTTTTTATCCATAGGATCAATGAAAGCACAACTGTCTTCAATAGATATAGTTGTACGCTTAGCCAGAGTAGAAATAGCTCCCTCCACCTTAGGGACCGTCTGCCATGAGTCCTTTATGGTGTCAGAAATGGGGAACATTTTCTTAAGAACAGGAGGGGGAGCGAACGGAATACCTGGTCTATCCCACTCCTTAGTAACAATGTCCGAAATCCTCTTAGGGACCGGAAAAACATCAGTGTAAACAGGAACCTCTAAATATTTGTCCATTTTACACAATTTCTCTGGAACGACAATAGGGTCACAATAATCCAGAGTAGCTAAAACCTCCCTGAGCAATAAACGGAGGTACTCTAGCTTAAATTTAAATGCCGTCATATCTGAATCTGTCTGAGGGAACATCTTTCCTGAATCAAAAATCTCTCCCTCAGACAGCAAATCCCTCATCCCTACCTCAGAACATTGTGAGGGAATATCGGATATGGCTACTAAAGCGTCAAAAGGCTCAGCATTTGTTCTTAACCCAGAGCTACTGCGCTTCCCTTGCAACCCTGGCAGTTTAGATAAAACCTCTGTGAGGGTAGTATTCATAACTGAAGCCATATCTTGCAAGGTGAAAGAATTAGACGCACTAGAAGTACTTGGCGTCGCTTGTGCGGGCGTAACTGGTTGTGACACTTGGGGAGAACTAGATGGCGAAACCTGATTTCCTTCTGTCTGAGAATCATTTAATGCCAAATTCTTATAAGTCAAAATATGCTGTTTGCAATTTATAGACATATCAGTACAATTGGGACACATTCTTAGAGGGGGTTCCACAATGGCTTCTAAACACATTGAACAATGAGTTTCCTCAGTGGCAGACATGTTTAACAGGCTAGTAATGAAGCAAGCAAGCTTGGAAAACACTTTATTTAATGAAAAAAACACAATTTGCAAAAACGGTACTGTACCTTTAAGAGAAAAAAAAGGCATTCACAAACTGCAAAACAGGTTAAAATTGCTTCAAAAATTCCGAAATTTTAACAGTGTACCCACTAAGCTTTAGAAGGATTGCACCACAAGTAAAAAAAGCAATAGAGCCCCAAATGAAAAAAAACAGATTGATAATTGTCTAAAACCGGTTAAAACCCCCTAAAGCACCTTGCCACAGCTCTGCTGTAGCCCTACCTGCCCTTAGGAAGCGATAATATGGGGTTTAAAGCTTCAATTAGTCCCTCAGAAGACTCTCAGGACCTCAGGAGAAGTTGCTTGCTGCTTGTAAATGTAGGTCCCGCCCACCTCACTTGATGTTGCTGGGGCCTACACAAAACTAACAAACCCTGCCTGAAAGCCATGTGGGTTATAAACAACCCCAAAGAACCCTCAAGCAAATGTCCCATAATGCCCACAAAAAATTAACCCTTTATGCAAGCTAGTAAAAACCTCTGATAACACTAGGATTACTGCTTACCCTTCCCCTAATGGGGACACTGTCAGCCTTTCTGAGTTAACACAGTCTCTGCAGAAAATATGACTGAACATACCTCATTGCTGTATAGCAAGAAACCGTTCCTCACACTGAAGTTTAACTGTACTCCTCAGCTCATGTGGGAACAGCAGTGGACCTTAGTTACAAATGCTAAGATCATCATCTTCATCTATGTCCTGCCTGAGAGTAAATAGTACAACACTGGTACCATTTAAAAATATCAAACACTTGATTGAAGATAAAATAAAACAGTTTAACACCTCTTCTCTTTACCCTTCCTGCTTAGAGCCAGCAAAGAGAATGACTGGGGGGTGGAGTTAAGGGGGGAGCTATATAGACAGCTCTGCTGTGGTGCTTTCTTTGCTACCTCCTGTCAGGAAGGACAATATCCCACAAGTTGGGATGAATCCGTGGACTCGGTACATCTTGCAAAAGAAATATAGTCAGTTGCTCTCCATGCAATCACTGTGCAGCATGTACATTTGTCAAAAGGAACCAAAACTTTTCAAACAACCACAGGAAAGATATACAAAATCAAGTCATTTATTAATTGTTCTACAACGGGGGTAATTTACCTTCTCTCATGCTCTTGTCAGCGATTTTATGTGGGGAAACCTATAGGGAACTCAGACTTCGTATCTATGAACATAGAGATGATATTAAATATCTATACATTGATAGCCCTATTGCTAGACATTTTGCACAAGTTCATGAATCAAAATTAGATAGCCTAGAATTTGGTATTCAACAACACAGGCGGGGGGGGGGGGGGGGAGTAATGTAGACACTATATTACTCCAGAAGAAAACAAGATGGATATTTAATTTACAGACCTTGTCCCCCATAGGTGTAAATGAAAAGATGGAATTTGCCTCTTTTCTCCCCAGGAATTGAATTTAGGATCGATCTCCTATTTTGTGCATCTTCTTTGAATATGACCCTGGCAACTTATGCCACTCATAATCAAAATATGCCTCCTATCACTCTTAAGCCCAATATATATTTACTATGGGTATATATGCTTGTGCAAATAAATGAAAACATTACCTTGACTAAAGGCAACTACAATTGTGAGAAATGTTTATATTAAGGGTAAATACACATTTTTTTTAATATTTCAATACACATTGTGTGATAGATAAGTTAGATTTTTATAATTGTCAATAAGTATCTTATACTGTTATATATAAATCTGTGCCCTTGTGTGTTGTGTGTCTGTTGTATCATGTGTGGTTCTCAGACACCGTAGTATTTAAAAAACTTTATTACGGTAACACTCCAGCCTCAATTTCAAAAGCAACTCTTTTGGAGGCTTAATATCAGTCAACTTCTAAAATATCACAGGCCATGTGACTTTGGTGGCCAATAAGAGGACCCCTTCTTTAGCCCCACGTCATCACCAGGAAGAAGCTCCATGCTGCAAGTGTAACGGAGCGAAACGCGCAAGAGGACGCGTTGGTGTGCAGCTCCTGACCTGTGGGATCCCCTCACTCGATTACATCTTACCTCTCCTTGGTTAACACACTTGCCAAGTGAGACTGGAACAAACGGCATTGTGACTCACGGAGACTCCTCCTGAGTCCACGAACCCTGAGCCTTCAGGGAATTCCAGACTGCGCCCCAGCCCAGAAGGCTGGCATCTGTCGTTACTATAGTCCACTCTGGCCTGCGGAAACTCATTCCCCTGGACAGATAGACCCGAGATAACCACCAGAGAAGAGAATCCCTGGTCTCTTGATCCAGATTTAACAGAGGAGACAAATCTGTGTAGTCCCCATCCCACTGATTGAGCATGCAAAGTTGCAGTGGTCTGAGATGTAGGCAGGCAAACGGAACTATGTCCATTGCCGCTACCATCAGGCCGATCATTTCCATACACTGAGCCACTGACGGCCGAGAAGTGGAATGAAGAGCACGGCAAGAAGTTAGAAGCTTTGATATCCTGACCTCTGTCAGAAAAAGTTTAATTTCTACTGAAATGGAAGGAAACTCTTGTGAGAGTGAACTCTTTTCTCTGTTCACCTTCCACCCGTGAGACCTCAGAAAGGCCAGAACAATGTCCGTATGGGACTTGGCGATTTGAAAAGTTGACGCCTGGATCAGGATGTCGTCTAGGTAAGGGGCCACCGCTATGCCCCGTGGCCTTAGAACCACCAGTAGAGACCCTAGAACCTTCGTAAAGATTCTTGGCGCCGTGGCTAACCTGAAGGGAAGAGCCACAAACTGGTAATGCCTGTCTAGGAAGCGAACCTGAGGAACTGATGATGATCTCTGTGAATCGGAATGTGGAGATAAGCATCCTTTAAGTCAATGGTAGTCATATATTGACCCTCCTGGATCATAGGGAGGATGGTTCGGATTGTCTCCATCTTGAAAGATGGGACCCTGAGAAATTTGTTTAGGATCTTGAGATCCAAGATTGGTCTGTACATTCCCTCTTTTTTGGGAACTATAAACAGGTTTGAATAGAAACCCTGCCCCTGTTCCTCCCTTGGAACTGGGTGGATCACCCCCATAACCAGAAGGTCTTGAACGCAACGTAAGAATGCCTCTCTCTTTATCTGGTTTGCAGATAGTTGTGAGAGGTGAAATCTCCCCTTTGGAGATGAACCTTTGAATTCCAGAAGATATCCCTGGGAAACAATCTCTAGTGTCCAGGGATCCTGGACGTCTCTTGCCCAAGCCTGAGCGAAGAGAGAAAGTCTGCCCCCTACTAGATCCGGTCCCGGATCGGGGGCTACTCCTTCATGCTGCCTTAGAGGCAGCAGCAGGTTTTTTGGCCTGCTTCTCTTGTTCCAATCCTGGTTAGGTCTCCAGACTGGTTTGGACTGGGCGAAATTTCCCTCTTGTTTTGCATTAGAGGAAGCTGAAGCTGCGCCACTCTTGAAGTTACGAAAGGAACGAAAATTATTCTGTTTGGTCCTTAACTTATTGGACCTATCCTGAGGAAGGGCGTGACCTTTTCCTCCGGTAATATCAGAAATTATCTCCTTCAGACCAGGCCCGAAAAGGGTCTGTCCTTTGAAGGGGATGTTAAGAAGCTTAGACTTTGAAGTAATGTTTGCTGACCAGGACTTAAGCCATAGCGCCCTACGCGCCAGAATGGCAAAACCTAAATTCTTAGCCGTAAGCTTGGCTAAATGAAAAACGGCGTCAGAGATAAAGGAATTAGCTAACTTAAGAGCTTTAATCCTGTCTAAAATATCATCTAACGGGGTCTCCACCTGTAGAGCCTCCTCAAGAGACTCGAACCAGAAAGCCGCTGCAGCAGTAACTGGGGCAATGCATGCAAGAGGCTGGATAATAAAACCTTGATGTATAAAAATTTTCTTAAGGAGACCCTCCAATTTTTTATCCATAGGATCTAGGAAAGCACAACTGTCCTCGACGGGGATAGTTGTATGCTTAGCTAGGGTAGAGACTGCTCCCTCCACCTTAGGGACCGTCTGCCACGAGTCCCGTATGGCGGCATCTATGGGAAACATCTTTTTAAAAGCAGGAGGGGGAGAGAACAGCACACCTGGTCTATCCCATTCCTTAGTAATAATTTCCGAAAATCTCTTAGGGACTGGAAAAACATCAGTGTAAACAGGTACTGCAAAGTATTTGTCCATCTTACACAATTTCTCTGGAACTATAATGGGTTCACAGTCATCCAGAGTCGCTAAAACCTCCCTAAGCAATAAGCGGAGGTGTTCAAGGTTTAAATTAAACGCTGTCATTTCAGAATCAGACTGAAGCAACGCCTTCCCTGAATCTGAAATGTCACCCACAGATAGAAGCTCTCCTGCCTCGGCTTCTGAGTATTGTGAGGGTATATCGGACACAGGTATTAAAGCGTCAGAAAGCTCTGTATTTGTTCTAGCCCCAGAGCTGTCTCACTGTCCTTGTAACCCTGGCAGTTTGGACAATACCTCTGAGAGGGTAGCATTCATAACTGCCGCCATGTCCTGTAAGGTAAAAGAATTAGACGCGCTAGATGTACTTGGCGTCACTTGAGCGGGAGTTATAGGTTCTGACACATGGGGAGAGCTAGATGGCATAATCTCCCTTTTTTCAGTCAGAGAATCCTCTGGAGATAAATCTTTAAGCGCCATAATATGGTCTTTATAGTTTATAGAAATTTCAGTACATTTGGTACACATTCTAAGAGGGGGTTCCACAATGGCTTCCAAACATATTGAACAAGGAGTTTCCTCTATGTCAGACATGTTTAACAGACTAGTAATGAGACAAGCAAGCTTGGAAAACACTTTAATAAAGGTGAAACAGCAATTAAACAAAAAAGTTACTGTGCCTTTAAGAGAAAAAAACTAGCACTTAAACTGCAAAACAGTGTAAAAATACAGTAGTCTTCGAAATTTTTACAGTATGTGTAAGGGACTAAAGCAACATTGCACCCACTTGCAAATGGATGATAAACCCCTTAGCCCCCAAACCTAATTTAAAAAACGTCAACCACCAGTAAAAGACAGTTGAGCACCTTGCCACAGCTCTGCTGAGGCTCCTACCTGCCCTCAAATACGATTTAGTGAATAAATAAACCCTTTATGATGGTCCTCAGATGCCAGAGGACTCCTCTAGGGAAGCTGGATGTCTCAGTCTGCAGGAAACTACGCATCTAGAGCGCAAAAATAGGCCCCTCCCACCATGTACTGGATGTCAGAGGGGCCTTAAGAAAGTACTCCTAGGAGTATCTGACTATCCCTGTGGAAACTAGACCCCAAATAAAGACTCATCTCCCTCAGAGAAAAAACGTTCTATTTATGAAAACCTGTAAACGTTTTGTCACTAAGTAATATGAGTATTAACATGAGTATTACCCTGTTTTGTAAGCATGATCCCAGTCGTTGTTAAATCACTGCATCTAGCTTACCTCAAATACACAAAGCTCTGTCAGCATTTTCTAGAACTTATTCATCTCTCTAGAAATAAAAATACTGAACATACCTCAAAGCAGGTAATCTGCAGACCGTTCCCCCAACTGAAGTTTTCCCATACTCTTCAGTTATGTGTGAGAACAGCAATGGACCTTAGTTACAAACCGCTAAGATCATCAACCTCCAGGCAGAATTCTTCTTCTAATTTCTGCCTGAGAGTAAAACAGTACAACGCTGGTACCGTTTAAAAATAACAAACTCTTGATTGAAGGTAAAACTACACTAAGTCACCACATATCTCTTGAGACTTCCTATCTTGTCGAGAGTTGCAAGAGAATGACTGGAGGTGGGGGTTAGGGGAGGAGCTATATAGACAGCTCTGCTCTGGGTGTCCTCTTGCAACTTCCTGTTGGGAAGGAGAATATCCCACAAGTAATGGATGAACCCGTTGACTGGATACACCTTTACAAGAGAAAATCTTGTAATCACAAGGTGTTTTATCCAACATCAAATCTGAGTTAAAGTGGGAACTCAGCCTAAATACAGAGAACACATAGAAAGTGTGAGAGGCACGTATGCTATTGCGGAGAAGAGCAGGCAAATAAAATATATATATATATATTCTACCTTGTGTTCTGTGTGATCGAATTATGCTCATTGAGCTGATCCAATCAGGAGAGATCTTAGATACTAAGGAGTAAAGGACTTCCAGGCTGCTGGCATCAACAACAAGGACTTCTGGGTAATGGCCATGACACAGCAACCTTCCTTCCCGTTGGATTCCAACAGAGAATTGATAAAACTGTCAATAAGGAACAACAAAGCCAATTATAAAATTAGGTTTACACTTTAATTTCCATATAGAATAAACTGCTTTTCCTTTTCACAAATAGTTTATACTAACCTGTATCCCAGTGTGAGTACATGCTAATTTAGTGAATTCTACACATCTTCCATCACTTACATCCCATAGACACATCTCTCTGTGTGGGAAAAAAAACAACAACACTGGTAATCTCATATACAATACAGATATTTGCATATGGCATATGAAAAGTAACAGAACTAACGTAAAAGACACTTTTTTTGTTAAAAAAACATTTTCTTCACAGACAGACTTAAAAAGTTGGAAAAAAAAACATTAAAAAAAATTATCGCATTCCATAAAAAAAACTGTAATTTTCTAGCTGTAAAAAAAAAAAGCAAAAGTTGTTCATTTTTTTTATTATTTTAAGATCTTTGCCTGCAGCTATGTCTAAAATAATGCAATTGGGTACCTCTCATTTGGTATAGCAGAAGTGCTCAAATCCTCAAAATTGACTTTCACTAGACAAACCAAGGTGTATTGATCTAGGTAGATTTTGTGCCACCATTTGACCGCTAAATGCCAACTACTGCAGTCATAAGACAAATGGTTGTAAACGTTTCTAGGATCCCCTTTGCTCAGAAATGGTAAACATGCATGGCTTTGCAGGTGAGCACCACACCTCTGAAATTCCCAGCAGTGAAGTGGTTATCAGTTAGCAGTTAAGGGTACCCCCCAACTGACCTACCAACTCGCTGATCCCTCCCAAACAGCTATCTTCCCTTCACCCTCCCACTGGTCCCCATCGTCTTCCACCACACCTTAGTTACTGGCAGCCAGTATGTATTTAGAATTTTTGTATTGTTTTTTTAATTATTTATTTTCTGTAGGTTAGAGATTCCTCCTCACCCTCCCACCTTCCTGATCCCTCAGAAATAGCTCTCTCCCCCACCCCACCCACCACTGTATCGCCATATTTATTATTGGCAATATGCCAGCATGCAGTTGAGGGGAGGTATCTTTTTTATTCATTTATATTTTGTTTCTGTTGTGTGTAGGGATCCCCTTTTACCCTTCCCACTTCAAGTGATCTCACCGTAGGGACACACCACCCACTGTCCCCTTTTCTGTAGGGTAGGGAGCCATCCCTTCATCTACTCTTCCAAAAACGTTTCTGTAGCATAGGGAACCCTCCCCTCCCACCCAGCTTGATGTAATTTGCCAACAAAATAAAAACGTACCCGCTTTCTGAAGCGCTCACTATATACTGTTTATCACTGGTAGCAGATGCTTTAGATAAACAGGTAATGGAGGCTGTGTGTCCAAACAGCAGGGCTCGAGGATTAATCTAGAATGTTAAAAATACATGTAAAAAAATAAATAGATATAAAATATGCATATCAATACAATAATGTACAAACATTGTCGGCTTATTAAATACTGCTAAAAGTGTGGACTTAAAAGGGACTTGAAACCCAAAATGTTTCTTTTGTGATTCAGACAGAGCATACATCTTTAAAAAGGTTTTTAATTTACTTTTATTCTCAAATTTAGTTTGTTCTCATGGCATTCTAGGTAAGAAGTTATCTAGATAGGTTGCATGCACATTTCTGGAGCACTATATGAAAGGAATATAACATAGCTATAAAACTGTTGCCATTCATTACTCCAGTCGCTTGCATGCCCCTACACCTTCCTATCTACTTGTCGACAAAAGGATACCAAGAGAACAACGTAATTTTAATAATAGAAGTAAATTGGAAAGCTTTTTAAAACTGTATGCACTATTATGAATCATGAAATACATTTCTGAGGTATGTCCCTTTAACACTGCTATATTCCACACAGCCATTGGTTGCACACTCTATTGACCCATTTATAACTGTTGTTAATTGGCCTCTGCAGATAAGAAAACATAGGTTACAACATGGTGACAGCCATTGCTTTAAAGGACATTAAAGCTTTACAGTAATTTTTTTCAATAATTAAATAACTAATATAATTTTTTGAAATACATTTGCATAATATTCTCAGGCAAATCTTAGCTTTGAATACATTATTATTTCTAGCATTTATTTATTGTTTAATGTCCTTTTAAATAACATACTTTTGCATAAAAGTCAACAACACAACAATGGCCATATGAAAGCAAATAAACAGAACACATACGTTTGGGGGAAAATTTCAATTAATTAAAATGATTAATTCTGCCATCTAAAAAAAAAAAAAAAAGATTACCATACCTATGAGAGAAGACAAAATTTACACATTAAAAAAGCTTTTTTCTCTCCAAACATTAATTTAACATTTTCTAAAAAGCTACCAGATAACCTCACTGATTTAGAAAGATCTGTACCTCAAGGTTGTCTGTTGGTAAACATTATTATCAGCTATATTTAATTTGCTGTATGTTCTGCCAATAATTTATTTTCCCAAACTCACTGAATCAAAAGGTATTCAAAAGCCTCTTTGAAAAATCAATTCATAGAGGTTTCAAAAACGTTTCACTTGATTTTAGAATAAAATGTGGGACTTTATGTCTATGTATATACTTTGTCTAATATTCCAAAATATTACAGTTTTATCTTCGATTTGTAATCTTAAAAATTATGCTAAAAATATTGTATTAAATGTTGTAATAACAAAGTTTTATGGAACATAGAAATTGTAAACTAGGACTTTCCAGTTTTGCAGAAAATATACCAACATTTCTTTTGTATATTCACTTACTTTCTTTCAATTTTTTTGCAATTTGGTATCAAGGGGTAAAATGGTTTAAACAACAATTGACTATAACTTAAAAAATACACAGTGAAGTCAGAGAATACTTCACTAGTCCATATCATTATACTAAACCGGGTGAAACAAAGTATCAATTGATATAGTAGCCACTTTAAAATGTTTTTATTTTAGGTCATATAGATGTAGGGCTGATTGACTCAAGTAAGGAGGTCCCACCATGGGGCACTAGTCTTAGGGCCTGCTATTCAAAACCTCTCCACCCAGGTGAGATATTCTAAGAAGTCTCAGCCGTACAGTGAGGCCATTAAAAATGTTTAGAAATGGGGGCGGAGTCTGGCCGCGCTGGACGATGGCCACACATTAGAAGGGCTCCTGCTTCCTAAACTGACAGGATAGCTTAATATGGCATAAAATCAGTCTAAATAAGAGTGAGTGGGCTAAGATATCTTCCCTGTCATCAGTCACTTATCTTTGGGAGTAACTTTTAGTCGGAAAGGAGCGGCGTGCTGCAGCAACAGATCTGCGATCTTAGCAGGTATACCTGAGAACCGGAAACACCGGACATGCGCTAGAGACCTGGTGGCGAACAAAGACTCCCTAAAGGCAATAATCCCACATCGGGTCTTGGGACAACTGGGGTCCCGACAAGCTTGGAGGGCTCGGTTGCAGTGGGACGGTACATACCCTTTGAGTGACCGGCAAAACGAGCCCATACTCGAGCTGAGCGCACCGCCATCAGCACTTGCCGTCGTCATCAGGAGAGGCCTCTTGTTCACTGCTGCTACTGACTTCTAGAAACGAAGGGAGGCCGTAGAAAGAAGGACCATCTGCGAGGTCTGCGCAGAAAACTCAGAAGAAGGAGGCAAAGGACCGTGCCTGGTACAAGTAAGAGAATAATTCTAAAGGCTCTGAGCTTAGCAGAGGCAAGGCTGCGTTTGCGCCCGGCTGTAAGATCAGTCAGACTAGTGATAGTACAAATAGGGTTTAGAGGACTGTTCTTTCGGTGGTAATTATAAACAGACTTTCTGATCACACAAATAAACAGTCAGTGTTTGTCAGTCATAACACAATCCCCAGAGGCATATTTTTAAATTTCTAAAATACGAGCGGGTAATGCCTAATAAGAGACAAAGCAGGGCTGATAGAACAGTAAATACAAAGCCTCTTTCTCAAGATTTAAAACCTGTAGACACAGGTAAAACTGTGAACAAAGAAGAAATGGCGATGTCATAGACCCCCTCTCTCAATACTGAAGCTCCTCAATAACCATATCTTACTAAAAAGGACATTATACACTTATCTTCTAAAGAGGAAATTAAGGGTATTATGCAAGAGATGAAAACTTTATTCGGGGACCTCAGAAAAGATATGGCTGCACTAGACTCGAGAATTCTTAAAGTTGAGACTAATATCAGCAATGCTTCTGCCACCATAAAGCAGAATTCTACTGAGCTGCAACATCACACAGACAATCTTCAATTTATTAACGATAAAATTGAAGACCTCGACAATATAGGCCGCAGGAACAACCTGCAGATTCGCGGAGTCTCTGAAACGGTCTCCCAACAGGGGATTGGAGGCTATTTACAGGCCATCTTTAAAATCATTAAAGGAAACCCCTCAGCGCCAGAAATACCACTTGAAAGGGAACACAGGGCACTCAGGCCCAGACCTCCCAGTAAAGCCCCGCCAAGAGACATAATAGTCAAATTCCTTAGTTTTAAGGACAAGGAAGAGATCATCCAAGAAGCAAGACGTAAACATCCTATAACCCATGCTGGGGAAGAGATACAACTCTTTACTGACTTGTCACCAGTGACCCTTCAGAAGAGGAGAGATTTGGGTCATATAACATCTATACTAAGGTCTCATAAGATCCAATATTGCTGGGGATTTCCTGTTTCTATTATAGCTAACAACAATAATAAGACTGTTATCTTCAGACCGGGAGCTGACGAAAAAGAATTCTTTGACAATTTGTCTCTGCAGCTACCCCCATCACAGGGCACAAGCGCCGAAAATGGAACACCTTCCTCCCAATCCTCCTTTGGATAATCTCTGAGAGCATGAAACTTCTGGGTAATGTACTGTATATCAAATCTGACAATGCTGAAACCTTAGAGCATCTTTTTCAGATTTGGTTTGTTGGTCACTGATATGTCTACTGAATCTATAGAACTGATTATAGACATTTTTGATGGGATGTTGCACTTCTGTTTACAAAAAAAAAAAAAAAGTTAATTTATATAAGGTTTAGCAAGTTAACGGAATGCTGTATGTTACTTTATTTACTGTAATTTGTTTAGCTTAAAGGAGATTTATGTTAGTCTACTAACACCAGAATACAACATGTTAGAGTTATCACGCCAGCAATAGTTCACTCTTATGGTCCTAAGTACACACCCTTAGGGTACATGTGCAAGGGGGTGAATTTTATAGAACAAGTTACTAGCTCCTTTTTATTCTTTGGTGCGCCACACTGCCAACTTAGATGGTGATCTATATGCCATTAGAGGAAGATGAACACAGAAACCACGCCTTAATAAAAGTATATTATGCGGCTCTGTACCTTCCCTCTCCGTGACTTGCTCACAAGGGAAGCCACCTTAAACATAGACCACCTAGAAATTAAATTTTTACGGTAAATACCCTTAGCGGTCAAATAAAAACAGTTAGACATGAATCATCACTTTACACTAATTACCACATATCACTAAAATTAGTCCTGTTTACTACCTCATCTTACTCCCTTTTAACATTATAAGTATACTATTTAGAAGTGCTAGTTCTTCACACAGTCCGACTCACAAGTTTTATTAACTTCTCATATGCCAAAAGTCATCACACCCCAATTAAGTAATTGGGGTGGTTAAGCTTTTAATAATTAACGTCAGTTATGGGGCTTTTCCCCTATTGTTGTTGTTACAAAACTCTTGACATTGTTGAGCTACAGGGTTTTTTTTCTTGTATTATTAATTTGTTTGAAAGGTTGCAACTTTAGCACCTAACGGTGTAAGAGTGTTACGCATTTAGTGCTCGAAGAGATTTTGTCACCCCTCTTTTTCCCTCTTTAATCCCTTTCTTTAGACTTCCCTTTCTCCTCTTCCCATTTACTAAGTCTCCTCCCATTTTCTTCCCCCTTTTTTTTCTCCCCCTTTTCCACTCTCAGAGACGATAACCATGCAGCCTAGGGCCAGCAGGTTTCAAGACCACAGCATCAATATCACCACAATAAACGCAAAAGGACTTAACAATCCTGGCAAGCGTTCTATCGCCTTTAGGGAATTAGCTAAACTTCAGAGCCAAATTATTCTAGTACAAGAGACCCATTTCCAGAAGGGAAAGGAACCTAAGTGGTTTCATCCAGTGTACCCGAGGGCTGTGTTTGCCGGGGGGGTGGGTATCATTTTCCACAAGTCAGTCCCTTTTCATCTAACCCAGGTTGAGTGGGACCCAGAGGGCAGATTTATAATTGTAATAGGGACATTATATGGTCACTACATCACTCTGGCATCGGTATACTCTCCTAGCTTCTCTCAGGGATGTTTTATTAAAAAAGTCACAGACCTCCTCTTGGAACATTCCAAGGGGATTACTTTTCTAGCAGGGGATTTCAACCTAGTAGCTAATCCCTCAGTGGACTCTTCAAAGGGTATGACTTGTACTCCCTCCTCTACAATACAACAGGTTAACTCTACCCTCAGGGAGGTGGCATTACACGACACCTGGAGAACCTTACACCCGAACTCGAGGGATTATTCCTTTTACTCTATACCTCATAACAGCTACTCGAGAATAGACTATATCTATACGGATCCCAACGGCCTCTCAATCACACAAAGATGCGACATTGGTCACATTACTTGGTCAGATCACGCGCCAGTTTCTTGCATGGTTCAGTGGCCTGACATCCCAGTTAAAAACTACACATGGAAATTAGATGCCACTCTATTAGACGACCCCTTAATACTAGAAGATATACGCAAGACGCTAAAAGAATATTTTGAAATAAATACATCCCAATCCACTTCAATTATGACGGTATGGGAAGCTCATAAAAGTGTAATGTGTGGAGCTTTCATTAAACACAAAGCAATACTTAAACGCTATCGAGTAAAATACACTGACTTACTCTCCACGCTGCAAACACTAGAAGCCTCTCATAAATCTGACCCATTAAATGCAGATGTGAAAAGTAAACTAATCTCCACAAAATCTGAATTGAATAAATATTTAGAAGAAATGCATCAAAAGAAAGCACTTTCCCTGAGGCTGTTTTATTACAAAGGGGGGAACAAACCTGGAAAAGTTTTGGCTAGAACTCTTAAAAGACGGCAATTGCAGTCATATATCCACTCGATCAAAACTAAAGACGGTCACGTCTATACAGTAGTTCGCAAATTGCCTCTGCGTTCCACAAATACTACTACTCCTTATACACTGTGTGCAGAATTATTAGGCAAATGAGTATTTTGACCACATCATCCTCTTTATGCATGTTGTCTTACTCCAAGCTGTATAGGCTTGAAAGCCTACTACCAATTAAGCATATTAGGTGATGTGCATCTCTGTAATGAGAAGGGGTGTGGTCTAATGACATCAACACCCTATATCAGGTGTGCATAATTATTAGGCAACTTCCTTTCCTTTGGCAAAATGGGTCAAAAGAAGGACTTGACATGCTCAGAAAAGTCAAAAATAGTGAGATATCTTGCAGAGGGATGCAGCACTCTTAAAATTGCAAAGCTTCTGAAGCGTGATCATCGAACAATCAAGCGTTTCATTCAAAATAGTCAACAGGGTCGCAAGAAGCGTGTGGAAAAACCAAGGCGCAAAATAACTGCCCATGAACTGAGAAAAGTCAAGCGTGCAGCTGCCAAGATGCCACTTGCCACCAGTTTGGCCATATTTCAGAGCTGCAACATCACTGGAGTGCCCAAAAGCACAAGGTGTGCAATACTCAGAGACATGGCCAAGGTAAGAAAGGCTGAAAGACGACCACCACTGAACAAGACACACAAGCTGAAACGTCAAGACTGGGCCAAGAAATATCTCAAGACTGATTTTTCTAAGGTTTTATGGACTGATGAAATGAGAGTGAGTCTTGATGGGCCAGATGGATGGGCCCGTGGCTGGATTGGTAAAGGGCAGAGAGCTCCAGTCCGACTCAGACGCCAGCAAGGTGGAGGTGGAGTACTGGTTTGGGCTGGTATCATCAAAGATGAGCTTGTGGGGCCTTTTTGGGTTGAGGGTGGAGTCAAGCTCAACTCCCAGTCCTACTGCCAGTTTCTGGAAGACACCTTCTTCAAGCAGTGGTACAGGAAGAAGTCTGCATCCTTCAAGAAAAACATGATTTTCATGCAGGACAATGCTCCATCACACGCGTCCAAGTACTCCACAGCGTGGCTGGCAAGAAAGGGTATAAAAGAAGAAAATCTAATGACATGGCCCCCTTGTTCACCTGATCTGAACCCCATTAAGAACCTGTGGTCCATCATCAAATGTGAGATTTACAAGGAGGGAAAAACAATACACCTCTCTGAACAGTGTCTGGGAGGCTGTGGTTGCTGCTGCACGCAATGTTGATGGTGAACAGATCAAAACACTGACAGAATCCATGGATGGCAGGCTTTTGAGTGTCCTTGCAAAGAAAGGTGGCTATATTGGTCACTGATTTGTTTTTGTTTTGTTTTTGAATGTCAGAAATGTATATTTGTGAATGTTGAGATGTTATATTGGTTTCACTGGTAAAAATAAATATTTGAAATGGGTATATATTTGTTTTTTGTTAAGTTGCCTAATAATTATGCACAGTAATAGTCACCTGCACACACAGATATCCCCTAAAATAGCTAAAACTAAAAACAAACTAAAAACTACTTCCAAAACTATTCAGCTTTGATATTAATGAGTTTTTTGGGTTCATTGAGAACATGGTTGTTGTTCAATAATAAAATTAATCCTCAAAAATACAACTTGCCTAATAATTCTGCACTCCCTGTATAACATTAAGGAAGAATTAGAACTGTTGGGAGGAGAGACCCCACAACTCCGAAGGGTCAAAAAAATTGATTCATACCTCCAAGACATTGGGTTACCAACTTTAACCAAAGAGGCCTCGGAATACTTAGACTCCCCAATTACTAAAGAGGAACTGGCTCAAGCCATCAAAAATTCCCCTTCAGGAAAAAGCCCAGGCCCGAATGGCTTCACAATATCCTATTATAAAAAACTCACAGATGAGGTGTCTTGTCCCCTCCTTCAACTATTTAACAGCCTCGGAGATAACCCACAATTATCTAGGGTCCTATTGGAAGCACATATAACTGTCATCCCTAAGCATGGTAAGGCACCAGAGGCCCCAGAAAACTTTAGACCTATATCTTTAATTAATACGGACATGAAACTTTTGGCTAAAATTTTGGCGAACCGCCTTAATAAATACCTCCCAGAACTAGTATCTAACGATCAGGTGGGCTTTGTCCCTGGCAGGGAGGCCAAAGATAACACAGCCAAGGTTCTACAACTAATCTCACATCCCAGAATTTCAAATAGCCCAATGGTGCTGTTCTCAACCTACGCGGAGAAGGCCTTCGACAGGGTCGATTGTCTTTTTCTGCGTCGGGTTATGCAGACAAAGGGTTTTAGAGACGCCTTCTTAAATACAGTCTTTGCCCTCTACTTGAGTCCTAACGCTAGGATTAGAGTGAATGGGACTTTATCCAAATTTTTTCCCATCAGTAACGGCACCAGGCCGGGATGCCCCCTATCCCCACTTTTATTTGCTTTGTCAATAGAGGCCCTAGCCCAAAAAAATCAGACAGAATCAAAACATCACGGGTTTACAAATCGAACACAACGAATATAAACAGGCATTGTACGCCGATGACGTTCTCTACACCATCACAAACGCCGTCACGTCTCTCCCAGAACTACTAAGCGAGTTGAAGACATTTGGTGGTATATCCAATTTTCTTCTTAACCTTGGTAAATCAGAACTCTTAAATATTAACACATACCCCAAGATTATACAGTCTTTACAAAAAAAAAAATACAATATTAAAATCGCCAAAGAAAAACTAAATTACCTGGGAATACACCTTACCCCTGACCCTTCAGATCTCTTTAAACACAACTACGGGATCCTCAAACACAATACGCAGCTGACCTATCCTCTTGGAATAACAAGCCCCTCTCATGGTTGGGAAGGGTGGGAGTTATTAAAATGAACGTCCTTCCAAGGATCTTATACATATTCCAAACAGTCCCTATTGCCCTCCCGGCTGGTTATTTAGACCAGCTCCAAAGATTAATCGAGCAGTATGTATGGGCTAAAGTTAAGCCCCGACTTCCCAGACGTACCATGTATTTAATATAACAAAGAAAAAGTCCCGATATAGCGCTCAAACCAATGCTTAGACTGATACAAAGACTAGTAGATAATTCCGGATTCCAAACAACACAGTTCAAAATAGGTACAGTACCTCAATCCTCCGGTTTTTGCCAGCGTTGCACAAGCTCCCGGTCACGGTCTGTCCTCTGTGACTGAACTCCTCCTTTCCAATCACAACCAGGTGCGAGTTAGGCGATCCGCTCCTACAACACAGCAAATACTCACAGAGCTTCCCGCTAACCGCCCGCAGACCTCTGTAAGTCTGCATAAATCAGCAATCAAAAATAAAAAATAGGGCGAGTCGGGACCACAGGCAAGAGTTTAAAAGAGTATGTGACCAGTCGGCTATCCTCTGTAAGATGACAGCGTTTCTGTATGCCTTTAAGTCATCTGGGCAAATACATGGTACTCAAAAATAAAAAATAGGGCGAGTCGGGACCACAGGCAAGAGTTTAAAAGGTAACTTTTAATGCCATATTAATTTAAAACAGTTTCACAGCAAAAATTCGTAAAAAATTTTGGATCCAAGACAGCAGCGGTCTGACATGTTTCAGCTCTTATTCATAGATAGGCAGAGAGCTGAAACATGTCAGACCGCTGATGTCTTGGATCCAAAAATGTTTACGAATTTTTGCTGTGAAACTGTTTTAAATTAATATGGCATTAAAAACAGAATTTATGTTTACCTGATAAATTACTTTCTCCAACGGTGTGTCCGGTCCACGGCGTCATCCTTACTTGTGGGATATTCTCTTCCCCAACAGGAAATGGCAAAGAGCCCAGCAAAGCTGGTCACATGATCCCTCCTAGGCTCCGCCTACCCCAGTCATTCGACCGACGTTAAGGAGGAATATTTGCATAGGAGAAACCATATGATACCGTGGTGACTGTAGTTAAAGAAAATAAATTATCAGACCTGATTAAAAAACCAGGGCGGGCCGTGGACCGGACACACCGTTGGAGAAAGTAATTTATCAGGTAAACATAAATTCTGTTTTCTCCAACATAGGTGTGTCCGGTCCACGGCGTCATCCTTACTTGTGGGAACCAATACCAAAGCTTTAGGACACGGATGATGGGAGGGAGCAAATCAGGTCACCTAGATGGAAGGCACCACGGCTTGCAAAACCTTTCTCCCAAAAATAGCCTCAGAAGAAGCAAAAGTATCAAACTTGTAAAATTTGGTAAAAGTGTGCAGTGAAGACCAAGTCGCTGCCCTACATATCTGATCAACAGAAGCCTCGTTCTTGAAGGCCCATGTGGAAGCCACAGCCCTAGTGGAATGAGCTGTGATTCTTTCGGGAGGCTGCCGTCCGGCAGTCTCGTAAGCCAATCTGATGATGCTTTTAATCCAAAAAGAGAGAGAGGTAGAAGTTGCTTTTTGACCTCTCCTTTTACCGGAATAAACAACAAACAAGGAAGATGTTTGTCTAAAATCCTTTGTAGCATCTAAATAGAATTTTAGAGCGCGAACAACATCCAAATTGTGCAACAAACGTTCCTTCTTCGAAACTGGTTTCGGACACAGAGAAGGTACGATAATCTCCTGGTTAATGTTTTTGTTAGAAACAACTTTTGGAAGAAAACCAGGTTTAGTACGTAAAACCACCTTATCTGCATGGAACACCAGATAAGGAGGAGAACACTGCAGAGCAGATAATTCTGAAACTCTTCTAGCAGAAGAAATTGCAACCAAAAACAAAACTTTCCAAGATAATAACTTAATATCAACGGAATGTAAGGGTTCAAACGGAACCCCCTGAAGAACTGAAAGAACTAAGTTGAGACTCCAAGGAGGAGTCAAAGGTTTGTAAACAGGCTTGATTCTAACCAGAGCCTGAACAAAGGCTTGAACATCTGGCACAGCTGCCAGCTTTTTGTGAAGTAACACAGACAAGGCAGAAATCTGTCCCTTCAGGGAACTTGCAGATAATCCTTTTTCCAATCCTTCTTGAAGGAAGGATAGAATCTTAGGAATCTTAACCTTGTCCCAAGGGAATCCTTTAGATTCACACCAACAGATATATTTTTTCCAAATTTTGTGGTAAATCTTTCTAGTTACAGGCTTTCTGGCCTGAACAAGAGTATCGATAACAGAATCTGAGAACCCTCGCTTCGATAAGATCAAGCGTTCAATCTCCAAGCAGTCAGCTGGAGTGAGACCAGATTCGGATGTTCGAACGGACCTTGAACAAGAAGGTCTCGTCTCAAAGGTAGCTTCCATGGTGGAGCCGATGACATATTCACCAGATCTGCATACCAAGTCCTGCGTGGCCACGCAGGAGCTATCAAGATCACCGACGCCCTTTCCTGATTGATCCTGGCTACCAGCCTGGGGATGAGAGGAAACGGCGGGAATACATAAGCTAGTTTGAAGGTCCAAGGTGCTACTAGTGCATCCACTAGAGCCGCCTTGGGATCCCTGGATCTGGACCCGTAGCAAGGAACTTTGAAGTTCTGACGAGAGGCCATCAGATCCATGTCTGGAATGCCCCACAGTTGAGTGACTTGGGCAAAGATTTCCGGATGGAGTTCCCACTCCCCCGGATGCAATGTCTGACGACTCAGAAAATCCGCTTCCCAATTTTCCACTCCTGGGATGTGGATAGCAGACAGGTGGCAGGAGTGAGACTCCGCCCATAGAATGATTTTGGTCACTTCTTCCATCGCCAGGGAACTCCTTGTTCCCCCCTGATGGTTGATGTACGCAACAGTTGTCATGTTGTCTGATTGAAACCGTATGAACTTGGCCCTCGCTAGCTGAGGCCAAGCCTTGAGAGCATTGAATATCGCTCTCAGTTCCAGAATATTTATCGGTAGAAGAGATTCTTCCCGAGACCAAAGACCCTGAGCTTTCAGGGATCCCCAGACCGCGCCCCAGCCCATCAGACTGGCGTCGGTCGTGACAATGACCCACTCTGGTCTGCGGAAGGTCATCCCTTGTGACAGGTTGTCCAGGGACAGCCACCAACGGAGTGAGTCTCTGGTCCTCTGATTTACTTGTATCCTCGGAGACAAGTTTGTATAGTCCCCATTCCACTGACTGAGCATGCACAGTTGTAATGGTCTTAGATGAATGCGCGCAAAAGGAACTATGTCCATTGCCGCTACCATCAAACCTATCACTTCCATGCACTGCGCTATGGAAGGAAGAGGAACGGAATGAAGTATCCGACAAGAGTCTAGAAGTTTTGTTTTTCTGGCCTCTGTCAGAAAAATCCTCATTTCTAAGGAGTCTATTATTGTCCCCAAGAAGGGAACCCTTGTTGACGGAGATAGAGAACTCTTTTCCACGTTCACTTTCCATCCGTGAGATCTGAGAAAGGCCAGGACGATGTCCGTGTGAGCCTTTGCTTGAGGAAGGGACGACGCTTGAATCAGAATGTCGTCCAAGTAAGGTACTACAGCAATGCCCCTTGGTCTTAGCACAGCTAGAAGGGACCCTAGTACCTTTGTGAAAATCCTTGGAGCAGTGGCTAATCCGAAAGGAAGCGCCACGAACTGGTAATGCTTGTCCAGGAATGCGAACCTTAGGAACCGATGATGTTCCTTGTGGATAGGAATATGTAGATACGCATCCTTTAAATCCACCGTGGTCATGAATTGACCTTCCTGGATGGAAGGAAGAATTGTTCGAATGGTTTCCATTTTGAACGATGGAACCTTGAGAAACTTGTTTAAGATCTTGAGATCTAAGATTGGTCTGAACGTTCCCTCTTTTTTGGGAACTATGAACAGATTGGAGTAGAACCCCATCCCTTGTTCTCCTAATGGAACAGGATGAATCACTCCCATTTTTAACAGGTCTTCTACACAACGTAAGAATGCCTGTCTTTTTATGTGGTCTGAAGACAACTGAGACCTGTGGAACCTCCCCCTTGGGGGAAGCCCCTTGAATTCCAGAAGATAACCTTGGGAGACTATTTCTAGCGCCCAAGGATCCAGAACATCTCTTGCCCAAGCCCGAGCGAAGAGAGAGAGTCTGCCCCCCACCAGATCCGGTCCCGGATCGGGGGCCAACATTTCATGCTGTCTTGGTAGCAGTGGCAGGTTTCTTGGCCTGCTTTCCCTTGTTCCAGCCTTGCATTGGTCTCCAAGCTGGCTTGGCTTGAGAAGTATTACCCTCTTGCTTAGAGGACGTAGCACTTTGGGCTGGTCCGTTTCTACGAAAGGGACGAAAATTAGGTTTATTTTTGGCCTTGAAAGGCCGATCCTGAGGAAGGGCGTGGCCCTTACCCCCAGTGATATCAGAGATAATCTCTTTCAAGTCAGGGCCAAACAGCGTTTTCCCCTTGAAAGGAATGTTAAGTAGCTTGTTCTTGGAAGACGCATCAGCTGACCAAGATTTCAACCAAAGCGCTCTGCGCGCCACAATAGCAAACCCAGAATTCTTAGCCGCTAACCTAGCCAATTGCAAAGTGGCGTCTAGGGTGAAAGAATTAGCCAATTTGAGAGCATTGATTCTGTCCATAATATCCTCATAAGGAGGAGAATCACTATCGACCGCCTTTACCAGCTCATCAAACCAGAAACACGCGGCTGTAGCGACAGGGACAATGCATGAAATTGGTTGTAGAAGGTAACCCTGCTGAACAAACATCTTTTTAAGTAAACCTTCTAATTTTTTATCCATAGGATCTTTGAAAGCACAACTATCTTCTATGGGTATAGTGGTGCGTTTGTTTAAAGTGGAAACCGCTCCCTCGACCTTGGGGACTGTCTGCCATAAGTCCTTTCTGGGGTCGACCATAGGAAACAATTTTTTAAATATGGGGGGAGGGACGAAAGGAATACCGGGCCTTTCCCATTCTTTATTTACAATGTCCGCCACCCGCTTGGGTATAGGAAAAGCTTCTGGGAGCCCCGGGACCTCTAGGAACTTGTCCATTTTACATAGTTTCTCTGGGATGACCAACTTGTCACAATCATCCAGAGTGGATAATACCTCCTTAAGCAGGATGCGGAGATGTTCCAACTTAAATTTAAACGTAATCACATCAGGTTCAGCTTGTTGAGAAATGTTCCCTGAATCAGTAATCCCTCAGACAAAACCTCCCTGGCCCCATAACACTAAAAAACTCTAAGCCATCTCCGTGGAGATGTTGCCTGTACAACGGCAAAGAGAATGACTGGGGTAGGCGGAGCCTAGGAGGGATCATGTGACCAGCTTTGCTGGGCTCTTTGCCATTTCCTGTTGGGGAAGAGAATATCCCACAAGTAAGGATGACGCCGTGGACCGGACACACCTATGTTGGAGAAAGTTACCTTTTTAAACTCTTGCCTGTGGTCCCGACTCGCCCTATTTTTTATTTTTGAGTACCATGTATTTGCCCAGATGACTTAAAGGCATACAGAAACGCTGTCATCTTACAGAGGATAGCCGACTGGTCACATAATGCAGAACAGAAGGCATGGGTACAGTTAGACAGAAAAATTCTCAAATTAAACAACATGGGCATACTGGCCTGGATTACCCCCCTAAAGAGACCAAAGAATATCCGGGATTACCATTTACTAACAGAGACTCTTTGAGTGTTGGACGGTATTTTGGCTACTACAACCCATATATCCACAAATTGTTCCCCTCTCCTACCGATTATTGAAAACCCCGACCTCCCCTTTCACAAATTGGGGTATCGCAAGTCCAAACCATATAGTCTCAGAGAGGGGTCGATACAGGGTATAGTTGAAAACGGGAACATTTTGCCCCAGGCCAGACTGGGAGAAATTCACACAGGCATCTTCAATTCTTGGTTACATTATAATCAGTTACTCCACTTTATAAAGACCCATAAAAGCAGGCAGGAGTTGGGGAGAAATTTAACATCCTTTGAGGCACTCTGTACTACAGTACATATCCCAAAACATCTGACTTCACAGATTTATAAAATTTTGCTCGTCCCGGGGTGGACACACTTCCCTCATATACAAGCCAATGGCACAGATAATTTGACTCAGATTTTGATTATAAAGCATGGATGAAGGCCCTGACCCTGATTAGGAGATCCTCGGTGTCAGCGTACATTCAAGAGACCCATATTAAGCTTCTTGGCAGATGGTACCTTACTCCGACGAGGTTGCACAAAATGTTTCCTACTCTCAGCCCCATCTGCTGGAGGGGTTGTGGAGAGGACGGGTCTTTACTCCACATCTGGTGGCATTGCCCGAAACTAGCGAACTTTTGGCCGAAAGTTATAGGGGAAATGTCCGGAATCCTCAACATTAACATTAGGGATTCCCCAGAGATACTTTTATTTCTGGCCCTGCCCAAAACACAAAGTGAGGCACACATTAGCGCTTCTGCTGATAATGATAACTGGGGCCAAGATATTAATTCCCAGAAAATGGAAAACGCAGGTCATTCCTTCCATTGAAGAGTGGCGTGCACAAATTGACGAAACCCTTCTTATGAAGAGATTCCACTACTTGAAAACACACAAACTAGAGACGTATGAGATGATGCTGGCCTTGTGGCATAAAACAATCTAGCTCCCTTTTATTCACCATCCTCCTTGTTTGTTTGTTTTTTTGTGTTTTTTCCCCCCTCCACTTATCCCTCTCTTCTCCCTTCTGATTTCATATCTCCACTTACAAACACCAGAAACCACTTACTGTCTAACCCTGTGCTCACAATATGGAAATTTTGAAGATTATATCAAATTAAAAATGGACATTTTAGTTTCCGTCCTCCGAAGAGACTGGATGGACGGAATTAATATTTACAGATGTGAAATATAATTTGGTTATGATGATTGAAGTTATGATTGTCTATTGCATTGGAATGTAACCGTATCTTTCTTTACTCTAAGATTGTACATCCTTTATTCACATCAATAAAGCTTTTGGAAAAAAAAAAAAAAATGTTTAGAAACACAAATTTCAACTTGAGAAATGTGTATGTTGCTATATAATGTCCTTTATGTGAAACAGAGACTCCTACATTACAATACAAAGTCTAAAAAAAAAAATCACAAAGATTGTGTGATTTCTCTCCATGCTGGCGAGGTTTTGAATATCAGGCCTTTAACCTGAAGGGTTCAAGCCAGAGAAGAACTTAAAGGGGATTTTTTAATTAACAGTAATTCCTTAAGGAGAATGATATTGTGTTTTTTCTGTTGGACTGATCACCTGGGCATCGCTAACATATGAATATCCCTATCACACTGGATAAGAGTTATACTATAATAATAGTAGCAAGGTATTCCTTTTCTTTATTTTGCATTGTTTTAGACAACAAATATGTTTAGTCATAATAAAATATATGCTTTGTGTTTTAAAAAGAGTTTACTGTATTTTATGTTTTAATAATCAAATGTGAAAATGTAATGTTCAGTAAGCCAGGGGTTTACAATTTTATTTAAAACTTATAAACCAACAAGGTCACAGAGGAGCCATTAAAGCCTTTTGAAAATTATTAAAATGATGTAGACAAATCAAAAAAGTTATCCATTTTAAGTGAGGAAGCTCCCTAGAGGTGAAGAGGCTCCCTAGAGGTGAAGAGGCTCCCTAGAGGTGAAGAGGATCCCTAGAGGTGAAGAGGATCCCTAGAGATGAAGAGGCTCCCTAGAGATGAAGAGGCTCCCTAGAAGTGAAGAGGCTCCCTAGCGGTGAAGAGGCTCCCTAGAGGTGAAGAGGATCCCTAGAGGTGAAGAGGATCCCTAGAGGTGAAGAGGATCCCTAGAGATGAAGAGGCTCCCTAGAGATGAAGAGGCTCCCTAGAAGTGAAGAGTCTCTCTATTTTCCAGGATGTGTCAAACTCAGGGCTAAGCTTTACAAAGAACAAAACATGTAAATACATTTTATTATCTAGACAAAATAGGAAAACAGTCCTGTTTGTTTGTTTTTAATATAAAGCTATCAGGATTCATAACTCCGATATTCATAATCTGACCAATGCGCACACATATAAGTGACATAAGTGAGAGCTTCCAGAAGAAATATTTATTAGTAGCAAGGTATTCCTTTTCTTTATTTTGCATTGTTTTAGACAACAAATATTTTTAGTCATTATAAAATATATGCTTTATGTTTTAAAAAGAGTTTACTGTATTTTATGTTTTAATAATCAAATGTGAAAATGTAATGTTCAGTAAGCCAGGGGTTTACAATTTTATTTAAAACTTATAAACCAACAAGGTCACAGAGGAGCCATTAAAGCCTTTTGAAAATTATTAAAATGATGTAGACAAATCAAAAAAATTATCCATTTTAAGTGAGGAAGCTCCCTAGAGGTGAAGAGGATCCCTACAGGTAAAGAGGCTCCCTAGAGGTGAAGAGGATCCCTAGAGGTGAAGAGGATCCCTAGAGGTGAAGAGGCTCCCTAGAGGTGAAGAGGATCCCTAGAGGTGAAGAGGATCCCTAGAGGTGAAGAGGATCCCTAGAGGTGAAGAGGCTCCCTAGAGGTGAAGAGGATCCCTAGAGGTGAAGAGGATCCCTAGAGGTGAAGAGGATCCCTAGAGGTAAAGAGGCTCCCTAGAGGTGAAGAGGATCCCTAGAGGTGAAGAGGATCCCTAGAGGTAAAGAGGCTCCCTAGAGGTGAAGAGGATCCCTAGAGGTGAAGAGGATCCCTAGAGGTAAAGAGGCTCCCTAGAGGTGAAGAGGCTCTCTAGAGGTGAAGAGGCTCCCTAGAGGTGAAGAAGCTCCCTAGAGGTGAAGAAGCTCCCTAGAGGTGAAGAAGCTCCCTAGAGGTAAAGAGGCTCCCTAGAGGTGAAGAGGCTCCCTAGAGGTGAAGAGGATCCCTAGAGGTGAAGAGGATCCCTAGAGGTGAAGAGGATCCCTAGAGGTGAAGAGGATCCCTAGAGGTGAAGAGGATCCCTAGAGGTGAAGAGGCTCCCTAGAGGTGAAGAGGATCCCTAGAGGTGAAGAGGATCCCTAGAGGTGAAGAGGCTCCCTAGAGGTGAAGAGGATCCCTAGAGGTGAAGAGGATCCCTAGAGGTGAAGAGGATCCCTAGAGGTAAAGAGGCTCCCTAGAGGTGAAGAGGCTCTCTAGAGGTGAAGAGGCTCCCTAGAGGTGAAGATGCTCCCTAGAGGTGAAGAGGCTCTCTAGAGGTGAAGAGGCTCCCTAGCGGTGAAGAAGCTCCCTAGAGGTGAAGAGGCTCCCTAGAGGTGAAGAGGATCCCTAGAGGTGAAGAAGCTCCCTAGAGGTAAAGAGGCTCCCTAGAGGTGAAGAGGCTCCCTAGAGGTGAAGAGGCTCCCTAGAGGTGAAGAGGATCCCTAGAGGTGAAGAGGATCCCTAGAGGTGAAGAGGATCCCTAGAGATGAAGAGGCTCCCTAAAAGTGAAGAGAGTCTCTCTATTTTCCAGGATGTGTCAAACTCAGGGCTAAGCTTTACAAAGAACAAAACATGTAAATACATTTTATTATCTAGACAAAATAGGAAAATAGTCCTGTTTGTTTGTTTTTAATATAAAGCTATCAGGATTCATAACTCCGATATTCATAATCTGACCAATGCGCACACATATAAGTGACATAAGTGAGAGCTTCCAGAAGAAATATTTATTAAACTCACTTCCAGTTCTGCTGAAAGGTCCCAGAGGCATATTTGACCATCGTGGCATCCTGTTACCACTGTCCTTAAATCATCTATTACCAGCACTGTAGAAATGCAATGAGTCGGAGCTTTCCGACCCCAGAGGACAATGGGGAGAACCAGACTGTTTCCAGCCATTTTCACTCCTGCAAAATAAATAAATAAAAAAGACATTTTTACTGAGACACAACATAAATTGTTATATAATTAATGAAAAGGTTAGAGCAAGGCAGACACAGGGAGCAAATTATTTTCTTATTGTGGTGATTTATTAATAACATAACACAAACCATTCTAAAGTGAAAATAGACCAATCAATGAGTGTAACTATAAACTGCATTACTTAAAGGGACAGTAAGGTCAAAATTAAACTTTCATTATTCAGATAGAGTGTGCAGTTTTACACAAAACTTTCCAATTTACTTCAGTTACCAAATTTGCTTCTCTTGGTATCTTTTATTGAAGAGTAAAACTAGGTAGGTTCATAAGAGCTCAGGAGTGTGCATGTTTCTTTCCTACTCTATGGCAGCAGTGTTTTGCAACATTATTTGTAGCTTTGTTGTACAATGTTGCAAAACACTGCTGCCATAGAGTAGGAAAGAAACATGCACACTCCTGAGCTCTTTTGAGCCTACCTAGTTTTACTCTTCAATAAAAGATAGCAAAAGAACAAGCTAATGTGATAACAGAAGTAAATTGGAAAGTTGTTTGAAATTGCATGCTCTATCCGAATCATGAAAGTTCAATGTTCACTTCTTAGTATATTTTTAAACAGTTTTCATAACATTTTGCAAGAAATAAATATATTACACGGTCTATACTGCGACAACCATCATCATACGTGAGTTTGATATTGCTTGCTTATTTTATTTACTCATTTATTTGCACATTCCAAATGGCATATACATTTAAATTCCCTTTTCATCCACTCATTTAGGGGCATAATCCAAAGAGTCCATACATGTAACTCCCTACTCATATCATTGTACACAGCACATCAAACTTAGTACAATACATTTGCAGCAGCCAATCAGTTTTGACCATGACTATCAAAATTTGTGCCTTTCATCTCGTACATGCAATTTTAAATTTTAATTTGTATAAAAAATAAATAGCTGTGGCAAATATATATTAGTTCCCTATTCGGTTTCTCAACACCATTTATGTTTTGACCATTTAGCTACTCCACCTCCTATATCATATT